>NW_027043077.1:0-300000 GCF_036013475.1 Columba livia
TAAGAAGTAAGAAAGAAAGAAGTAAGAAAGAAGTAAGAAAGAAGTAAGAAAGAAGTTAGAAAGAAGTAAGAAAGAAGTAAGAAAGAAGTTAGAAAGAAGTAAGAAATAAGTAAGAAAGAAGTAAGAAAGAAGTAAGAAAGAAGTAAGAAAGAAGTAAGATAGAAGAAAGAAGTAAGAAAGAAGTAAGAAAGAAGTAAGAAAGAAATAAGAAAGAAGTAAGAAAGAAAGAAGAAAGAAGTAAGAAAGAAGTAAGAAAGAAGTAAGAAAGAAGAAAGAAGTAAGAAAGAAGTAAGAAAGAAGTAAGAAAGAAATAAGAAAGCAGTAAGAAAGAAAGAAGAAAGAAGTAAGAAAGAAGTAAGAAAGAAGTAAGAAAGAAGAAAGAAAAGAAAAAAGAAGTTAGAAAGAAGTAATAAAGAAGTAAGAAAGAAGTAAGAAAGAAAGAAGTAAGAAAGAAGTAAGAAAGAAGTAAGAAAGAAGAAAGAAAGAAGTAAGAAGGAATGAAGAAAGAAGTAAGAAAGAAGAAAGAAAGAAGTATGAAAGAAGTAAGAAAGAACTAAGAAAGAAAGAAGTAAGAACGAAGTAAGAACGAAGTAAGAAAGAATTTAGAAAGAAGTAAGAAAGAAGTAAGAAAGAAGTAAGAAATAAGAAAGAAGAAAGAAAGAAGTAAGAAAGAAGTAAGAAAGAAGTAAGAAAGAAGTAAGAAGGAAATAAGAAAGAAGTAAGAAAGAAGAAAGAAAGAAGTATGAAAGAAGTAAGAAAGAAGTAAGAAAGAAAGAAGTAAGAACGAAGTAGGAAAGAAGTAAGAAAGAAGTAAGAAAGAAGTAAGAAAGAAGTTAGAAAGAAGTAAGAAAGAAGTAAGAAAGAAGTAAGAAAGAAGAAAGAAGAAAGAAAGAAGAAAGAAGTAAGAAAGAAGTAAGAAAGAAGTAAGAAAAAAGTAAGAAAGAAGTAACAAAGAAGTAACAAAGAAAGAAGAAAGAAGTAAGAAAGAAGAAAGAAGTATGAAAGAAGTAAGAAAGAAGTAAGAAAGAAAGAAGTAAGAAAGAAGTAAGAAAGAAGTAAGAAAGAAGTTAGAAAGAAGTAAGAAAGAAGTAAGAAAGAAGTTAGAAGTAAGAAAGAAGTAAGAAAGAAGTAAGAAAGAAAGAAGAAAGAAGTAAGAAAGAAGAAAGAAAGAAGAAAGAAGTAAGAAGTACGAAATAAGTAAGAAAGAAGTAAGAAAGAAAGAAATAAGAAAGAAGTAAGAAAGAAGTAAGAAAGAAGAAAGAAGTAAGAAAGAAGTAAGAAAGAAGTAAGAAAGAAATAAGAAAGAAGTAAGAAAGAAAGAAGAAAGAAGTAAGAAAGAAGTAAGAAAGAAGTAAGAAAGAAGAAAAAGAAGTTAGAAAGAAGTAAGAAAGAAGTATGAAAGAAGTAAGAAAGAATAAAGAAAGAAGTAAGAAGGAATGAAGAAAGAAGTAAGAAAGTAGTAGGAAAGAAGTTAGAAAGAAGTAAGAAAGAAGTAAGAAAGAAGTAAGAAAAAAGTAAGAAAGAAGTAAGAAAGAAGTAAGAAAGAAAGAAGAAAGAAGTAAGAAAGAAGAAAGAAGTATGAAAGAAGCAAGAAAGAAGTAAGAAAGAAAGAAGTAAGAAAGAAGTAAGAAAGAAGTAAGAAAGAAGTTAGAAAGAAGTAAGAAAGAAGTAAGAAAGAAGTTAGAAAGAAGTAAGAAATAAGTAAGAAAGAAGTAAGAAAGAAGTAAGAAAGAAGTAAGAAAGAAGTAAGATAGAAGTAAGAAAGAAGTAGGAAAGAAGTAAGAAAGAAGTAAGAAAGAAAGAAGTAAGAAAGAAGTAATAAAGAAGTAAGAAAGATGCTAGAAAGAAGCAAGAAAGAAGTAAGAAAGAAGTAAGAAAGAAAGAAGAAGGAAGTAAGAAAGAAGAAAGAAAGAAGTATGAGAGAAGTAAGAAGAAAGAAGTAAGAAAGAAGTAAGAAAGAAGTAAGAAAGAAGTTAGAAAGAAGCAAGAAAAAGTAAGAAAGAAGTTAGAAAGAAGTAAGAAAGAAGTAAGAAAGAAGTGAGAAATAAGTAAGAAATAAGTACGAAAGAAGTAAGAAAGAAGTAAGAAAGAAGTAAGAAAGAAGTAAGAAAGAAGTAAGAAAGAAGTAAGAAAGAAGTAAGAAAGAAGTAAGAAAGAAGTAAGAAAGAAGAAAAAAGAAGTTAGAAGGAAGTAAGAAAGAAGTAAGAAAGAAGTTAAGAAAGAAGAAAGAAAGAAGTAAGAAAGAAAGAAGAAAGAAGTAAGAAAGAAGTAAGAAAGAAGTAAGAAAGAAGTAAGAAAGATGTAAGAAAGAAGGAAGAAAGAAGAAGAAAGAAGTAAGAAAGAAGAAAGAAGTATGAAAGAAGTAAGAAGAAGTAAGAAGAAAGAAGCAAGAAGAAGTAAGAAAGAAGTAAGAAAGAAGTTAGAAAGAAGTAAGAAAGAAGTAAGAAAGAAGTAAGAAGGAATGAAGAAGAAAGAAAGAAGTAGGAAAGAAGTTAGAAAGAAGTAAGAAAGAAGTAAGAAAGAAGTAAGAAAAAAGTAAGAAAGAAGTAAGAAAGAAGTAAGAAAGAAAGAAGAAAGAAGTAAGAAAGAAGAAAGAAGTATGAAGAAGTAAGAAAGAAGTAAGAAAGAAAGAAGTAAGAAAGAAGTAAGAAAGAAGTAAGAAAGTTAGAAAGAAGTAAGAAAGAACTAAGAAAGAAGTTAGAAGAAGTAAGAAATAAGTAAGAAAGAAGTAAGAAGAAGTAAGAAAGAAGTAAGAAAGAGTAAGACAGAAAGAAGAAAGAAAGAAGAAAGAAAGAAGTAAGAAAGAAGTAAGAAAGAAGAAAAGAAGAAGAAAGAAGTAAGAAAGAAGTAAGAAAGAAGTAGAAAGATGAAAAAAAGATAGAAGAAAGAAGAAGAAAGAAGTAAGAAAGAAGTAAGAAAGAAGTAAGACAAGAAGTAAGAAAGAAGTAAGAAGAAGTAAGAAGAAAGAAAGAAGTAAGAAAGAAGTAAGAAGAAGAATGAAGAAGTAAGAAAGAAGAAAGAAGTAAGAAAGAAGTAAGAAAGAAGTAAGAAAGAGTAAGATGAATGAAGAGAAGTAGAAGAAGTAGGAAAGAGTTAGAAAGAAGTAAAGAAAGAAGTAGAAAGAAGTTAGAAAGAATAAGAAAGAATAAGAAGAAGTAAGAAAGAAGAAGTAAGAAAGAAGTAAGAAAGAAGTAAGAAAGAAGTAAGAAAAGAAGAAAGAAGAGAAGAAAGAAAGAAGTAAGAAAGAAGTAAGAAAGAAGAAAAAAGAAGAAAGAAAGAAGTAAGAAAGAAGTATGAAAAAAGTAAGAAAGAAGAAAAAAAGAAGTAAGAAAGAAGTAAGAAAGAAGTAAGAAAGAAGTAAGAAAGAAGTAAGAAAGAAGAAAGAAAGAAGAAAGAAGTAAGAAAGAAGTAAGAAAGAATTAAGAAAGGAGAAAGAAAGAAGTAAGAAAGAAGAAAAAAGAAGAAAGAAAGAAGTAAGAAAGAAGTAAGAAAGAAGGAAGAAGGAATGAAGAAAGAATAAGAAAGAAGTAAGAAAGAAGTAAGAAAGAAGTGAGAAAGAAGTAAGAAAGAAAGAAGAAAGAAAGAAGAAAGAAGTAAGAAAGAAGTAAGAAAGAAGTAAGAAAGAAGAAAGAAAGAAGAAAGAAGAAAGTAAGATGTAAGAAGTAAGAAAGAAGTAAGAAAGAAGTAAGAAAGAAGTAAGAAAGAAGAAAAAATAAGTTAGAAAGAAGTAAGAAAGAAGAAAGAAAGAAGTAAGAAAGAAGAAAAAAGAAGTAAGAAAGAAGAAAGAAAGATAGAAGAAAGAAGTAAGAATGAAGTAAGAAAGAAGTAAGAAAGAAGTAAGAAAGAAGAAAGAAAGAATTAAGAAAGAAGAAAGAAAGAAGTAAAATAGAAGAAAGTTAGAAGTAAGAAAGATGTAAGAAAGAAAGAAGAAAGAAGTAAGAAAGAAGTAAGAAAGAAGAAAAAAGTAGTTAGAATGAAGTAAGAAAGAATTAAGAAAGGAGTAAGAAAGAAGAAAGAAAGAAGTAAGAAAGAAGTATGAAAGAATTAAGAAAGAAGTAAGAAAGAAGTAAGAAAGAAGTAAGAAAGAAGTATGAAAGAAGTAAGAAAGAAGCAAGAAAGAAAGAAGAAAGAAGTAAGAAAGAAGTAAGAAAGAAGTTAGAAAGAAGTAAGAAAGAAGTAAGAAAGAAGTAAGAAAGAAGTAAGAAGGAATGAAGAAAGAAGTAAGAAAGTAGTAGGAAAGAAGTTAGAAAGAAGTAAGAAAGAAGTAAGAAAAAAGTAAGAAAGAAGTAAGAAAGAAAGAAGAAAGAAGTAAGAAAGAAGAAAGAAGTATGAAAGAAGCAAGAAAGAAGTAAGAAAGAAAGAAGTAAGAAAGAAGTAAGAAAGAAGAAAGAAAAGAAAAAAGAAGTTAGAAAGAAGTAATAAAGAAGTAAGAAAGAAGTAAGAAAGAAAGAAGTAAGAAAGAAGTAAGAAAGAAGTAAGAAAGAAGAAAGAAAGAAGTAAGAAGGAATGAAGAAAGAAGTAAGAAAGAAGAAAGAAAGAAGTATGAAAGAAGTAAGAAAGAAGTAAGAAAGAAAGAAGTAAGAACGAAGTAAGAACGAAGTAAGAAAGAAGTTAGAAAGAAGTAAGAAAGAAGTAAGAAAGAAGTAAGAAAGAAGAAAGAAGTAAGAAAGAAGTAAGAAAGAAGTAAGAAAGAAGTAAGAAAGAAGTAAGAAGGAAATAAGAAAGAAGTAAGAAAGAAGAAAGAAAGAAGTATGAAAGAAGTAAGAAAGAAGTAAGAAAGAAAGAAGTAAGAACGAAGTAAGAAAGAAGTAAGAAAGAAGTAAGAAAGAAGTAAGAAAGAAGTAAGAAAGAAGTAAGAAAGAAGTAAGAAAGAAGTGAGAAAGAATTAAGAAAGAAAGAAGAAAGAAAGAAGAAAGAAGTAAGAAAGAAGTAAGAAAGAAGTAAGAAAGAAGAAAGAAAGAAGAAAGAAGAAAGAAAGAAGAAAGAAGTAAGAAAGAAGTAAGAAAGAAGTAAGAAAGAAGTAAGAAAGAAGAAAAAATAAGTTAGAAAGAAGTAAGAAAGAAGAAAGAAAGAAGTAAGAAAGAAGAAAAAAAGAAGTAAGAAAGAAGAAAGAAAGATAGAAGAAAGAAGTAAGAATGAAGTAAGAAAGAAGTAAGAAAGAAGTAAGAAAGAAGTAAGAAAGAAGTAAGAAAGAAGAAAGAAAGAAGAAAGAAGTAAGAAAGAAGTAATAAAGAAGCAAGAAAGAAGTAAGAAAGAAGAAAGAAAGAATTAAGAAAGAAGAAAGAAAGAAGTAAAATAGAAGAAAGTTAGAAGTAAGAAAGATGTAAGAAAGAAAGAAGAAAGAAGTAAGAAAGAAGTAAGAAAGAAAAAAAAAGTAGTTAGAATGAAGTAAGAAATAATTAAGAAAGGAGTAAGAAAGAAGAAAGAAAGAAGTAAGAAAGAAGTAAGAAAGAATTAAGAAAGAAGTAAGAAAGAAGTAAGAAAGAAGTAAGAAAGAAGTAAGAAAGAAGTAAGAAAGAAGTAAGAAAGAAGTAAGAAAGAAGAAAGAAAGAAGTAAGAAAGAAGAAAAAAAGAAGTAAGAAAGAAGTAAGAAAGAAGTAAGAAAGAATGAAGAAAGAAGTAAGAAAGAAGTAAGAAAGAAGTAAGAAAGAAGTACGAAAGAAGTACGAAAGAAGTAAGAAAGAAGTAAGAAAGAAGTAAGAAAGAAGTAAGAAAGAAGAAAGAAGTAAGAAAGAAGTAAGAAAGAAGTAAGAAAGAAATAAGAAAGGAGTAAGAAAGAAAGAAGAAAGAAGTAAGAAAGAAGTAAGAAAGAAGTAAGAAAGAAGAAAGAAAAGAAAAAAGAAGTTAGAAAGAAGTAATAAAGAAGTAAGAAAGAAGTAAGAAAGAAAGAAGTAAGAAAGAAGTAAGAAAGAAGTAAGAAAGAAGAAAGAAAGAAGTAAGAAGGAATGAAGAAAGAAGTAAGAAAGAAGAAAGAAAGAAGTATGAAAGAAGTAAGAAAGAAGTAAGAAAGAAAGAAGTAAGAACGAAGTAAGAACGAAGTAAGAAAGAAGTTAGAAAGAAGTAAGAAAGAAGTAAGAAAGAAGTAAGAAAGAAGAAAGAAGAAAGAAAGAAGTAAGAAAGAAGTAAGAAAGAAGTAAGAAAGAAGTAAGAAGGAAATAAGAAAGAAGTAAGAAAGAAGAAAGAAAGAAGTATGAAAGAAGTAAGAAAGAAGTAAGAAAGAAAGAAGTAAGAACGAAGTAAGAAAGAAGTAAGAAAGAAGTAAGAAAGAAGTAAGAAAGAAGTTAGAAAGAAGTAAGAAAGAAGTAAGAAAGAAGTAAGAAAGAAGAAAGAAGAAAGAAAGAAGTAAGAAAGAAGTAAGAAAGAAGTAAGAAAGAAGTAAGAAAAAAGTAAGAAAGAAGTAACAAAGAAGTAACAAAGAAAGAAGAAAGAAGTAAGAAAGAAGAAAGAAGTATGAAAGAAGTAAGAAAGAAGTAAGAAAGAAAGAAGTAAGAAAGAAGTAAGAAAGAAGTAAGAAAGAAGTTAGAAAGAAGTAAGAAAGAAGTAAGAAAGAAGTTAGAAGTAAGAAAGAAGTAAGAAAGAAGTAAGAAAGAAAGAAGAAAGAAGTAAGAAAGAAGAAAGAAAGAAGAAAGAAGTAAGAAGTACGAAATAAGTAAGAAAGAAGTAAGAAAGAAAGAAATAAGAAAGAAGTAAGAAAGAAGTAAGAAAGAAGAAAGAAGTAAGAAAGAAGTAAGAAAGAAGTAAGAAAGAAATAAGAAAGAAGTAAGAAAGAAAGAAGAAAGAAGTAAGAAAGAAGTAAGAAAGAAGTAAGAAAGAAGAAAAAAGAAGTTAGAAAGAAGTAAGAAAGAAGTATGAAAGAAGTAAGAAAGAATAAAGAAAGAAGTAAGAAAGAAGTAAGAAAGAAGTAAAAAAGAAGTAAGAAAGGAGTAAGAAAGAAAGAAGAAAGAAGTAAGAAAGAAGTAAGAAAGAAGTAAGAAAGAAGTAAGAAAGAAGTAAGAAAGAAGAAATAAAGAAGTAAGAAAGAATAAAGAAAGTAGTAAGAAAGAATAAAGAAAGAAGTAAGAAAGAAGTAAGAAAGAAAGAAGAAAGAAGTAAGAAAGAATTAAGAAAGAAGTAAGAAAGAATTAAGAAAGAAGTAAGAAAGAAGTTAGAAAGAAGTAAGATAGAAGTAAGAAAGAAGTAGGAAAGAAGTAAGAAAGAAGTAAGAAAGAAAGAAGTAAGAAAGAAAGAAGAAAGAAGTAAGAAAGAAGAAAGAAAGAAGTATGAGAGAAGTAAGAAAGAAGTAAGAAAGAAGAAAAAAGACGTTAGAAAGAAGTAAGAAAGAAGTAAGAAAGAAGTAAGAAAGAAGAAAGAAAGAAGTAAGAAAGAAATAAGAAAGAAGTAAGAAAGAAGTAAGAAAGAAGTAAGAAAGAAGTAAGAAAGAAGTAACAAAGAAGTAACAAAGAAAGAAGAAAGAAGTAAGAAAGAAGTAAGAAAGAAGTTAGAAAGAAGTAAGAAAGAAGTAAGAAAGAAGTAAGAAGAAATGAAGAAAGAAGTAAGAAAGAAGTAGGAAAGAAGTTAGAAAGAAGTAAGAAAGAAGTAAGAAAGAAGTAAGAAAAAAGTAAGAAAGAAGTAAGAAAGAAGTAAGAAAGAAAGAAGAAAGAAGTAAGAAAGAAGAAAGAAGTATGAAAGAAGCAAGAAAGAAGTAAGAAAGAAAGAAGTAAGAAAGAAGTAAGAAAGAAGTAAGAAAGAAGTTAGAAAGAAGTAAGAAAGAAGTAAGAAAGAAGTTAGAAAGAAGTAAGAAATAAGTAAGAAAGAAGTAAGAAAGAAGTAAGAAAGAAGTAAGAAAGAGGTAAGAAAGAAAGAAGAAAGAAAGAAGAAAGAAAGAAGTAAGAAAGAAGTAAGAAAGAAGAAAAAAGAAGAAAGAAAGAAGTAAGAAAGAAGTATGAAAGAAGTAAGAAAGAAGAAAAAAAGAAGTAAGAAAGAAGTAAGAAAGAAGTAAGAAAGAAGTAAGAAAGAAGTAAGAAAGAAGAAAGAAAGAAGAAAGAAGTAAGAAAGAAGTAAGAAAGAATTAAGAAAGGAGAAAGAAAGAAGTAAGAAAGAAGAAAAAAGAAGAAAGAAAGAAGTAAGAAAGAAGTATGAAAGAAGTAAGAAAGAAGAAAAAAAGAAGTAAGAAAGAAGTAAGAAAGAAGTAAGAAAGAAGTAAGAAAGAAGTAAGAAAGAAGGAAGAAGGAATGAAGAAAGAAGTAAGAAAGAAGTAAGAAAGAAGTAAGAAAGAAGTGAGAAAGAAGTAAGAAAGAAAGAAGAAAGAAAGAAGAAAGAAGTAAGAAAGAAGTAAGAAAGAAGTAAGAAAGAAGAAAGAAAGAAGAAAGAAGAAAGAAAGAAGAAAGAAGTAAGAAAGAAGTAAGAAAGAAGTAAGAAAGAAGTAAGAAAGAAGAAAAAATAAGTTAGAAAGAAGTAAGAAAGAAGAAAGAAAGAAGTAAGAAAGAAGAAAAAAAGAAGTAAGAAAGAAGAAAGAAAGATAGAAGAAAGAAGTAAGAATGAAGTAAGAAAGAAGTAAGAAAGAAGTAAGAAAGAAGTAAGAAGGAATGAAGAAAGAAACAAGAAAGAAAGAAGAAAGAAGAAAGAAAGAAGTAAGAAAGAAGAAAGAAAGAAGTAAGAAAGAAGTAAGAAAGAAGTAATAAAGAAGAAAGAAAGAAGAAAGAAGTAAGAAAGAAGTAATAAAGAAGCAAGAAAGAAGTAAGAAAGAAGAAAGAATTAAGAAAGAAGAAAGAAAGAAGTAAAATAGAAGAAAGTTAGAAGTAAGAAAGATGTAAGAAAGAAAGAAGAAAGAAGTAAGAAAGAAGAAAAAAGTAGTTAGAATGAAGTAAGAAAGAATTAAGAAAGGATTAAGAAAGAAGAAAGAAAGAAGTAAGAAAGAAGTAAGAAAGAATTAAGAAAGAACTAAGAAAGAAGTAAGAAAGAAGTAAGAAAGAAGTAAGAAAGAAGTAAGAAAGAAGTAAGAAAGAAGTAAGAAAGAAGAAAGAAAGAAGTAAGAAAGAAGTAAGAAAGAAGTACGAAAGAAGTAAGAAAGAAGTAAGAAAGAAAGAAGTAAGAAAGAAGTAAGAAAGAAGTAAGAAAGAAGAAAGAAGTAAGAAAGAAGTAAGAAAGAAGTAAGAAAGAAATAAGAAAGGAGTAAGAAAGAAAGAAGAAAGAAGTAAGAAAGAAGTAAGAAAGAAGTAAGAAAGAAGAAAGAATAGAAAAAAGAAGTTAGAAAGAAGTAATAAAGAAGTAAGAAAGAAGTAAGAAAGAAAGAAGTAAGAAAGAAGTAAGAAAGAAGTTAGAAAGAAGAAAGAAAGAAGTAAGAAGGAATGAAGAAAGAAGTAAGAAAGAAGAAAGAAAGAAGTATGAAAGAAGTAAGAAAGAAGTAAGAAAGAAAGAAGTAAGAACGAAGTAAGAACGAAGTAAGAAACAAGTTAGAAAGAAGTAAGAAAGAAGTAAGAAAGAAGTAAGAAAGAAGAAAGAAGAAAGAAAGAAGTAAGAAAGAAGTAAGAAAGAAGTAAGAAAGAAGTAAGAAGGAATTAAGAAAGAAGTAAGAAAGAAGAAAGAAAGAAGTATGAAAGAAGTAAGAAAGAAGTAAGAAAGAAAGAAGTAAGAACGAAGTAAGAAAGAAGTAAGAAAGAAGTAAGAAAGAAGTAAGAAAGAAGTTAGAAAGAAGTAAGAAAGAAGTAAGAAAGAAGTAAGAAAGAAGAAAGAAGAAAGAAAGAAGTAAGAAATAAGTAAGAAAGAAAGAAGTAAGAAAGAAGTAAGAAAGAAGTAAGAAAGAAGTTAGAAAGAAGTAAGAAAGAAGTAAGAAAGAAGTTAGAAGTAAGAAAGAAGTAAGAAAGAAGTAAGAAATAAGTAAGAAAGAAGTAAGAAAGAAGTAAGAAAGAAGTAAGAAAGAAGTAAGAAAGAAGTAAGAAAGAAGAAAGAAAGAAGTAAGAAAGAAGAAAAAAAGAAGTAAGAAAGAAGTAAGAAAGAAAGAAGAAAAAAGTAAGAAAGAAGAAAGAAAGAAGAAATAAGTAAGAAAGAAGTACGAAAGAAGTAAGAAAGAAGAAAGAAAGAAATAAGAAAGAAGTAAGAAAGGAGTAAGAAAGAAGAAAGAAGTAAGAAAGAAGTAAGAAAGAAGTAAGAAAGAAATAAGAAAGAAGTAAGAAAGAAAGAAGAAAGAAGTAAGAAAGAAGTAAGAAAGAAGAAAAAAGAAGTTAGAAAGAAGTAAGAAAGAAGTATGAAAGAAGTAAGAAAGAATAAAGAAAGAAGTAAGAAAGAAGTAAGAAAGAAGTAAAAAAGAAGTAAGAAAGAAGTAAGAAAGAAAGAAGAAAGAAGTAAAAAGAAGTAAGAAAGAAGTAAGAAAGAAGTAAGAAAGAAGAAAGAAAGAAGTAAGAAAGAAGAAAGAAAGTAGTAAGAAAGAATAAAGAAAGAAGTAAGAAAGAAGTAAGAAAGAAAGAAGAAAGAAGTAAGAAAGAATTAAGAAAGAAGTAAGAAAGAAGTTAGAAAGAAGTAAGATAGAAGTAAGAAAGAAGTAGGAAAGAAGTAAGAAAGAAGTAAGAAAGAAAGAAGTAAGAAAGAAAGAAGAAAGAAGTAAGAAAGAAGAAAGAAAGAAGTATGAGAGAAGTAAGAAAGAAGTAAGAAAGAAGAAAAAAGACGTTAGAAAGAAGTAAGAAAGAAGTAAGAAAGAAGAAAGAAAGAAGTAAGAAAGAAAGAAGAAAGAAGTAAGAAAGAAGTAAGAAAGAAGTAAGAAAGAAGTAAGAAAGAAGTAACAAAGAAGTAACAAAGAAAGAAGAAAGAAGTAAGAAAGAAGAAAGAAGTATGAAAGAAGTAAGAAAGAAGTAAGAAAGAAAGAAGTAAGAAAGAAGTAAGAAAGAAGTAAGAAAGAAGTTAGAAAGAAGTAAGAAAGAAGTAAGAAAGAAGTAAGAAGGAATGAAGAAAGAAGTAAGAAAGTAGTAGGAAAGAAGTTAGAAAGAAGTAAGAAAGAAGTAAGAAAGAAGTAAGAAAAAAGTAAGAAAGAAGTAAGAAAGAAGTAAGAAAGAAAGAAGAAAGAAGTAAGAAAGAAGAAAGAAGTATGAAAGAAGCAAGAAAGAAGTAAGAAAGAAAGAAGTAAGAAAGAAGTAAGAAAGAAGTAAGAAAGAAGTTAGAAAGAAGTAAGAAAGAAGTAAGAAAGAAGTTAGAAAGAAGTAAGAAATAAGTAAGAAAGAAGTAAGAAAGAAGTAAGAAAGAAGTAAGAAAGAAGTAAGATAGAAGTAAGAAAGAAGTAGGAAAGAAGTAAGAAAGAAGTAAGAAAGAAAGAAGTAAGAAAGAAGTAATAAAGAAGTAAGAAAGATGCTAGAAAGAAGCAAGAAAGAAGTAAGAAAGAAGTAAGAAAGAAAGAAGAAGGAAGTAAGAAAGAAGAAAGAAAGAAGTATGAGAGAAGTAAGAAAGAAAGAAGTAAGAAAGAAGTAAGAAAGAAGTAAGAAAGAAGTTAGAAAGAAGCAAGAAAAAGTAAGAAAGAAGTTAGAAAGAAGTAAGAAAGAAGTAAGAAAGAAGTGAGAAATAAGTAAGAAATAAGTACGAAAGAAGTAAGAAAGAAGTAAGAAAGAAGTAAGAAAGAAGTAAGAAAGAAGTAAGAAAGAAGTAAGAAAGAAGTAAGAAAGAAGTAAGAAAGAAGAAAAAAGAAGTTAGAAGGAAGTAAGAAAGAAGTAAGAAAGAAGTAAGAAAGAAGAAAGAAAGAAGTAAGAAAGAAAGAAGAAAGAAGTAAGAAAGAAGTAAGAAAGAAGTAAGAAAGAAGTAAGAAAGATGTAAGAAAGAAGGAAGAAAGAAAGAAGAAAGAAGTAAGAAAGAAGAAAGAAGTATGAAAGAAGTAAGAAAGAAGTAAGAAAGAAAGAAGTAAGAAAGAAGTAAGAAAGAAGTAAGAAAGAAGTTAGAAAGAAGTAAGAAAGAAGTAAGAAAGAAGTAAGAAGGAATGAAGAAAGAAGTAAGAAAGAAGTAGGAAAGAAGTTAGAAAGAAGTAAGAAAGAAGTAAGAAAGAAGTAAGAAAAAAGTAAGAAAGAAGTAAGAAAGAAGTAAGAAAGAAAGAAGAAAGAAGTAAGAAAGAAGAAATAAGTATGAAAGAAGTAAGAAAGAAGTAAGAAAGAAAGAAGTAAGAAAGAAGTAAGAAAGAAGTAAGAAAGAAGTTAGAAAGAAGTAAGACAGAACTAAGAAAGAAGTTAGAAAGAAGTAAGAAATAAGTAAGAAAGAAGTAAGAAAGAAGAAAGAAGTAAGAAAGAGGTAAGAAAGAAAGAAGAAAGAAAGAAGAAAGAAAGAAGTAAGAAAGAAGTAAGAAAGAAGAAAAAAGAAGAAAGAAAGAAGTAAGAAAGAAGTATGAAAGAAGTAAGAAAGATGAAAAAAAGAAGTAAGAAAGAAGTAAGAAAGAAGTAAGAAAGAAGTAAGAAAGAAGTAAGAAGGAATGAAGAAAGAAGTAAGAAAGAAGTAAGAAAGAAGTGAGAAAGAAGTAAGAAAGAAAGAAGAAAGAAAGAAGAAAGAAGTAAGAAAGAAGTAAGGAAGAAGTAAGAAAGGAGAAAGAAAGAAGAAAAAAGAAGAAAGAAAGAAGAAAGAAGTAAGAAAGAAGAAAGAAAGAAGTAAGAAAGAAGTATGAAAGAATTAAGAAAGAAGTAAGAAAGAAGTAAGAAAGATGTAAGAAAGAAGTAAGAAAGAAAGAAGAAAGAAGTAAGAAAGAAGAAAGAAGTATGAAAGAAGTAAGAAAGAAGTAAGAAAGAAAGAAGTAAGAAAGAAGTAAGAAAGAAGTAAGAAAGAAGTTAGAAAGAAGTAAGAAAGAAGTAAGAAAGAAGTAAGAAGGAATGAAGAAAGAAGTAAGAAAGAAGTAGGAAAGAAGTTAGAAAGAAGTAAGAAAGAAGTAAGAAAGAAGTAAGAAAAAAGTAAGAAAGAAGTAAGAAAGAAGTAAGAAAG
Organism: Columba livia; assembly: GCF_036013475.1. NCBI lineage: Eukaryota > Metazoa > Chordata > Aves > Columbiformes > Columbidae > Columba > Columba livia. Next base: position 12,916 of record NW_027043077.1, read on the forward strand.
AAAGAAGAAAGAAGTAAGAAAGAAGAAAGAAGTATGAAAGAAGTAAGAAAGAAGTAAGAAAGAAGTAAGAAAGAAGTTAGAAAGAAGAAAGAAAGAAGAAAAAAGAAGAAAGAAAGAAGAAAGAAGTAAGAAAGAAGAAAGAAAGAAGTAAGAAAGAAGTATGAAAGAAGTAAGAAAGAAGAAAAAAAGAAGTAAGAAAGAAGTAAGAAAGAAGTAAGAAAGAAGTAAGAAAGAAGTAAGAACGAAGTAAGAAAGAAGTAAGAAGGAATGAAGAAAGAAGTAAGAAAGAAGTAAGAAAGAAGTAAGAAAGAAGTAAGAAGAAAAAAGAACTTAGAAAGAAGTAAGAAAGAAGTTAGAAAGAAGTAAGAAAGAAGTAAGAAAGAAGTAAGAAAGAAGTAAGAAAGAAAGAAGAAAGAAGTAAGAAAGAAGTAAGAAAGAAGTAAGAAAGAAGTAAGAAACAAGTAAGAAAGAAGAAAAAAGAACTTAGAAAGAAGTAAGAAAGAAGTTAGAAAGAAGTAAGAAAGAAGAAAGAAAGAAGAAAGAAAGAAGAAAGAAAGAAGTAAGAAAGAAGAAAGAAAGAAGTAAGAAAGAAGTGAGATAGAAGAAAGAAGTAAGAAAGAAGTAAGATAGAAGTAAGAAAGAAGTAAGAAAGAAGTAAGAAAGAAGAAAGAAAGAAGAAAGAAGTAAGAAAGAAAGAAAAAAGAAGAAAGAAAGAAGTAAGAAAGAGGTAAGAAAGAAGTAAGAAAGAAGTAAGAAAGAAGTGAGATAGAAAGAAGAAAGAAGTAAGAAAGAAGTAAGATAGAAGTAAGAAAGAAGTAAGAAAGAAGAAAGAAAGAAGAAAGAAGTAAGAAAGAAGTAAGAAAGAAGTAAGAAAGAAGAAAGAAGTAAGAACGAAGTAAGAAGGAATGAAGAAAGAAGTAAGAAAGAAGTTAGAAAGAAGAAAGAAGTAAGAAAGAAGTAAGAAAGAAGTAAGAAAGAAGTAAGAAAGAGGTAAGAAGGAAGTAAGAAAGAAGTAAGAAAGAAAGAAGAAAGAAGTAAGAAAGAAAGAAGAAAGAAATATGAAAGAAGTAAGAAAGAAGAAAGAAAGAAGTAAGAAAGGAGAAAGAAAGAAATAAGAAAGAAGTAGGAAAGAAAGAAGAAAGAAGTAAGAAAGAAAGAAGAAAGAAGAAAGAAAGAAGTAAGAAAGAGGTAAGAAAGAAGTAAGAAAGAAGTAAGAAAGAAGAAAGAAAGAAGTAAGAAAGAAGAAAAAAAGAAGTAAGAAAGAAGTAAGAAAGAAAGAAGAAACAAGTAAGAAAGAAGAAAGAAAGAAGTAATAAAGAAGTAAGAATGAAGTACGAAAGAAGTAAGAAAGAAGTAAGAAAGAAAGAAGTAAGAAAGAAGTAAGAAAGAAGTAAGAAGGAATGAAGAAAGAAGTAAGAAAGAAGTAGGAAAGAAGTTAGAAAGAAGTAAGAAAGAAGTAAGAAAGAAGTAAGAAAAAAGTAAGAAAGAAGTAAGAAAGAAGTAAGAAAGAAAGAAGAAAGAAGTAAGAAAGAAGAAAGAAGTATGAAAGAAGTAAGAAAGAAGTAAGAAAGAAAGAAGTAAGAAAGGAGTAAGAAAGAAGTAAAAAGGAATGAAGAAAGAAGTAAGAAAGAAGTAAGAAAGAAGTAAGAAAGAAGTAAGAAAGAAGTAAGAAAGAAGTAAGAAAGAAGTAAGAAAGAAGTAAGAAAGAAGTAAGAAAGAAAGAAGAAAGAAGTAAGAAAGTAGTAAGAAAGAATTAAGAAAGGAGAAAGAAAGAAGTAAGAAAGAAGAAAAAAGAAGAAAGAAAGAAGTAAGAAAGAAGTATGAAAGAAGTAAGAAAGAAGAAAAAAAGAAGTAAGAAAGAAGTAAGAAAGAAGTAAGAAGGAATGAAGAAAGAAGTAAGAAAGAAGTAAGAAAGAAGTAAGAAAGAAGTGAGAAAGAAGTAAGAAAGAAAGAAGAAAGAAAGAAGAAAGAAGTAAGAAAGAAGTAAGAAAGAAGAAAGAAGAAAAAAGAAGTTAGAAAGAAGTAAGAAAGAAGAAAGAAAGAAGTAAGAAAGAAGAAAAAAGAAGTAAGAAAGAAGAAAAAAAGAAGTAAGAAAGAAGTAAGAATGAAGTAAGAAAGAAGTAAGAAAGAAGTAAGAAAGAAGTAAGAAAGAAGTAAGAAGGAATGAAGAAAGAAACAAGAAAGAAAGAAGAAAGAAGAAAGAAAGAAGAAAGAAGTATGAAAGAAGTAAGAAAGAAGTAAGAAAGAAGTAAGAAAGAAGAAAAAAGAAATTAGAAAGAAGTAAGAAAGAAGTAAGAAAGAAGTAAGAAAGAAGAAAGAAAGAAGAAGTAAGAAAGAAGTAATAAAGAAGCAAGAAAGAAGTAAGAAAGAAGAAAGAAAGAATTAAGAAAGAAGAAAGAAAGAAGTAAAATAGAAGAAAGTTAGAAGTAAGAAAGATGTAAGAAAGAAAGAAGAAAGAAGTAAGAAAGAAGTAAGAAGGAATGAAGAAAGAAGTAAGAAAGAAGTAAGAAAGAAGTTAGAAAGAAGTAAGAAATAAGTAAGAAAGAAGTAAGAAAGAAGTAAGAAAGAAGTAAGAAAGAGGTAAGAAAGAAAGAAGAAAGAAAGAAGAAAGAAAGAAGTAAGAAAGAAGTAAGAAAGAAGAAAAAAGAAGAAAGAAAGAAGTAAGAAAGAAGTATGAAAGAAGTAAGAAAGAAGAAAAAAAGAAGTAAGAAAGAAGTAAGAAAGAAGTAAGAAAGAAGTAAGAAAGAAGAAAGAAAGAAGAAAGAAGTAAGAAAGAAGTAAGAAAGAATTAAGAAAGGAGAAAGAAAGAAGTAAGAAAGAAGAAAAAAGAAGAAAGAAAGAAGTAAGAAAGAAGTATGAAAGAAGTAAGAAAGAAGAAAAAAAGAAGTAAGAAAGAGGTAAGAAAGAAGTAAGAAAGAAGTAAGAAAGAAGTAAGAAAGAAGGAAGAAGGAATGAAGAAAGAAGTAAGAAAGAAGTAAGAAAGAAGTAAGAAAGAAGTAAGAAAGAAGTGAGAAAGAAGTAAGAAAGAAAGAAGAAAGAAAGAAGAAAGAAGTAAGAAAGAAGTAAGAAAGAAGTAAGAAAGAAGAAAGGAAGAAGAAAGAAGAAAGAAAGAACAAAGAAGTAAGAAAGAAGTAAGAAAGAAGTAAGAAAGAAGTAAGAAAGAAGAAAAAATAAGTTAGAAAGAAGTAAGAAAGAAGAAAGAAAGAAGTAAGAAAGAAGAAAAAAAGAAGTAAGAAAGAAGAAAGAAAGATAGAAGAAAGAAGTAAGAATGAAGTAAGAAAGAAGTAAGAAAGAGGTAAGAAAGAAGTAAGAAGGAATGAAGAAAGAAACAAGAAAGAAAGAAGAAAGAAGAAAGAAAGAAGTAAGAAAGAAGAAAGAAAGAAGTAAGAAAGAAGTAAGAAAGAATTAAGAAAGAAGAAAGAAAGAAGAATAAAGTAAGAAAGAAGTAATAAAGAAGAAAGAAAGAAGTAAGAAAGAAGAAAGAAAGAATTAAGAAAGAAGAAAGAAAGAAGTAAAATAGAAGAAAGTTAGAAGTAAGAAAGATGTAAGAAAGAAAGAAGAAAGAAGTAAGAAAGAAGTAAGAAAGAAGAAAAAAGTAGTTAGAATGAAGTAAGAAAGAATTAAGAAAGGAGTAAGAAAGAAGAAAGAAAGAAGTAAGAAAGAAGTAAGAAAGAATTAAGAAAGAAGTAAGAAAGAAGTAAAAAGAAGTAAGAAAGAAGTAAGAAAGAAGTAAGAAAGAAGTAAGAAAGAAGTAAGAAAGAAGTAAGAAAGAAGAAAGAAAGAAGTAAGAAAGAAGAAAAAAAGAAGTAAGAAAGAAGTAAGAAAGAATGAAGAAAGAAGTAAGAAAGAAGAAAGAAAGAAATAAGAAAGGAGTAAGAAAGAAAGAAGAAAGAAGTAAGAAAGAAGTAAGAAAGAAGTAAGAAAGAAGAAAGAAAGAAGAAAAAAGAAGTTAGAAAGAAGTAATAAATAAGTAAGAAAGAAGTAAGAAAGAAAGAAGTAAGAAAGAAGTAAGAAAGAAGTAAGAAAGAAGAAAGAAAGAAGTAAGAAGGAATGAAGAAAGAAGTAAGAAAGAAGAAAGAAAGAAGTATGAAAGAAGTAAGAAAGAAGTAAGAAAGAAAGAAGTAAGAACGAAGTAAGAACGAAGTAAGAAAGAAGTAAGAAAGAAGTAAGAAAGAAGTAAGAAAGAAGTAAGAAAGAAGAAAGAAGAAAGAAAGAAGTAAGAAAGAAGTAAGAAAGAAGTAAGAAAGAAGTAAGAAGGAAATAAGAAAGAAGAAAGAAGAAAGAAAGAAGTAAGAACGAAGTAAGAAAGAAGTAAGAAAGAAGAAAGAAAGAAGTATGAAAGAAGTAAGAGAGAAGTAAGAAAGAAAGAAGTAAGAACGAAGTAAGAAAGAAGTAAGAAAGAAGTAAGAAAGAAGTAAGAAAGAAGTAAGAAAGAAGTAAGAAAGAAGTAAGAAAGAAGTAAGAAAGAAGAAAGAAGAAAGAAAGAAGTAAGAAAGAAGTAAGAAAGAAGTAAGAAAGAAGTAAGAAAAAAGTAAGAAAGAAGTAACAAAGAAGTAACAAAGAAAGAAGAAAGAAGTAAGAAAGAAGAAAGAAGTATGAAAGAAGTAAGAAAGAAGTAAGAAAGAAGTTAGCAAGAAGAAAGAAAGAAGTAAGAAAGAAGTTAGAAGTAAGAAAGAAGTAAGAAAGAAGTAAGAAAAAAGTAAGAAAGAAGTAAGAAAGAAGTAAGAAAGAAGTAAGAAAGAAGTAAGAAAGAAGTAAGAAAGAAGAAAGAAAGAAGTAAGAAAGAAGAAAAAAAGAAGTAAGAAAGAAGTAAGAAAGAAAGAAGAAAGAAGTAAGAAAGAAGAAAGAAAGAAGAAAGAAGTAAGAAAGAAGTACGAAAGAAGTAAGAAAGAAGTAAGAAAGAAAGAAATAAGAAAGAAGTAAGAAAGAAGTAAGAAAGAAGAAAGAAGTAAGAAAGAAGTAAGAAAGAAGTAAGAAAGAAATAAGAAAGAAGTAAGAAAGAAAGAAGAAAGAAGTAAGAAAGAAGTAAGAAAGAAGTAAGAAGGAAGAAAAAAGAAGTTAGAAAGAAGTAAGAAAGAAGTATGAAAGAAGTAAGAAAGAATAAAGAAAGAAGTAAGAAAGAAGTAAGAAAGAAGTAAAAAAGAAGTAAGAAAGAAGTAAGAAAGAAGAAAGAATTAAGAAAGAAGTAAGAAAGAAGTAAGAAAGAAGTAAGAAAGAAGAAAGAAAGAAGTAAGAAAGAAGAAAGAAAGTAGTAAGAAAGAATAAAGAAAGAAGTAAGAAAGAAGTAAGAAAGAAAGAAGAAAGAAGTAAGAAAGAATTAAGAAAGAAGTAAGAAAGAATTAAGAAAGAAGTAAGAAAGAAGTTAGAAAGAAGTAAGATAGAAGTAAGAAAGAAGTAGGAAAGAAGTAAGAAAGAAGTAAGAAAGAAAGAAGTAAGAAAGAAGTAATAAAGAAGTAAGAAAGATGTTAGAAAGAAGCAAGAAAGAAGTAAGAAAGAAGTAAGAAAGAAAGAAGAAAGAAGTAAGAAAGAAGAAAGAAAGAAGTATGAGAGAAGTAAGAAAGAAGTAAGAAAGAAGAAAAAAGACGTTAGAAAGAAGTAAGAAAGAAGTAAGAAAGAAGTAAGAAAGAAGAAAGAAAGAAGTAAGAAAGAAAGAAGAAAGAAGTAAGAAAGAAGTAAGAAAGAAGTAAGAAAGAAGTAAGAAAGAAGTAACAAAGAAGTAACAAAGAAAGAAGAAAGAAGTAAGAAAGAAGAAAGAAGTATGAAAGAAGTAAGAAAGAAGTAAGAAAGAAAGAAGTAAGAAAGAAGTAAGAAAGAAGTAAGAAAGAAGTTAGAAAGAAGTAAGAAAGAAGTAAGAAAGAAGTAAGAAGGAATGAAGAAAGAAGTAAGAAAGTAGTAGGAAAGAAGTTAGAAAGAAGTAAGAAAGAAGTAAGAAAAAAGTAAGAAAGAAGTAAGAAAGAAGTAAGAAAGAAAGAAGAAAGAAGTAAGAAAGAAGAAAGAAGTATGAAAGAAGCAAGAAAGAAGTAAGAAAGAAAGAAGTAAGAAAGAAGTAAGAAAGAAGTAAGAAAGAAGTTAGAAAGAAGTAAGAAAGAAGTAAGAAAGAAGTTAGAAAGAAGTAAGAAATAAGTAAGAAAGAAGTAAGAAAGAAGTAAGAAAGAAGTAAGAAAGAAGTAAGATAGAAGTAAGAAAGAAGTAGGAAAGAAGTAAGAAAGAAGTAAGAAAGAAAGAAGTAAGAAAGAAGTAATAAAGAAGTAAGAAAGATGTTAGAAAGAAGCAAGAAAGAAGTAAGAAAGAAGTAAGAAAGAAGTAAGAAAGAAAGAAGAAAGAAGTAAGAAAGAAGAAAGAAAGAAGTATGAGAGAAGTAAGAAAGAAAGAAGTAAGAAAGAAGTAAGAAAGAAGTAAGAAAGAAGTTAGAAAGAAGCAAGAAAAAGTAAGAAAGAAGTTAGAAAGAAGTAAGAAAGAAGTAAGAAAGAAGTAAGAAAGAAGTAAGAAAGAAGTAAGAAAGAAGTAAGAAAGAAGTAAGAAAGAAGAAAAAAGAAGTTAGAAAGAAGTAAGAAAGAAGTAAGAAAGAAGTAAGAAAGAAGAAAGAAAGAAGTAAGAAAGAAGGAAGAAAGAAGTAAGAAAGAAGTAAGAAAGAAGTAAGAAAGAAGTAAGAAAGATGTAAGAAAGAAGGAAGAAAGAAAGAAGAAAGAAGTAAGAAAGAAGAAAGAAGTATGAAAGAAGTAAGAAAGAAGTAAGAAAGAAAGAAGTAAGAAAGAAGTAAGAAAGAAGTAAGAAAGAAGTTAGAAAGAAGTAAGAAAGAAGTAAGAAGGAATGAAGAAAGAAGTAAGAAAGAAGTAGGAAAGAAGTTAGAAAGAAGTAAGAAAGAAGTAAGAAAGAAGTAAGAAAGAAGTAAGAAAGAAAGAAGAAAGAAGTAAGAAAGAAAGAAGAAAGAAGTATGAAAGAAGAAAGAAGTATGAAAGAAGTAAGAAAGAAGTAAGAAAGAAAGAAGTAAGAAAGAAGTAAGAAAGAAGTTAGAAAGAAGTAAGAAAGAAGTAAGAAAGAAGTTAGAAAGAAGTAAGAAATAAGTAAGAAAGAAGTAAGAAAGAAGTAAGAAAGAAGTAAGAAAGAGGTAAGAAAGAGGTAAGAAAGAAAGAAGAAAGAAAGAAGTAAGAAAGAAGTAAGAAAGAAGTAAGAAAGAAGTAAGAAAAAAGTAAGAAAGAAGTAACAAAGAAGTAACAAAGAAAGAAGAAAGAAGTAAGAAAGAAGAAAGAAGTATGAAAGAAGTAAGAAAGAAGTAAGAAAGAAGTTAGCAAGAAGAAAGAAAGAAGTAAGAAAGAAGTTAGAAGTAAGAAAGAAGTAAGAAAGAAGTAAGAAAAAAGTAAGAAAGAAGTAAGAAAGAAGTAAGAAAGAAGTAAGAAAGAAGTAAGAAAGAAGTAAGAAAGAAGAAAGAAAGAAGTAAGAAAGAAGAAAAAAAGAAGTAAGAAAGAAGTAAGAAAGAAAGAAGAAAGAAGTAAGAAAGAAGAAAGAAAGAAGAAAGAAGTAAGAAAGAAGTATGAAAGAAGTAAGAAAGAAGTAAGAAAGAAAGAAATAAGAAAGAAGTAAGAAAGAAGTAAGAAGAAGAAAGAAGTAAGAAAGAAGTAAGAAAGAAGTAAGAAAGAAATAAGAAAGAAGTAAGAAAGAAAGAAGAAAGAAGTAAGAAAGAAGTAAGAAAGAAGTAAGAAGGAAGAAAAAAGAAGTTAGAAAGAAGTAAGAAAGAAGTATGAAAGAAGTAAGAAAGAATAAAGAAAGAAGTAAGAAAGAAGTAAGAAAGAAGTAAAAAAGAAGTAAGAAAGAAGTAAGAAAGAAGAAAGAATTAAGAAAGAAGTAAGAAAGAAGTAAGAAAGAAGTAAGAAAGAAGAAAGAAAGAAGTAAGAAAGAAGAAAGAAAGTAGTAAGAAAGAATAAAGAAAGAAGTAAGAAAGAAGTAAGAAAGAAAGAAGAAAGAAGTAAGAAAGAATTAAGAAAGAAGTAAGAAAGAATTAAGAAAGAAGTAAGAAAGAAGTTAGAAAGAAGTAAGATAGAAGTAAGAAAGAAGTAGGAAAGAAGTAAGAAAGAAGTAAGAAAGAAAGAAGTAAGAAAGAAGTAATAAAGAAGTAAGAAAGATGTTAGAAAGAAGCAAGAAAGAAGTAAGAAAGAAGTAAGAAAGAAAGAAGAAAGAAGTAAGAAAGAAGAAAGAAAGAAGTATGAGAGAAGTAAGAAAGAAGTAAGAAAGAAGAAAAAAGACGTTAGAAAGAAGTAAGAAAGAAGTAAGAAAGAAGTAAGAAAGAAGAAAGAAAGAAGTAAGAAAGAAAGAAGAAAGAAGTAAGAAAGAAGTAAGAAAGAAGTAAGAAAGAAGTAAGAAAGAAGTAACAAAGAAGTAACAAGAAAGAAGAAAGAAGTAAGAAAGAAGAAAGAAGTATGAAAGAAGTAAGAAAGAAGTAAGAAAGAAAGAAGTAAGAAAGAAGTAAGAAAGAAGTAAGAAAGAAGTTAGAAAGAAGTAAGAAAGAAGTAAGAAAGAAGTAAGAAGGAATGAAGAAAGAAGTAAGAAAGTAGTAGGAAAGAAGTTAGAAAGAAGTAAGAAAGAAGTAAGAAAAAAGTAAGAAAGAAGTAAGAAAGAAGTAAGAAAGAAAGAAGAAAGAAGTAAGAAAGAAGAAAGAAGTATGAAAGAAGCAAGAAAGAAGTAAGAAAGAAAGAAGTAAGAAAGAAGTAAGAAAGAAGTAAGAAAGAAGTTAGAAAGAAGTAAGAAAGAAGTAAGAAAGAAGTTAGAAAGAAGTAAGAAATAAGTAAGAAAGAAGTAAGAAAGAAGTAAGAAAGAAGTAAGAAAGAAGTAAGATAGAAGTAGAAAGAAGTAGGAAAGAAGTAAGAAAGAAGTAAGAAAGAAAGAAGTAAGAAAGAAGTAATAAAGAAGTAAGAAAGATGTTAGAAAGAAGCAAGAAAGAAGAAAGAAAGAAGTAAGAAAGAAAGAAGAAAGAAGTAAGAAAGAAGAAAGAAAGAAGTATGAGAGAAGTAAGAAAGAAAGAAGTAAGAAAGAAGTAAGAAAGAAGTAAGAAAGAAGTTAGAAAGAAGCAAGAAAAAGTAAGAAAGAAGTTAGAAAGAAGTAAGAAAGAAGTAAGAAAGAAGTAAGAAAGAAGTAAGAAAGAAGTAAGAAAGAAGTAAGAAAGAAGTAAGAAAGAAGAAAAAAGAAGTTAGAAAGAAGTAAGAAAGAAGTAAGAAAGAAGTAAGAAAGAAGAAAGAAAGAAGTAAGAAAGAAGGAAGAAAGAAGTAAGAAAGAAGTAAGAAAGAAGTAAGAAAGAAGTAAGAAAGATGTAAGAAAGAAGGAAGAAAGAAAGAAGAAAGAAGTAAGAAAGAAGAAAGAAGTATGAAAGAAGTAAGAAAGAAGTAAGAAAGAAAGAAGTAAGAAAGAAGTAAGAAAGAAGTAAGAAAGAAGTTAGAAAGAAGTAAGAAAGAAGTAAGAAAGAAGTAAGAAGGAATGAAGAAAGAAGTAAGAAAGAAGTAGGAAAGAAGTTAGAAAGAAGTAAGAAAGAAGTAAGAAAGAAGTAAGAAAGAAGTAAGAAAGAAAGAAGAAAGAAGTAAGAAAGAAAGAAGAAAGAAGTATGAAAGAAGAAAGAAGTATGAAAGAAGTAAGAAAGAAGTAAGAAAGAAAGAAGTAAGAAAGAAGTAAGAAAGAAGTTAGAAAGAAGTAAGAAAGAAGTAAGAAAGAAGTTAGAAAGAAGTAAGAAATAAGTAAGAAAGAAGTAAGAAAGAAGTAAGAAAGAAGTAAGAAAGAGGTAAGAAAGAGGTAAGAAAGAAAGAAGAAAGAAAGAAGTAAGAAAGAAGTAAGAAAGAAGAAAAAAGAAGAAAGAAAGAAGTAAGAAAGAAGTAAGAAAGAAGTAAGAGAGATGAAAAAAGAAGTAAGAAGGAATGAAGAAAGAAGTAAGAAAGAAGTAAGAAAGAAGTAGAAAGAAGTGAGAAAGAAGTAAGAAAGAAAGAAGAAAGAAAGAAGAAAGAAGTAAGAAAGAAGTAAGGAATAAGTAAGAAAGAAGAAAGAAAGAAGAAAAAAGAAGAAAGAAAGAAGAAAGAAGTATAAAGAAGAAAGAAAGAAGTAAGAAAGAAGTATGAAAGAATTAAGAAAGAAGTAAGAAAGAAGTAAGAAAGATGTAAGAAAGAAGTAAGAAAGAAAGAAGAAAGAAGTAAGAAAGAAGAAAGAAGTATGAAAGAAGTAAGAAAGAAGTAAGAAAGAAAGAAGTAAGAAAGAAGTAAGAAAGAAGTAAGAAAGAAGTTAGAAAGAAGTAAGAAAGAAGTAAGAAAGAAGTAAGAAGGAATGAAGAAAGAAGTAAGAAAGAAGTAGGAAAGAAGTTAGAAAGAAGTAAGAAAGAAGTAAGAAAGAAGTAAGAAAAAAGTAAGAAAGAAGTAAGAAAGAAGTAAGAAAGAAAGAAGAAAGAAGTAAGAAAGAAGAAAGAAGTATGAAAGAAGTAAGAAAGAAGTAAGAAAGAAGTAAGAAAGAAGTTAGAAAGAAGAAAGAAAGAAGAAAAAGAAGAAAGAAAGAAGAAAGAAGTAAGAAAGAAGAAAGAAGTAAGAAAGAAGTATGAAAGAAGTAAGAAAGAAGAAAAAAGAAGTAAGAAAGAAGTAAGAAAGAAGTAAGAAAGAAGTAAGAAAGAAGTAAGAACGAAGTAAGAAAGAAGTAAGAAGGAATGAAGAAAGAAGTAAGAAAGAAGTAAGAAAGAAGTAAGAAAGAAGTAAGAAAGAAGAAAAAAGAACTTAGAAAGAAGTAAGAAAGAAGTTAGAAAGAAGTAAGAAAGAAGAAAGAAAGAAGTAAGAAAGAAGAAAGAAGAAAGAAAGAAGTACAGAAAGAGAAAGAAAGAAGTAAGAAAGAAGTGAGATAGAAGAAAGAAGTAAGAAAGAAGTAAGATAGAAGTAAGAAAGAAGTAAGAAAGAAGAAAGAAAGAAGAAAGAAGTAAGAAAGAAAGAAAAAAGAAGAAAGAAAGAAGTAAGAAAGAGGTAAGAAAGAAGTAAGAAAGAAGTAAGAAAGAAGTGAGATAGAAAGAAGAAAGAAGTAAGAAAGAAGTAAGATAGAAGTAAGAAAGAAGTAAGAAAGAAGAAAGAAAGAAGAAAGAAGTAAGAAAGAAGTAAGAAAGAAGTAAGAAAGAAGTAAGAAATAAGTAAGAACGAAGTAAGAAGGAATGAAGAAAGAAGTAAGAAAGAAGTTAGAAAGAAGAAAGAAGTAAGAAAGAAGTAAGAAAGAAGTAAGAAAGAAGTAAGAAAGACGAAAGAAAGAATTAAGGAAGAAGAAAGAAAGAACTAAAATAGAAGAAAGTTAGAAGTAAGAAAGATGTAAGAAAGAAAGAAGAAAGAAGTAAGAAAGAAGTAAGAAAGAAGTAAGAAAGAAGTAAGAAAGAAGTAAGAAAGAAGTAAGAAAGAAGTAAGAAAGAAAGAAGAAAGAAGTAAGAAAGAAAGAAGGAAGAAGTATGAAAGAAGTAAGAAAGAAGAAAGAAAGAAGTAAGAAAGAAGAAAGAAAGAAGAAAGAAAGAAGTAGGAAAGAAAGAAGAAGAAGTAAGAAAGAAAGAAAAAGAGGAAAGAAAGAAGTAAGAAAGAGGTAAGAAAGAAGTAAGAAGGAAGTAAGAAAGAAGTAAGAAGGAATGAAGAAAGAAGTAAGAAAGAAGTAAGAAAGAAGTAAGAAAGAAGTAAAAAGAAGTAAGAAAGAAGTAAGAAAGAAAGAAGAAAGAAGTAAGAAAGAAGTAAGAAAGAAGTAAGAAAGAAGAAAGAAAGAAGTAAGAAAGAATTATGAAAGAAGTAAGAATGAAGAAAAAAAGAAGTAGAAAGAAGTAAGAAAGAAGTAAGAAAGAAAGAAGAAAGAAGAAAGAAAGAAGTAAGAAAGAAGTAAGAAAGAAGTAAGAAATAAGTAAGAAAGAAAGAAGAAAGAAGTAAGAAAGAAGTAAGAAAGAAGTAAGAAAGAAAGAAGAAAGAAGTAAGAAAGAAAGAAGGAAGAAGTATGAAAGAAGTAAGAAAGAAGAAAGAAAGAAGTAGGAAAGAAGAAAGAAAGAAGTAAGAAAGAAGTAGGAAAGAAAGAAGAAAGAAGTAAGAAAGAAGTAAGAAAGAAGGAAGAAAGAAGTAAGAAAGAAGTAAGAAAGAAGTAAGAAAGAAGTAAGAAAGAAAGAAGAAAGAAGTAAGAAAGAAGTAAGAAAGAAGAAGAAAGAAGTAAGAAAGAAGTAAGAAAGAAGTAAGAAAGAAGTAAGAAAGAAGTAAGAAAGAAGTAAGAAGAAAGAAGTAAGAAAGAAGTAAGAAAGAAGTAAGAAAGAAGAAATAAGAAGTTAGAATGAAGTAAGAAAGAAGTAGGAAAGAAGTAAGAAAGAAGTAAGAAAGAAGTAAGAAAGAAGTAAGAAAGAAAGAAGTAAGAAAGAAGTAAGAAAGAAGTAAGAAAGAAGTAAGAAAGAAGTAAAAAGAAGTAAGAAAGAAAGAAGAAAGAAGTAAGAAAGAAAGAAGGAAGAAGTATGAAAGAAGTAAGAAAGAAGAAAGAAAGAAGTAAGAAAGAAGAAAGAAAGAAGAAAGAATGAAGTAGGAAAGGAAAGAAGAAAGAAGTAAGAAAGAAAGAAAAAAGAAGAAAGAAAGAAGTAAGAAAGAGGTAAGAAAGAAGTAAGAAAGAAGTAAGAAAGAAGTGAGATAGAAAGAAGAAAGAAGTAAGAAAGAAGAAAAAAAGAAGTAAGAAAGAAGAAGAAAGAAGAAAGAAAAAAGTAAGAAAGAAGTAAGAAAGAAGTAAGAAAGAAGTAAGAAAGAAGTAAGAAAGAAAGAGAGAGAAGTAAGAAAGAAGAAGAAAGATAGAAGAAAGAAGTAAGAAAGAAGTAAGAAAGAAGTAAGAAAGAGTAAGAAAGAAGTAAGAATGAAGTAAGAAAGAAGTAAGAAAGAAGTAAGAGAGAAGTAAGAAGGAATGAAGAAAGCTGTAAGAAAAAAGAAGAAAGAAGAAAGAAAGAAGTAAGAAAGAAGAAAGAAAGAAGTAAGAAAGAAGTAAGAAAGAAGTAAGAAAGAAGTAAGAAAGAATTAAGAAAGTAGTAAGAAAGAAGAAAGAAAGAAGTAAGAAAGAAGAAAAAAAGAAGTAAGAAAGAAGTAAGAAAGAAAGAAGAAAGAAGTAAGAAAGAAGAGAGAAAGAAGTAAGAAAGAAGTAAGAAAGAAGTAAGAAAGAAGTACGAAAGAAGTAAGAAAGAAGTAAGAAAGAAAGAAGTAAGAAAGAAGTAAGAAAGAAGTAAGAAAGAAGAAAGAAGTCAGAAAGAAGTAAGAAAGAAGTAAGAAAGAAATAAGAAAGAAGTAAGAAAGAAAGAAGAAAGAAGTAAGAAAGAAGTAAGAAAGAAGTAAGAAAGAAGTAAGGAAGAGAAAAAAGAAGTTAGAAAGAAGTAAGAAAGAAGTATGAAAGAAGTAAGAAAGAAGAAAGAAAGAAGTAAGAAAGAAGAAAGAAGTAAGAAAGAAGAAAGAAGTAAGAAAGAAGTAAGAAAGAAGTAAGAAAGAAAGAAGAAAGAAGTTAGAAAGAAGTAAGATAGAAGTAAGAAAGAAGTAGGAAAGAAGTAAGAAAGAAGTAAGAAAGAAAGAAGTAAGAAAGAAGTAATAAAGAAGTAAGAAAGATGTTAGAAAGAAGCAAGAAAGAAGTAAGAAAGAAGTAAGAAAGAAAGAAGAAAGAAGTAAGAAAGAAGAAAGAAAGAAGTATGAGAGAAGTAAGAAAGAAGTAAGAAAGAAGAAAAAAGACGTTAGAAAGAAGTAAGAAAGAAGTAAGAAAGAAGTAAGAAAGAAGAAAGAAAGAAGTAAGAAAGAAAGAAGAAAGAAGTAAGAAAGAAGTAAGAAAGAAGTAAGAATGAAGTAAGAAAGAAGTAACAAAGAAGTAACAAAGAAAGAAGAAAGAAGTAAGAAAGAAGAAAGAAGTATGAAAGAAGTAAGAAAGAAGTAAGAAAGAAAGAAGTAAGAAAGAAGTAAGAAAGAAGTAAGAAAGAAGTTAGAAAGAAGTAAGAAAGAAGTAAGAAAGAAGTAAGAAGGAATGAAGAAAGAAGTAAGAAAGTAGTAGGAAAGAAGTTAGAAAGAAGTAAGAAAGAAGTAAGAAAAAAGTAAGAAAGAAGTAAGAAAGAAGTAAGAAAGAAAGAAGAAAGAAGTAAGAAAGAAGAAAGAAGTATGAAAGAAGCAAGAAAGAAGTAAGAAAGAAAGAAGTAAGAAAGAAGTAAGAAAGAAGTAAGAAAGAAGTTAGAAAGAAGTAAGAAAGAAGTAAGAAAGAAGTTAGAAAGAAGTAAGAAATAAGTAAGAAAGAAGTAAGAAAGAAGTAAGAAAGAAGTAAGAAAGAAGTAAGATAGAAGTAAAAAAGAAGTAGGAAAGAAGTAAGAAAGAAGTAAGAAAGAAAGAAGTAAGAAAGAAGTAATAAAGAAGTAAGAAAGATGTTAGAAAGAAGCAAGAAAGAAGTAAGAAAGAAGTAAGAAAGAAAGAAGAAAGAAGTAAGAAAGAAGAAAGAGAGAAGTAAGAAGGAATGAAGAAAGCTGTAAGAAAAAAGAAGAAAGAAGAAAGAAAGAAGTAAGAAAGAAGAAAGAAAGAAGTAAGAAAGAAGTAAGAAAGAAGTAAGAAAGAAGTAAGAAAGAATTAAGAAAGTAGTAAGAAAGAAGAAAGAAAGAAGTAAGAAAGAAGAAAAAAAGAAGTAAGAAAGAAGTAAGAAAGAAAGAAGAAAGAAGTAAGAAAGAAGAGAGAAAGAAGTAAGAAAGAAGTAAGAAAGAAGTAAGAAAGAAGTACGAAAGAAGTAAGAAAGAAGTAAGAAAGAAAGAAGTAAGAAAGAAGTAAGAAAGAAGTAAGAAAGAAGAAAGAAGTCAGAAAGAAGTAAGAAAGAAGTAAGAAAGAAATAAGAAAGAAGTAAGAAAGAAAGAAGAAAGAAGTAAGAAAGAAGTAAGAAAGAAGTAAGAAAGAAGTAAGGAAGAAGAAAAAAGAAGTTAGAAAGAAGTAAGAAAGAAGTATGAAAGAAGTAAGAAAGAAGAAAGAAAGAAGTAAGAAAGAAGAAAGAAGTAAGAAAGAAGAAAGAAGTAAGAAAGAAGTAAGAAAGAAGTAAGAAAGAAAGAAGAAAGAAGTTAGAAAGAAGTAAGATAGAAGTAAGAAAGAAGTAGGAAAGAAGTAAGAAAGAAGTAAGAAAGAAAGAAGTAAGAAAGAAGTAATAAAGAAGTAAGAAAGATGTTAGAAAGAAGCAAGAAAGAAGTAAGAAAGAAGTAAGAAAGAAAGAAGAAAGAAGTAAGAAAGAAGAAAGAAAGAAGTATGAGAGAAGTAAGAAAGAAGTAAGAAAGAAGAAAAAAGACGTTAGAAAGAAGTAAGAAAGAAGTAAGAAAGAAGTAAGAAAGAAGAAAGAAAGAAGTAAGAAAGAAAGAAGAAAGAAGTAAGAAAGAAGTAAGAAAGAAGTAAGAATGAAGTAAGAAAGAAGTAACAAAGAAGTAACAAAGAAAGAAGAAAGAAGTAAGAAAGAAGAAAGAAGTATGAAAGAAGTAAGAAAGAAGTAAGAAAGAAAGAAGTAAGAAAGAAGTAAGAAAGAAGTAAGAAAGAAGTTAGAAAGAAGTAAGAAAGAAGTAAGAAAGAAGTAAGAAGGAATGAAGAAAGAAGTAAGAAAGTAGTAGGAAAGAAGTTAGAAAGAAGTAAGAAAGAAGTAAGAAAAAAGTAAGAAAGAAGTAAGAAAGAAGTAAGAAAGAAAGAAGAAAGAAGTAAGAAAGAAGAAAGAAGTATGAAAGAAGCAAGAAAGAAGTAAGAAAGAAAGAAGTAAGAAAGAAGTAAGAAAGAAGTAAGAAAGAAGTTAGAAAGAAGTAAGAAAGAAGTAAGAAAGAAGTTAGAAAGAAGTAAGAAATAAGTAAGAAAGAAGTAAGAAAGAAGTAAGAAAGAAGTAAGAAAGAAGTAAGATAGAAGTAAAAAAGAAGTAGGAAAGAAGTAAGAAAGAAGTAAGAAAGAAAGAAGTAAGAAAGAAGTAATAAAGAAGTAAGAAAGATGTTAGAAAGAAGCAAGAAAGAAGTAAGAAAGAAGTAAGAAAGAAAGAAGAAAGAAGTAAGAAAGAAGAAAGAAAGAAGTATGAGAGAAGTAAGAAAGAAAGAAGTAAGAAAGAAGTAAGAAAGAAGTAAGAAAGAAGTTAGAAAGAAGCAAGAAAAAGTAAGAAAGAAGTTAGAAAGAAGTAAGAAAGAAGTAAGAAAGAAGTAAGAAAGAAGTAAGAAAGAAGTAAGAAAGAAGTAAGAAAGAAGTAAGAAAGAAGAAAAAAGAAGTTAGAAAGAAGTAAGAAAGAAGTAAGAAAGAAGTAAGAAAGAAGAAAGAAAGAAGTAAGAAAGAAGGAAGAAAGAAGTAAGAAAGAAGTAAGAAAGAAGTAAGAAAGAAGTAAGAAAGATGTAAGAAAGAAGGAAGAAAGAAAGAAGAAAGAAGTAAGAAAGAAGAAAGAAGTATGAAACAAGTAAGAAAGAAGTAAGAAAGAAAGAAGTAAGAAAGAAGTAAGAAAGAAGTAAGAAAGAAGTTAGAAAGAAGTAAGAAAGAAGTAAGAAAGAAGTAAGAAGGAATGAAGAAAGAAGTAAGAAAGAAGTAGGAAAGAAGTTAGAAAGAAGTAAGAAAGAAGTAAGAAAGAAGTAAGAAAGAAGTAAGAAAGAAAGAAGAAAGAAGTAAGAAAGAAAGAAGAAAGAAGTATGAAAGAAGAAAGAAGTATGAAAGAAGTAAGAAAGAAGTAAGAAAGAAAGAAGTAAGAAAGAAGTAAGAAAGAAGTTAGAAAGAAGTAAGAAAGAAGTAAGAAAGAAGTTAGAAAGAAGTAAGAAATAAGTAAGAAAGAAGTAAGAAAGAAGTAAGAAAGAAGTAAGAAAGAGGTAAGAAAGAGGTAAGAAAGAAAGAAGAAAGAAAGAAGTAAGAAAGAAGTAAGAAAGAAGAAAAAAGAAGAAAGAAAGAAGTAAGAAAGAAGTATGAAAGAAGTAAGAGAGATGAAAAAAAGAAGTAAGAAAGAAGTAAGAAAGAAGTAAGAAAGAAGTAAGAAAGAAGTAAGAAGGAATGAAGAAAGAAGTAAGAAAGAAGTAAGAAAGAAGTAAGAAAGAAGTGAGAAAGAAGTAAGAAAGAAAGAAGAAAGAAAGAAGAAAGAAGTAAGAAAGAAGTAAGGAATAAGTAAGAAAGAAGAAAGAAAGAAGAAAAAAGAAGAAAGAAAGAAGAAAGAAGTATAAAGAAGAAAGAAAGAAGTAAGAAAGAAGTATGAAAGAATTAAGAAAGAAGTAAGAAAGAAGTAAGAAAGATGTAAGAAAGAAGTAAGAAAGAAAGAAGAAAGAAGTAAGAAAGAAGAAAGAAGTATGAAAGAAGTAAGAAAGAAGTAAGAAAGAAAGAAGTAAGAAAGAAGTAAGAAAGAAGTAAGAAAGAAGTTAGAAAGAAGTAAGAAAGAAGTAAGAAAGAAGTAAGAAGGAATGAAGAAAGAAGTAAGAAAGAAGTAGGAAAGAAGTTAGAAAGAAGTAAGAAAGAAGTAAGAAAGAAGTAAGAAAAAAGTAAGAAAGAAGTAAGAAAGAAGTAAGAAAGAAAGAAGAAAGAAGTAAGAAAGAAGAAAGAAGTATGAAAGAAGTAAGAAAGAAGTAAGAAAGAAGTAAGAAAGAAGTTAGAAAGAAGAAAGAAAGAAGAAAAAAGAAGAAAGAAAGAAGAAAGAAGTAAGAAAGAAGAAAGAAAGAAGTAAGAAAGAAGTATGAAAGAAGTAAGAAAGAAGAAAAAAAGAAGTAAGAAAGAAGTAAGAAAGAAGTAAGAAAGAAGTAAGAAAGAAGTAAGAACGAAGTAAGAAAGAAGTAAGAAGGAATGAAGAAAGAAGTAAGAAAGAAGTAAGAAAGAAGTAAGAAAGAAGTAAGAAAGAAGAAAAAAGAACTTAGAAAGAAGTAAGAAAGAAGTTAGAAAGAAGTAAGAAAGAAGAAAGAAAGAAGTAAGAAAGAAGAAAGAAAGAAGTAAGAAAGAAGAAAGAAAGAAGTAAGAAAGAAGTGAGATAGAAGAAAGAAGTAAGAAAGAAGTAAGATAGAAGTAAGAAAGAAGTAAGAAAGAAGAAAGAAAGAAGAAAGAAGTAAGAAAGAAAGAAAAAAGAAGAAAGAAAGAAGTAAGAAAGAGGTAAGAAAGAAGTAAGAAAGAAGTAAGAAAGAAGTGAGATAGAAGTAAGAAAGAAGAAAGAAAGAATTAAGGAAGAAGAAAGAAAGAACTAAAATAGAAGAAAGTTAGAAGTAAGAAAGATGTAAGAAAGAAAGAAGAAAGAAGTAAGAAAGAAGTAAGAAAGAAGTAAGAAAGAAGTAAGAAAGAAGTAAGAAAGAAGTAAGAAAGAAGTAAGAAAGAAAGAAGAAAGAAGTAAGAAAGAAAGAAGGAAGAAGTATGAAAGAAGTAAGAAAGAAGAAAGAAAGAAGTAAGAAAGAAGAAAGAAAGAAGAAAGAAAGAAGTAGGAAAGAAAGAAGAAAGAAGTAAGAAAGAAAGAAAAAAGAGGAAAGAAAGAAGTAAGAAAGAGGTAAGAAAGAAGTAAGAAGGAAGTAAGAAAGAAGTAAGAAGGAATGAAGAAAGAAGTAAGAAAGAAGTAAGAAAGAAGTAAGAAAGAAGTAAAAAGAAGTAAGAAAGAAGTAAGAAAGAAAGAAGAAAGAAGTAAGAAAGAAGTAAGAAAGAAGTAAGAAAGAAGAAAGAAAGAAGTAAGAAAGAATTATGAAAGAAGTAAGAATGAAGAAAAAAAGAAGTAAGAAAGAAGTAAGAAAGAAGTAAGAAAGAAAGAAGAAAGAAGAAAGAAAGAAGTAAGAAAGAAGTAAGAAAGAAGTAAGAAATAAGTAAGAAAGAAAGAAGAAAGAAGTAAGAAAGAAGTAAGAAAGAAGTAAGAAAGAAAGAAGAAAGAAGTAAGAAAGAAAGAAGGAAGAAGTATGAAAGAAGTAAGAAAGAAGAAAGAAAGAAGTAGGAAAGAAGAAAGAAAGAAGTAAGAAAGAAGTAGGAAAGAAAGAAGAAAGAAGTAAGAAAGAAGTAAGAAAGAAGGAAGAAAGAAGTAAGAAAGAAGTAAGAAAGAAGTAAGAAAGAAGTAAGAAAGAAGTAAGAAAGAAGTAAGAAAGAAAGAAGAAAGAAGTAAGAAAGAAGTAAGAAAGAAAGAAGAAAGAAGTAAGAAAGAAGTAAGAAAGAAGTAAGAAAGAAGTAAGAAAGAAGTAAGAAAGAAGTAAGAAAGAAAGAAGTAAGAAAGAAGTAAGAAAGAAGTAAGAAAGAAGAAATAAGAAGTTAGAATGAAGTAAGAAAGAAGTAGGAAAGAAGTAAGAAAGAAGTAAGAAAGAAGTAAGAAAGAAGTAAGAAAGAAAGAAGTAAGAAAGAAGTAAGAAAGAAGTAAGAAAGAAGTAAGAAAGAAGTAAAAAGAAGTAAGAAAGAAAGAAGAAAGAAGTAAGAAAGAAAGAAGGAAGAAGTATGAAAGAAGTAAGAAAGAAGAAAGAAAGAAGTAAGAAAGAAGAAAGAAAGAAGAAAGAATGAAGTAGGAAAGAAAGAAGAAAGAAGTAAGAAAGAAAGAAAAAAGAAGAAAGAAAGAAGTAAGAAAGAGGTAAGAAAGAAGTAAGAAAGAAGTAAGAAAGAAGTGAGATAGAAAGAAGAAAGAAGTAAGAAAGAAGAAAAAAAGAAGTAAGAAAGAAGAAAGAAAGAAGAATGAAAAAAGTAAGAAAGAAGAAAGAAAGAAGTAAGAAAGAAGAAAGAAAGAAGTAAGAAAGAAGTAAGAAAGAAGAAAGAAAGAAGAAAGAAAGATAGAAGAAAGAAGTAAGAAAGAAGTAAGAAAGAAGTAAGAAAGAAGTAAGAAAGAAGTAAGAATGAAGTAAGAAAGAAGTAAGAAAGAAGTAAGAAAGAAGTAAGAAAGAAGTAAGAAAGAAGTAAGAAAGAAGTAAGAAAGAAGTAAGAAAGAAGTAAGAAAGAAGAAAGAAAGAAGTGAGAAAGAAGAAAAAAAGAAGTAAGAAAGAAGTAAGAAAGAAAGAAGAAAGAAGTAAGAAAGAAGAAAGAAAGAAGTAAGAAAGAAGTAAGAAAGAAAGAAGAAAGAAGTAAGAAAGAAGTAAGATAGAAAGAAGTAAGAAAGAAGTAAGAAAGAAGTAAGAAAGAAGAAAGAAATCAGAAAGAAGTAAGAAAGAAGTAAGAAAGAAATAAGAAAGAAGTAAGAAAGAAAGAAGAAAGAAGTAAGAAAGAAGTAAGAAAGAAGTAAGAAAGAAGTAAGAAAGAAGAAAAAAGAAGTTAGAAAGAAGTAAGAAAGAAGTATGAAAGAATTAAGAAAGAAGAAAGAAAGAAGTAAGAAAGAAGAAAGAAGTAAAAAAGAAGTAAGAAAGAAGTAAGAAAGAAAGAAGAAAGAAGTAAGAAAGAAGTAAGAAAGAAGTAAGAAAGAAGTAAGAAAGAAAGTAGTAAGAAAGAAGTAAGAAAGAAGAAAGAAGTAAGAAAGAAGTAAGAAAGAAGTAAGAAAGAAGTAAGAAAGAAATAAGAAAGAAGAAAGAAAGTAGTAAAATAGAAGAAAGTTAGAAGTAAGAAAGATGTAAGAAAGAAAGAAGTAAGAAAGAAGTAAGAAAGAAGTAAGAAAGAAGTTAGAAAGAAGTAAGAAAGAAGTAAGAAAGAAGTTAGAAAGAAGTAAGAAATAAGTAAGAAAGAAGTAAGAAAGAAGTAAGAAAGAAGTAAGAAAGAGGTAAGAAAGAAAGAAGAAAGAAAGAAGAAAGAAAGAAGTAAGAAAGAAGTAAGAAAGAAGAAAAAAGAAGTTAGAATGAAGTAAGAAAGAAGTAAGAAAGGAGTAAGAAAGAAGAAAGAAAGAAGTAAGAAAGAAGTAAGAAAGAATTAAGAAGTAAGAAAGAAGTAAGAAAGAAGAAAGAAAGAGGTAAGAAAGAAGTAAGAAAGAAGTAAGAAAGAAGTAAGAAAGAAAGAAGTAAGAAAGAAGTAAGAAAGAAGTAAGAAAGAAGTAAGAAAGAGGTAAGAAGGAAGTAAGAAAGAAGTAAGAAAGAAAGAAGAAAGAAGTAAGAAAGAAAGACGAAAGAAATATGAAAGAAGTAAGAAAGAATAAAGAAAGAAGTAAGAAAGAAGAAAGAAAGAAATAAGAAAGAAGTAGGAAATAAAGAAGAAAGAAGTAAGAAAGAAAGAAGAAAGAAGAAAGAAAGAAGTAAGAAAGAGGTAAGAAAGAAGTAAGAAAGAAGTAAGAAAGAAGAAAGAAAGAAGTAAGAAAGAAGAAAAAAAGAAGTAAGAAAGAAGTAAGAAAGAAAGAAGAAACAAGTAAGAAAGAAGAAAGAAAGAAGTAATAAAGAAGTAAGAATGAAGTACGAAAGAAGTAAGAAAGAAGTGAGAAAGAAAGAAGTAAGAAAGAAGTAAGAAAGAAGTAAGAAGGAATGAAGAAAGAAGTAAGAAAGAAGTAGGAAAGAAGTTAGAAAGAAGTAAGAAAGAAGTAAGAAAGAAGTAAGAAAAAAGTAAGAAAGAAGTAAGAAAGAAGTAAGAAAGAAAGAAGAAAGAAGTAAGAAAGAAGAGAGAAAGAATTAAGAAAGGAGAAAGAAAGAAGTAAGAAAGAAAGAAGTAAGAAAGGAGTAAGAAAGAAGTGTGAAAGAAGTAAGAAAGAAGAAAAAAAGAAGTAAGAAAGAAGTAAGAAAGAAGTAAGAAAGAAGTAAGAAAGAAGTAAGAAAGAAGTAAGAAAGAAAGAAGAAAGAAGTAAGAAAGAAGTAAGAAAGAATTAAGAAAGGAGAAAGAAAGAAGTAAGAAAGAAGAAAAAAGAAGAAAGAAAGAAGTAAGAAAGAAGTGTGAAAGAAGTAAGAAAGAAGAAAAAAAGAAGTAAGAAAGAAGTAAGAAAGAAGTAAGAAAGAAGTAAGAAAGAAGTAAGAAAGAAGTAAGAAAGAAGTAAGAAGGAATGAAGAAAGAAGTAAGAAAGAAGTAAGAAAGAAGTAAGAAAGAAGTGAGAAAGAAGTAAGAAAGAAAGAAGAAAGAAAGAAGAAAGAAGAAAGAAGTAAGAAAGAAGTAAGAAAGAAGAAAGAATTAAGAAAGAAGAAAGAAAGAAGAAAGAAGTAAGAAAGAAGTAAGAAAGAAGTAAGAAAGAAGTAAGAAAGAAGAAAAAAGAAGTTAGAAAGAAGTAAGACAGAAGAAAGAAAGAAGTAAGAAAGAAGAGAAAAAGAAGTAAGAAAGAAGAAAAAAAGAAGTAAGAAAGAAGTAAGAAAGAAGTAAGAAAGAAGTAAGAAAGAAGTAAGAAGGAATGAAGAAAGAAACAAGAAAGAAAGAAGAAAGAAGAAAGAAAGAAGAAAGAAGTAAGAAAGAAGTAAGAAAGAAGTAAGAAAGAAGTAAGAAAGAAGAAAAAAGAAATTAGAAAGAAGTAAGAAAGAAGTAAGAAAGAAGTAAGAAAGAAGAAAGAAAGAAGAAGTAAGAAAGAAGTAATAAAGTAGCAAGAAAGAAGTAAGAAAGAAGAAAGAAAGAATTAAGAAAGAAGAAAGAAAGAAGTAAAATAGAAGAAAGTTAGAAGTAAGAAAGATGTAAGAAAGAAAGAAGAAAGAAGTAAGAAAGAAGTAAGAAAGAAGAAAAAAGTAGTTAGAATGAAGTAAGAAAGAAGTAAGAAAGGAGTAAGAAAGAAGAAAGAAAGAAGTAAGAAAGAAGTAAGAAAGAAGTAAGAAAGAAGTAAGAAAGAAGTAAGAAAGAAGTAAGAAAGAAGTAAGAAAGAAGTAAGAAAGAAGAAAGAAAGAAGTAAGAAAGAAGAAAAAAAGAAGTAAGAAAGAAGTAAGAAAGAATGAAGAAAGAAGTAAGAAAGAAGAAAGAAAGAAGAAAGAAGTAAGAAAGAAGTACGAAAGAAGTAAGAAAGAAGTAAGAAAGAAAGAAGTAAGAAAGAACTAAGAAAGAAGTAAGAAAGAAGAAAGAACTAAGAAAGAAGTAAGAAAGAAGTAAGAAAGAAATAAGAAAGAAGAAAAAAGAAGTTAGAAAGAAGTAATAAAGAAGTAAGAAAGAAGTAAGAAAGAAAGAAGTAAGAAAGAAGTAAGAAAGAAGTAAGAAAGAAGAAAGAAAGAAGTAAGAAGGAATGAATAAAGAAGTAAGAAAGAAGTAAGAAAGAAGTAAGAAAGAAGAAAGAAGAAAGAAAGAAGTAAGAAAGAAGTAAGAAAGAAGTAAGAAAGAAGTAAGAAGGAAAGAAGAAAGATGTAAGAAAGAAGAAAGAAAGAAGTATGAAAGAAGTAAGAAAGAAGTAAGAAAGAAAGAAGTAAGAACGAAGTAAGAAAGAAGTAAGAAAGAAGTAAGAAAGAAGTAAGAAAGAAGTAAGAAAAAAGTAAGAAAGAAGTAACAAAGAATTAACAAAGAAAGAATAAAGAAGTAAGAAAGAAGAAAGAAGTATGAAAGAAGTAAGAAAGAAGTAAGAAAGAAAGAAGTAAGAAAGAAGTAAGAAAGAAGTAAGAAAGAAGTTAGAAAGAAGTAAGAAAGAAGTAAGAAACAAGTTAGAAGTAAGAAAGAAGTAAGAAAGAAGTAAGAAAAAAGGAAGAAAGAAGTAAGAAAGAAGAAAGAAGTAAGAAAGAAGTAAGAAAGAAGTAAGAAAGAAGAAAGAAAGAAGTAAGAAAGAAGAAAAAAAGAAGTAAGAAAGAAGTAAGAAAGAAAGAAGAAAGAAGTAAGAAAGAAGAAAGAAAGAAGAAAGAAGTAAGAAAGAAGTACGAAAGAAGTAAGAAAGAAGTAAGAAAGAAAGAAGTAAGAAAGAAGTAAGAAAGAAGTAAGAAAGAAGAAAGAAGTAAGAAAGAAGTAAGAAAGAAGTAAGAAAGAAATAAGAAAGAAGTAAGAAAGAAAGAAGAAAGAAGTAAGAAAGAAGTAAGAAAGAAGTAAGAAAGAAGAAAAAAGAAGTTAGAAAGAAGTAAGAAAGAAGTATGAAAGAAGTAAGAAAGAAGAAAGAAAGAAGTAAGAAAGAAGTAAAAAAGAAGTAAGAAAGAAGTAAGAAAGAAAGAAGAAAGAAGTACGAAAGAAGTAAGAAAGAAGTAAGAAAGAAGTAAGAAAGAAGAAAAAAAGAAGTAAGAAAGAAGAAAGAAAGTAGTAAGAAAGAATAAAGAAAGAAGTAAGAAAGAAGTAAGAAAGAGAGAAGAAAGAAGTAAGAAAGAATTAAGAAAGAAGTAAGAAAGAAGTAAGAAAGAAGTAAGAAAGAAGTTAGAAAGAAGTAAGATAGAAGTAAGAAAGAAGTAGGAAAGAAGTAAGAAAGAAGTAAGAAAGAAAGAAGTAAGAAAGAAGTAATAAAGAAGTAAGAATGATGTTAGAAAGAAGCAAGAAAGAAGTAAGAAAGAAGTAAGAAAGAAAGAAGAAAGAAGGAAGAAAGAAGAAAGAAAGAAGTATGAGAGAATTAAGAAAGAAAGAAGTAAGAAAGAAGTAAGAAAGAAGAAAAAAGAAGTTAGAAAGAAGTAAGAAAGAAGTAAGAAAGAAGTAAGAAAGAAGAAAGAAAGAAGTAAAATAGAAGAAAGTTAGAAGTAAGAAAGATGTAAGAAAGAAAGAAGAAAGAAGTAAGAAAGAAGTAAGAAAGAAGAAAAAAGTAGTTAGAATGAAGTAAGAAAGAAGTAAGAAAGGAGTAAGAAAGAAGAAAGAAAGAAGTAAGAAAGAAGTAAGAAAGAAGTAAGAAAGAAGTAAGAAAGAAGTAAGAAAGAAGTAAGAAAGAAGTAAGAAAGAAGTAAGAAAGAAGAAAGAAAGAAGTAAGAAAGAAGAAAAAAAGAAGTAAGAAAGAAGTAAGAAAGAATGAAGAAAGAAGTAAGAAAGAAGAAAGAAAGAAGTAAGAAAGAAGTAAGAAAGAAGTACGAAAGAAGTAAGAAAGAAGTAAGAAAGAAAGAAGTAAGAAAGAAGTAAGAAAGAAGTAAGAAAGAAGAAAGAAGTAAGAAAGAAGTAAGAAAGAAGTAAGAAAGAAATAAGAAAGAAGAAAAAAGAAGTTAGAAAGAAGTAATAAAGAAGTAAGAAAGAAGTAAGAAAGAAAGAAGTAAGAAAGAAGTAAGAAAGAAGTAAGAAAGAAGAAAGAAAGAAGTAAGAAGGAATGAAGAAAGAAGTAAGAAAGAAGTAAGAAAGAAGTAAGAAAGAAGAAAGAAGAAAGAAAGAAGAAAGAAAGAAGTAAGAAAGAAGTAAGAAAGAAGTAAGAAGGAAAGAAGAAAGAAGTAAGAAAGAAGAAAGAAAGAAGTATGAAAGAAGTAAGAAAGAAAGAAGTAAGAACGAAGTAAGAAAGAAGTAAGAAAGAAGTAAGAAAGAAGTAAGAAAGAAGTAAGAAAGAAGTAAGAAAAAAGTAAGAAAGAAGTAACAAAGAATTAACAAAGAAAGAATAAAGAAGTAAGAAAGAAGAAAGAAGTATGAAAGAAGTAAGAAAGAAGTAAGAAAGAAAGAAGTAAGAAAGAAGTAAGAAAGAAGTAAGAAAGAAGTTAGAAAGAAGTAAGAAGGAAGTAAGAAACAAGTTAGAAGTAAGAAAGAAGTAAGAAAGAAGTAAGAAAAAAGGAAGAAAGAAGTAAGAAAGAAGAAAGAAGTAAGAAAGAAGTAAGAAAGAAGTAAGAAAGAAGAAAGTAAGAAGTAAGAAAGAAGAAAAAAAGAAGTAAGAAAGAAGTAAGAAAGAAAGAAGAAAGAAGTAAGAAAGAAGAAAGAAAGAAGAAAGAAGTAAGAAAGAAGTACGAAAGAAGTAAGAAAGAAGTAAGAAAGAAAGAAGTAAGAAAGAAGTAAGAAAGAAGTAAGAAAGAAGAAAGAAGTAAGAAAGAAGTAAGAAAGAAGTAAGAAAGAAATAAGAAAGAAGTAAGAAAGAAAGAAGAAAGAAGTAAGAAAGAAGTAAGAAAGAAGTAAGAAAGAAGAAAGAAAGAAGTAAAATAGAAGAAAGTTAGAAGTAAGAAAGATGTAAGAAAGAAAGAAGAAAGAAGTAAGAAAGAAGTAAGAAAGAAGAAAAAAGTAGTTAGAATGAAGTAAGAAAGAAGTAAGAAAGGAGTAAGAAAGAAGAAAGAAAGAAGTAAGAAAGAAGTAAGAAAGAAGTAAGAAAGAAGTAAGAAAGAAGTAAGAAAGAAGTAAGAAAGAAGTAAGAAAGAAGTAAGAAAGAAGTAAGAAAGAAGAAAGAAAGAAGTAAGAAAGAAGAAAAAAAGAAGTAAGAAAGAAGTAAGAAAGAATGAAGAAAGAAGTAAGAAAGAAGAAAGAAAGAAGTAAGAAAGAAGTAAGAAAGAAGTACGAAAGAAGTAAGAAAGAAGTAAGAAAGAAAGAAGTAAGAAAGAAGTAAGAAAGAAGTAAGAAAGAAGAAAGAAGTAAGAAAGAAGTAAGAAAGAAGTAAGAAAGAAATAAGAAAGAAGAAAAAAGAAGTTAGAAAGAAGTAATAAAGAAGTAAGAAAGAAGTAAGAAAGAAAGAAGTAAGAAAGAAGTAAGAAAGAAGTAAGAAAGAAGAAAGAAAGAAGTAAGAAGGAATGAAGAAAGAAGTAAGAAAGAAGTAAGAAAGAAGTAAGAAAGAAGAAAGAAGAAAGAAAGAAGAAAGAAAGAAGTAAGAAAGAAGTAAGAAAGAAGTAAGAAGGAAAGAAGAAAGAAGTAAGAAAGAAGAAAGAAAGAAGTATGAAAGAAGTAAGAAAGAAAGAAGTAAGAACGAAGTAAGAAAGAAGTAAGAAAGAAGTAAGAAAGAAGTAAGAAAGAAGTAAGAAAGAAGTAAGAAAAAAGTAAGAAAGAAGTAACAAAGAATTAACAAAGAAAGAATAAAGAAGTAAGAAAGAAGAAAGAAGTATGAAAGAAGTAAGAAAGAAGTAAGAAAGAAAGAAGTAAGAAAGAAGTAAGAAAGAAGTAAGAAAGAAGTTAGAAAGAAGTAAGAAGGAAGTAAGAAACAAGTTAGAAGTAAGAAAGAAGTAAGAAAGAAGTAAGAAAAAAGGAAGAAAGAAGTAAGAAAGAAGAAAGAAGTAAGAAAGAAGTAAGAAAGAAGTAAGAAAGAAGTAAGTAAGAAGTAAGAAAGAAGAAAAAAAGAAGTAAGAAAGAAGTAAGAAAGAAAGAAGAAAGAAGTAAGAAAGAAGAAAGAAAGAAGAAAGAAGTAAGAAAGAATTACGAAAGAAGTAAGAAAGAAGTAAGAAAGAAAGAAGTAAGAAAGAAGTAAGAAAGAAGTAAGAAAGAAGAAAGAAGTAAGAAAGAAGTAAGAAAGAAGTAAGAAAGAAATAAGAAAGAAGTAAGAAAGAAAGAAGAAAGAAGTAAGAAAGAAGTAAGAAAGAAGTAAGAAAGAAGAAAAAAGAAGTTAGAAAGAAGTAAGAAAGAAGTATGA
Source organism: Columba livia (assembly GCF_036013475.1). NCBI lineage: Eukaryota > Metazoa > Chordata > Aves > Columbiformes > Columbidae > Columba > Columba livia. The sequence continues at coordinate 40,042 of NW_027043077.1, forward strand.
AAGAAGTAAGACAGAAGAAAGAAAGAAGTAAGAAAGAAGTAAAAAAGAAGTAACAAAGAAGAAAGAAAGAAAGAAGAAAGAAGTAAGAAAGAAGTAAGAAAGAAGTAAGAAAGAAGTAAGAAAGAAGAAAAAAAGAAGTAAGAAAGAAGAAAGAAAGTAGTAAGAAAGAATAAAGAAAGAAGTAAGAAAGAAGTAAGAAAGAGAGAAGAAAGAAGTAAGAAAGAATTAAGAAAGAAGTAAGAAAGAAGTAAGAAAGAAGTAAGAAAGAAGTTAGAAAGAAGTAAGATAGAAGTAAGAAAGAAGTAGGAAAGAAGTAAGAAAGAAGTAAGAAAGAAAGAAGTAAGAAAGAAGTAATAAAGAAGTAAGAATGATGTTAGAAAGAAGCAAGAAAGAAGTAAGAAAGAAGTAAGAAAGAAAGAAGAAAGAAGTAAGAAAGAAGAAAGAAAGAAGTATGAGAGAAGTAAGAAAGAAAGAAGTAAGAAAGAAGTAAGAAAGAAGAAAAAAGAAGTTAGAAAGAAGTAAGAAAGAAGTAAGAAAGAAGTAAGAAAGAAGAAAGAAAGAAGTAAGAAAGAAAGAAGAAAGAAGTAAGAAAGAAGAAAGAAGTAGGAAAGAAGTAAGAAAGAAGTAAGAAAGAAAGAAGTAAGAAAGAAGTAAGAAAGAAGTAAGAAAGAAGTTAGAAAGAAGTAAGAAAGAAGTAAGAAAGAAGTAAGAAAGAAGTAAGAAGGAATGAAGAAAGAAGTAAGAAAGTAGTAGGAAAGAAGTTAGAAAGAAGTAAGAAAGAAGTAAGAAAAAAGTAAGAAAGAAGTAAGAAAGAAGTAAGAAAGAAAGAAGAAAGAAGTAAGAAAGAAGAAAGAAGTATGAAAGAAGCAAGAAAGAAGTAAGAAAGAAAGAAGTAAGAAAGAAGTAAGAAAGAAGTAAGAAAGAAGTTAGAAAGAAGTAAGAAAGAAGTAAGAAAGAAGTTAGAAAGAAGTAAGAAATAAGTAAGAAAGAAGTAAGAAATAAGTAAGAAAGAAGTAAGAAAGAAGTAAGAAAGAAGTAAGAAAGAGGTAAGAAAGAAAGAAGTAATAAAGAAGTAAGAAAGATGTTAGAAAGAAGCAAGAAAGAAGTAAGAAAGAAGTAAGAAAGAAAGAAGAAAGAAGTAAAAAAGAATTAAGAAAGAAGTAAGAAAGAAGTAAGAAAGAAGTAAGAAAGAAGTTAGAAAGAAGTAAGATAGAAGTAAGAAAGAAGTAGGAAAGAAGTAAGAATGAAGTAAGAAAGAAAGAAGTAAGAAAGAAGTAATAAAGAAGTAAGAAAGATGTTAGAAAGAAGCAAGAAAGAAGTAAGAAAGAAGTAAGAAAGAAAGAAGAATGAAGTAAGAAAGAAGAAAGACAGAAGTATGAGAGAAGTAAGAAAGAAAGAAGTAAGAAAGAAGTAAGAAAGAAGAAAAAAGAAGTTAGAAAGAAGAAAGAAAGAAGTAACAAAGAAAGAAGAAGCAAGAAAGAAGAAAGAAGTAAGAAAGAAGTAAGAAAGAAGTAAGAAAGAAGTAAGAAGGAAGTAAGAAAGAAGTAACAAAGAAGTAACAAAGAAAGAAGAAGCAAGAAAGAAGAAAGAAGTATGAAAGAAGTAAGAAAGAAGTAAGAAAGAAAGAAGTAAGAAAGAAGTAAGAAAGAAAGAAGAAAGAAAGAAGTAAGAAAGAAGAAAAAAGAAGAAAGAAAGAAGTAAGAAAGAAGTATGAAAGAAGTAAGAAAGAAGAAAAAAAGAAGTAAGAAAGAAGTAAGAAAGAAGTAAGAAAGAAGTAAGATAGAAGTAAGAAAGAAGTAGGAAAGAAGTAAGAAAGAAGTAAGAAAGAAAGAAGTAAGAAAGAAGTAATAAAGAAGTAAGAAAGATGTTAGAAAGAAGCAAGAAATAAGTAAGAAAGAAGTAAGAAAGAAAGAAGTAAGAAGTAAGAAAGAATAAAGAAAGAAGTATGAGAGAAGTAAGAAAGAAAGAAGTAAGAAAGAAGTAAGAAAGAAGTAAGAAAGAAGTTAGAAAGAAGCAAGAAAAAGTAAGAAAGAAGTTAGAAAGAAGTAAGAAAGAAGTAAGAAAGAAGTTAGAAATAAGTAAGAAATAAGTAAGAAAGAAGTAAGAAAGAAGTAAGAAAGAAGTAAGAAAGAAGTAAGAAAGAAGAAAGAAAGAAGTAAGAAAGAAAGAAGAAAGAAGTAAGAAAGAAGTAAGAAAGAAGTAAGAAAGAAGTAAGAAAGATGTAAGAAAGAAGTAAGAAAGAAAGAAGAAAGAAGTAAGAAAGAAGAAAGAAGTATGAAAGAAGTAAGAAAGAAGTAAGAAACAAAGAAGTAAGAAAGAAGTAAGAAAGAAGTAAGAAAGAAGTTAGAAAGAAGTAAGAAAGAAGTAAGAAAGAAGTAAGAAGGAATGAAGAAAGAAGTAAGAAAGAAGTAGGAAAGAAGTTAGAAAGAAGTAAGAACGAAGTATGAAAGAAGTAAGAAAAAAGTAAGAAAGAAGTAAGAAAGAAGTAAGAAAGAAAGAAGAAAGAAGTAAGAAAGAAGAAAGAAGTATGAAAGAAGTAAGAAAGAAGTAAGAAAGAAAGAAGTAAGAAAGAAGTAAGAAAGAAGTAAGAAAGAAGTTAGAAAGAAGTAAGAAAGAAGTAAGAAAGAATTTAGAAAGAAGTAAGAAATAAGTAAGAAAGAAGTAAGAAAGAAGTAAGAAAGAAGTAAGAAAGAGGTAAGAAAGAAAGAAGAAATAAAGAAGAAAGAAAGAAGAAAGAAGTAAGAAAGAAGAAAAAAGAAGAAAGATAGAAGTAAGAAAGAAGTATGAAAGAATTAAGAAAGAAGAAAAAAAGAAGTAAGAAAGAAGTAAGAAAGAAGTAAGAAAGAAGTAAGAAAGAAGTAAGAAAGAAGTAAGAAGGAATGAAGAAAGAAGTAAGAAAGAAGTAAGAAAGAAGTGAGAAAGAAGTAAGAAGGAATGAAGAAAGAAGTAAGAAAGAAGTAAGAATGAAGTACGAAAGAAGTAAGAAAGAAGTGAGAAAGAAAGAAGTAAGAAAGAAGTAAGAAAGAAGTAAGAAGGAATGAAGAAAGAAGTAAGAAAGAAGTAGGAAAGAAGTTAGAAAGAAGTAAGAAAGAAGTAAGAAAGAAGTAAGAAAAAAGTAAGAAAGAAGTAAGAAAGAAGTAAGAAAAAAGTAAGAAAGAAGTAAGAAAGAAGTAAGAAAGAAAGAAGAAAGAAGTAAGAAAGAAGAAAGAAGTATGAAAGAAGTAAGAAAGAAGTAAGAAAGAAAGAAGTAAGAAAGGAGTAAGAAAGAAGTAAAAAGGAATGAAGAAAGAAGTAAGAAAGAAGTAAGAAAGAAGTAAGAAAGAAGTAAGAAAGAAGTAAGAAAGAAGTAAGAAAGAAGTAAGAAAGAAAGAAGAAAGAAGTAAGAAAGAAGTAAGAAAGAATTAAGAAAGGAGTATGAAAGAAGTAAGAAAGAAGAAAAAAGAAGAAAGAAAGAAGTAAGAAAGAAGTGTGAAAGAAGTAAGAAAGAAGAAAAAAAGAAGTAAGAAAGAAGTAAGAAAGAAGTAAGAAGGAATGAAGAAAGAAGTAAGAAAGAAGTAAGAAAGAAGTAAGAAAGAAGTGAGAAAGAAGTAAGAAAGAAAGAAGAAAGAAAGAAGAAAGAAGAAAGAAGTAAGAAAGAAGTAAGAAAGAAGAAAGAAGTAAGAAAGAAGAAAGAAAGAAGAAAGAAGTAAGAAAGAAGTAAGAAAGAAGTAAGAAAGAAGTAAGAAAGAAGAAAAAAGAAGTTAGAAAGAAGTAAGACAGAAGAAAGAAAGAAGTAAGAAAGAAGAGAAAAAGAAGTAAGAAAGAAGAAAAAAAGAAGTAAGAAAGAAGTAAGAAAGAAGTAAGAAAGAAGTAAGAAAGAAGTAAGAAGGAATGAAGAAAGAAACAAGAAAGAAAGAAGAAAGAAGAAAGAAAGAAGAAAGAAGTAAGAAAGAAGTAAGAAAGAAGTAAGAAAGAAGTAAGAAAGAAGAAAAAAGAAATTAGAAAGAAGTAAGAAAGAAGTAAGAAAGAAGTAAGAAAGAAGAAAGAAAGAAGAAGTAAGAAAGAAGTAATAAAGAAGCAAGAAAGAAGTAAGAAAGAAGAAAGAAAGAATTAAGAAAGAAGAAAGAAAGAAGTAAAATAGAAGAAAGTTAGAAGTAAGAAAGATGTAAGAAAGAAAGAAGAAAGAAGTAAGAAAGAAGTAAGAAAGAAGAAAAGAGTAGTTAGAATGAAGTAAGAAAGAAGTAAGAAAGGAGTAAGAAAGAAGAAAGAAAGAAGTAAGAAAGAAGTAAGAAAGAAGTAAGAAAGAAGTAAGAAAGAAGTAAGAAAGAAGTAAGAAAGAAGTAAGAAAGAAGTAAGAAAGAAGAAAGAAAGAAGTAAGAAAGAAGAAAAAAAGAAGTAAGAAAGAAGTAAGAAAGAATGAAGAAAGAAGTAAGAAAGAAGAAAGAAAGAAGTAAGAAAGAAGTAAGAAAGAAGTACGAAAGAAGTAAGAAAGAAGTAAGAAAGAAAGAAGTAAGAAAGAAGTAAGAAAGAAGTAAGAAAGAAGAAAGAAGTAAGAAAGAAGTAAGAAAGAAGTAAGAAAGAAATAAGAAAGAAGAAAAAAGAAGTTAGAAAGAAGTAATAAAGAAGTAAGAAAGAAGTAAGAAAGAAAGAAGGAAGAAAGAAGTAAGAAAGAAGTAAGAAAGAAGAAAGAAAGAAGTAAGAAGGAATGAAGAAAGAAGTAAGAAAGAAGTAAGAAAGAAGTAAGAAAGAAGAAAGAAGAAAGAAAGAAGAAAGAAAGAAGTAAGAAAGAAGTAAGAAAGAAGTAAGAAGGAAAGAAGAAAGAAGTAAGAAAGAAGAAAGAAAGAAGTATGAAAGAAGTAAGAAAGAAGTAAGAAAGAAAGAAGTAAGAACGAAGTAAGAAAGAAGTAAGAAAGAAGTAAGAAAGAAGTAAGAAAGAAGTAAGAAAAAGGTAAGAAAGAAGTAACAAAGAATTAACAAAGAAAGAATAAAGAAGTAAGAAAGAAGAAAGAAGTATGAAAGAAGTAAGAAAGAAGTAAGAAAGAAAGAAGTAAGAAAGAAGTAAGAAAGAAGTAAGAAAGAAGTTAGAAAGAAGTAAGAAAGAAGTAAGAAACAAGTTAGAAGTAAGAAAGAAGTAAGAAAGAAGTAAAAAAAAGGAAGAAAGAAGTAAGAAAGAAGAAAGAAGTAAGAAAGAAGTAAGAAAGAAGTAAGAAAGAAGAAAGAAAGAAGTAAGAAAGAAGAAAAAAAGAAGTAAGAAAGAAGTAAGAAAGAAAGAAGAAAGAAGTAAGAAAGAAGAAAGAAAGAAGAAAGAAGGAAGAAAGAAGTACGAAAGAAGTAAGAAAGAAGTAAGAAAGAAAGAAGTAAGAAAGAAGTAAGAAAGAAGTAAGAAAGAAGAAAGAAGTAAGAAAGAAGTAAGAAAGAAGTAAGAAAGAAATAAGAAAGAAGTAAGAAAGAAAGAAGAAAGAAGTAAGAAATAAGTAAGAAAGAAGTAAGAAAGAAGAAAAAAGAAGTTAGAAGGAAGTAAGAAAGAAGTATGAAAGAAGTAAGAAAGAAGAAAGAAAGAAGTAAGAAAGAAGTAAAAAAGAAGTAACAAAGAAGAAAGAAAGAAAGAAGAAAGAAGAAAGAAAGAAGTAAGAAAGAAGTAAAAAAGAAGTAACAAAGAAGAAAGAAAGAAAGAAGAAAGAAGTAAGAAAGAAGTAAGAAAGAAGTAAGAAAGAAGTAAGAAAGAAGAAAAAAAGAAGTAAGAAAGAAGAAAGAAAGTAGTAAGAAAGAATAAAGAAAGAAGTAAGAAAGAAGTAAGAAAGAGAGAAGAAAGAAGTAAGAAAGAATTAAGAAAGAAGTAAGAAAGATGTAAGAAAGAAGTAAGAAAGAAGTTAGAAAGAAGTAAGATAGAAGTAAGAAAGAAGTAGGAAAGAAGTAAGAAAGAAGTAAGAAAGAAAGAAGTAAGAAAGAAGTAATAAAGAAGTAAGAATGATGTTAGAAAGAAGCAAGAAAGAAGTAAGAAAGAAGTAAGAAAGAAAGAAGAAAGAAGTAAGAAAGAAGAAAGAAAGAAGTATGAGAGAAGTAAGAAAGAAAGAAGTAAGAAAGAAGTAAGAAAGAAGAAAAAAGATGTTAGAAAGAAGTAAGAAAGAAGTAAGAAAGAAGTAAGAAAGAAGAAAGAAAGAAGTAAGAAAGAAAGAAGAAAGAAGTAAGAAAGAAGAAAGAAGTAGGAAAGAAGTAAGAAAGAAGTAAGAAAGAAAGAAGTAAGAAAGAAGTAAGAAAGAAGTAAGAAAGAAGTTAGAAAGAAGTAAGAAAGAAGTAAGAAAGAAGTAAGAAAGAAGTAAGAAGGAATGAAGAAAGAAGTAAGAAAGTAGTAGGAAAGAAGTTAGAAAGAAGTAAGAAAGAAGTAAGAAAAAAGTAAGAAAGAAGTAAGAAAGAAGTAAGAAAGAAAGAAGAAAGAAGTAAGAAAGAAGAAAGAAGTATGAAAGAAGCAAGAAAGAAGTAAGAAAGAAAGAAGTAAGAAAGAAGTAAGAAAGAAGTAAGAAAGAAGTTAGAAAGAAGTAAGAAAGAAGTAAGAAAGAAGTTAGAAAGAAGTAAGAAATAAGTAAGAAAGAAGTAAGAAAGAAGAAAGAAAGAAGTAAGAAAGAAGTAAGAAAGAAGTAAGAAAGAGGTAAGAAAGAAAGAAGTAATAAAGAAGTAAGAAAGATGTTAGAAAGAAGCAAGAAAGAAGTAAGAAAGAAGTAAGAAAGAAAGAAGAAAGAAGTAAAAAAGAATTAAGAAAGAAGTAAGAAAGAAGTAAGAAAGAAGTAAGAAAGAAGTTAGAAAGAAGTAAGATAGAAGTAAGAAAGAAGTAGGAAAGAAGTAAGAATGAAGTAAGAAAGAAAGAAGTAAGAAAGAAGTAATAAAGAAGTAAGAAAGATGTTAGAAAGAAAGAAGAATGAAGTAAGAAAGAAGAAAGAAAGAAGTATGAGAGAAGTAAGAAAGAAAGAAGTAAGAAAGAAGTAAGAAAGAAGAAAAAAGAAGTTAGAAAGAAGAAAGAAAGAAGTAACAAAGAAAGAAGAAGCAAGAAAGAAGAAAGAAGTAAGAAAGAAGTAAGAAAGAAGTAAGAAAGAAGTAAGAAGGAAGTAAGAAAGAAGTAACAAAGAAGTAACAAAGAAAGAAGTAAGAAAGAAGTATGAAAGAAGTAAGAAAGAAGAAAAAAAGAAGTAAGAAAGAAGTAAGAAAGAAGTAAGATAGAAGTAAGAAAGAAGTAGGAAAGAAGTAAGAAAGAAGTAAGAAAGAAAGAAGTAAGAAAGAAGTAATAAAGAAGTAAGAAAGATGTTAGAAAGAAGCAAGAAATAAGTAAGAAAGAAGTAAGAAAGAAAGAAGAAAGAAGTAAGAAAGAATAAAGAAAGAAGTATGAGAGAAGTAAGAAAGAAAGAAGTAAGAAAGAAGTAAGAAAGAAGTAAGAAAGAAGTTAGAAAGAAGCAAGAAAAAGTAAGAAAGAAGTTAGAAAGAAGTAAGAAAGAAGTAAGAAAGAATTTAGAAATAAGTAAGAAATAAGTAAGAAAGAAGTAAGAAAGAAGTAAGAAAGAAGTAAGAAAGAAGTAAGAAAGAAGTAAGATAGAAGAAAAAAGAAGTAAGAAAGAAGTAAGAAAGAAGTAAGAAAGAAGTAAGAAAGAAGAAAGAAAGAAGTAAGAAAGAAAGAAGAAAGAAGTAAGAAAGAAGTAAGAAAGAAGTAAGAAAGAAATAAGAAAGAAGAAAAAAGAAGTTAGAAAGAAGTAATAAAGAAGTAAGAAAGAAGTAAGAAAGAAAGAAGGAAGAAAGAAGTAAGAAAGAAGTAAGAAAGAAGAAAGAAAGAAGTAAGAAGGAATGAAGAAAGAAGTAAGAAAGAAGTAAGAAAGAAGTAAGAAAGAAGAAAGAAGAAAGAAAGAAGAAAGAAAGAAGTAAGAAAGAAGTAAGAAAGAAGTAAGAAGGAAAGAAGAAAGAAGTAAGAAAGAAGAAAGAAAGAAGTATGAAAGAAGTAAGAAAGAAGTAAGAAAGAAAGAAGTAAGAACGAAGTAAGAAAGAAGTAAGAAAGAAGTAAGAAAGAAGTAAGAAAGAAGTAAGAAAAAGGTAAGAAAGAAGTAACAAAGAATTAACAAAGAAAGAATAAAGAAGTAAGAAAGAAGAAAGAAGTATGAAAGAAGTAAGAAAGAAGTAAGAAAGAAAGAAGTAAGAAAGAAGTAAGAAAGAAGTAAGAAAGAAGTTAGAAAGAAGTAAGAAAGAATTAAGAAACAAGTTAGAAGTAAGAAAGAAGTAAGAAAGAAGTAAAAAAAAGGAAGAAAGAAGTAAGAAAGAAGAAAGAAGTAAGAAAGAAGTAAGAAAGAAGTAAGAAAGAAGAAAGAAAGAAGTAAGAAAGAAGAAAAAAAGAAGTAAGAAAGAAGTAAGAAAGAAAGAAGAAAGAAGTAAGAAAGAAGAAAGAAAGAAGAAAGAAGGAAGAAAGAAGTACGAAAGAAGTAAGAAAGAAGTAAGAAAGAAAGAAGTAAGAAAGAAGTAAGAAAGAAGTAAGAAAGAAGAAAGAAGTAAGAAAGAAGTAAGAAAGAAGTAAGAAAGAAATAAGAAAGAAGTAAGAAAGAAAGAAGAAAGAAGTAAGAAATAAGTAAGAAAGAAGTAAGAAAGAAGAAAAAAGAAGTTAGAAAGAAGTAAGAAAGAAGTATGAAAGAAGTAAGAAAGAAGAAAGAAAGAAGTAAGAAAGAAGTAAAAAAGAAGTAACAAAGAAGAAAGAAAGAAAGAAGAAAGAAGAAAGAAAGAAGTAAGAAAGAAGTAAAAAAGAAGTAACAAAGAAGAAAGAAAGAAAGAAGAAAGAAGTAAGAAAGAAGTAAGAAAGAAGTAAGAAAGAAGTAAGAAAGAAGAAAAAAAGAAGTAAGAAAGAAGAAAGAAAGTAGTAAGAAAGAATAAAGAAAGAAGTAAGAAAGAAGTAAGAAAGAGAGAAGAAAGAAGTAAGAAAGAATTAAGAAAGAAGTAAGAAAGATGTAAGAAAGAAGTAAGAAAGAAGTTAGAAAGAAGTAAGATAGAAGTAAGAAAGAAGTAGGAAAGAAGTAAGAAAGAAGTAAGAAAGAAAGAAGTAAGAAAGAAGTAATAAAGAAGTAAGAATGATGTTAGAAAGAAGCAAGAAAGAAGTAAGAAAGAAGTAAGAAAGAAAGAAGAAAGAAGTAAGAAAGAAGAAAGAAAGAAGTATGAGAGAAGTAAGAAAGAAAGAAGTAAGAAAGAAGTAAGAAAGAAGAAAAAAGAAGTTAGAAAGAAGTAAGAAAGAAGTAAGAAAGAAGTAAGAAAGAAGAAAGAAAGAAGTAAGAAAGAAAGAAGAAAGAAGTAAGAAAGAAGAAAGAAGTAGGAAAGAAGTAAGAAAGAAGTAAGAAAGAAAGAAGTAAGAAAGAAGTAAGAAAGAAGTAAGAAAGAAGTTAGAAAGAAGTAAGAAAGAAGTAAGAAAGAAGTAAGAAAGAAGTAAGAAGGAATGAAGAAAGAAGTAAGAAAGTAGTAGGAAAGAAGTTAGAAAGAAGTAAGAAAGAAGTAAGAAAAAAGTAAGAAAGAAGTAAGAAAGAAGTAAGAAAGAAAGAAGAAAGAAGTAAGAAAGAAGAAAGAAGTATGAAAGAAGCAAGAAAGAAGTAAGAAAGAAAGAAGTAAGAAAGAAGTAAGAAAGAAGTAAGAAAGAAGTTAGAAAGAAGTAAGAAAGAAGTAAGAAAGAAGTTAGAAAGAAGTAAGAAATAAGTAAGAAAGAAGTAAGAAAGAAGAAAGAAAGAAGTAAGAAAGAAGTAAGAAAGAAGTAAGAAAGAGGTAAGAAAGAAAGAAGTAATAAAGAAGTAAGAAAGATGTTAGAAAGAAGCAAGAAAGAAGTAAGAAAGAAGTAAGAAAGAAAGAAGAAAGAAGTAAAAAAGAATTAAGAAAGAAGTAAGAAAGAAGTAAGAAAGAAGTAAGAAAGAAGTTAGAAAGAAGTAAGATAGAAGTAAGAAAGAAGTAGGAAAGAAGTAAGAATGAAGTAAGAAAGAAAGAAGTAAGAAAGAAGTAATAAAGAAGTAAGAAAGATGTTAGAAAGAAAGAAGAATGAAGTAAGAAAGAAGAAAGAAAGAAGTATGAGAGAAGTAAGAAAGAAAGAAGTAAGAAAGAAGTAAGAAAGAAGAAAAAAGAAGTTAGAAAGAAGAAAGAAAGAAGTAACAAAGAAAGAAGAAGCAAGAAAGAAGAAAGAAGTAAGAAAGAAGTAAGAAAGAAGTAAGAAAGAAGTAAGAAGGAAGTAAGAAAGAAGTAACAAAGAAGTAACAAAGAAAGAAGTAAGAAAGAAGTATGAAAGAAGTAAGAAAGAAGAAAAAAAGAAGTAAGAAAGAAGTAAGAAAGAAGTAAGATAGAAGTAAGAAAGAAGTAGGAAAGAAGTAAGAAAGAAGTAAGAAAGAAAGAAGTAAGAAAGAAGTAATAAAGAAGTAAGAAAGATGTTAGAAAGAAGCAAGAAATAAGTAAGAAAGAAGTAAGAAAGAAAGAAGAAAGAAGTAAGAAAGAATAAAGAAAGAAGTATGAGAGAAGTAAGAAAGAAAGAAGTAAGAAAGAAGTAAGAAAGAAGTAAGAAAGAAGTTAGAAAGAAGCAAGAAAAAGTAAGAAAGAAGTTAGAAAGAAGTAAGAAAGAAGTAAGAAAGAATTTAGAAATAAGTAAGAAATAAGTAAGAAAGAAGTAAGAAAGAAGTAAGAAAGAAGTAAGAAAGAAGTAAGAAAGAAGTAAGATAGAAGAAAAAAGAAGTAAGAAAGAAGTAAGAAAGAAGTAAGAAAGAAGTAAGAAAGAAGAAAGAAAGAAGTAAGAAAGAAAGAAGAAAGAAGTAAGAAAGAAGTAAGAAAGAAGTAAGAAAGAAGTAAGAAAGATGTAAGAAAGAAGTAAGAAAGAAAGAAGAAAGAAGTAAGAAAGAAGAAAGAAGTATGAAAGAAGTAAGAAAGAAGTAAGAAAGAAAGAAGTAAGAAAGAAGTAAGAAAGAAGTAAGAAAGAAGTTAGAAAGAAGTAAGAAAGAAGTAAGAAAGAAGTAAGAAGGAATGAAGAAAGAAGTAAGAAAGAAGTAGGAAAGAAGTTAGAAAGAAGTAAGAACGAAGTATGAAAGAAGTAAGAAAAAAGTAAGAAAGAAGTAAGAAAGAAGTAAGAAAGAAAGAAGAAAGAAGTAAGAAAGAAGAAAGAAGTATGAAAGAAGTAAGAAAGAAGTAAGAAAGAAAGAAGTAAGAAAGAAGTAAGAAAGAAGTAAGAAAGAAGTTAGAAAGAAGTAAGAAAGAAGTAAGAAAGAATTTAGAAAGAAGTAAGAAATAAGTAAGAAAGAAATAAGAAAGAAGTAAGAAAGAAGTAAGAAAGAGGTAAGAAAGAAAGAAGAAATAAAGAAGAAAGAAAGAAGAAAGAAGTAAGAAAGAAGAAAAAAGAAGAAAGATTGAAGTAAGAAAGAAGTATGAAAGAATTAAGAAAGAAGAAAAAAAGAAGTAAGAAAGAAGTAAGAAAGAAGTAAGAAAGAAGTAAGAAAGAAGTAAGAAAGAAGTAAGAAGGAATGAAGAAAGAAGTAAGAAAGAAGTAAGAAAGAAGTGAGAAAGAAGTAAGAAAGAAGGAAGAAAGAAAGAAGAAAGAAGAAAGAAAGAAGTAATAAAGAAGTAAGAAAAAGTAAGAAAGAAAGAAGTAAGAAAGATGTAAGAAAGAAGAAAGAAAGAAGTAAGAAGGAATGAAGAAAGAAGTAAGAAAGAAGAAAGAAATAAGTATGAAAGAAGTAAGAAAGAAGTAAGAAAGAAAGAAGTAAGAACGAAGTAAGAACGAAGTAAGAAAGAAGTAAGAAAGAAGTAAGAAAGAAGTAAGAAAGAAGTAAGAAAGAAGTAAGAAAGAAGAAAGAAGAAAGAAAGAAGTAAGAAAGAAGTAAGAAAGAAGTAAGAAAGAAGTAAGAAGGAAAGAAGAAAGAAGTAAGAAAGAAGAAAGAAAGAAGTATGAAAGAAGTAAGAAAGAAGTAAGAAAGAAAGAAGTAAGAACGAAGTAAGAAAGAAGTAAGAAAGAAGTAAGAAAGAAGTAAGAAAGAAGTTAGAAAGAAGTAAGAAAGAAGTAAGAAAGAAGTAAGAAAGAAGAAAGAAGAAAGAAAGAAGTAAGAAAGAAGTAAGAAAGAAGTAAGAAAGAAGTAAGAAAGAAAGAAGTAAGAAAAAAGTAAGAAAGAAGTAACAAAGAAGTAACAAAGAAAGAAGAAAGAAGAAAGAAAGAAGAAAGAAGTATGAAAGAAGTAAGAAAGAAGTAAGAAAGAAGTAAGAAAGAAGTTAGAAAGAAGTAAGAAAGAAGGAAGAAAGAAGTTAGAAGTAAGAAAGAAGTAAGAAAGAAGTAAGAAAAAAGTAAGAAAGAAGTAAGAAAGAAGTAAGAAAGAAGTAAGAAAGAAGTAAGAAAGAAGTAAGAAAGAAGAAAGAAAGAAGTAAGAAAGAAGAAAAAAAGAAGTAAGAAAGAAGTAAGAAAGAAAGAAGAAAGAAGTAAGAAAGAAGTAAGAAGGAAAGAAGAAAGAAGTAAGAAAGAAGTACGAAAGAAGTAAGAAAGAAGTAAGAAAGAAAGAAGTAAGAAAGAAGTAAGAAAGAAGAAAGAAGTAAGAAAGAAGTAAGAAAGAAGTAAGAAAGAAATAAGAAAGAAGTAAGAAAGAAAGAAGAAAGAAGTAAGAAAGAAGTAAGAAAGAAGTAAGAAAGAAGAAAAAAGAAGTTAGAAAGAAGTAAGAAAGAAGTATGAAAGAAGTAAGAAAGAAGAAAGAAAGAAGTAAGAAAGAAGTAAAAAGAAGTAAAAAAGAAGTAAGAAAGAAGTAAGAAAGATAGAAGAAAGAAGTAAGAAAGAAGTTAGTAGTAAGATAGAAGTAAGAAAGAAGTAGGAAAGAAGTAAGAATGAAGTAAGAAAGAAAGAAGTAAGAAAGAAGTAATAAAGAAGTAAGAAAGATGTTAGAAAGAAGCAAGAAAGAAGTAAGAAAGAAGTAAGAAAGAAAGAAGAATGAAGTAAGAAAGAAGAAAGAAAGAAGTATGAGAGAAGTAAGAAAGAAAGAAGTAAGAAAGAAGTAAGAAAGAAGAAAAAAGAAGTTAGAAAGAAGAAAGAAAGAAGTAAGAATGAAGTAAGAAAGAAGAAAGAAAGAAGTAAGAGAGAAAGAAGAAAGAAGTAAGAAAGAAGTAAGAAAGAAGTAAGAAAGAAGTAAGAAAGAAGTAACAAAGAAAGAAGAAAGAAGTAAGAAAGAAGAAAGAAGTATGAAAGAAGTAAGAAAGAAGTAAGAAAGAAAGAAGTAAGAAAGAAGTAAGAAAGAAGTAAGAAAGAAGTAAGAAAGAAGTGAGAAAGAAGTAAGAAGGAATGAAGAAAGAAGTAAGAAAGTAGTAGGAAAGAAGTTAGAAAGAAGTAAGAAAGAAGTAAGAAAGAAGTAAGAAAAAAGTAAGAAAGAAGTAAGAAAGAAGTAAGAAAGAAAGAAGAAAGAAGTAAGAAAGAAGAAAGAAGTATGAAAGAAGCAAGAAAGAAGTAAGAAAGAAAGAAGTAAGAAAGAAGTAAGAAAGAAGTAAGAAAGAAGTTAGAAAGAAGTAAGAAAGAAGTAAGAAAGAAGTTAGAAAGAAGTAAGAAATAAGTAAGAAAGCAGTAAGAAAGAAGTAAGAAAGAAGTAAAAAAGAGGTAAGAAAGAAAGAAGAGAGAAAGAAGAAAGAAAGAAGTAAGAAAGAAGTAAGAAAGAAGAAAAAAGAAGAAAGAAAGAAGTAAGAAAGAAGTATGAAAGAAGTAAGAAAGAAGAAAAAAAGAAGTAAGAAAGAAGTAAGAAAGAAGTAAGAAAGAAGTAAGATAGAAGTAAGAAAGAAGTAGGAAAGATGTAAGAAAGAAGTAAGAAAGAAAGAAGTAAGAAAGAAGTAATAAAGAAGTAAGAAAGATGTTAGAAAGAAGCAAGAAAGAAGTAAGAAAGAAGTAAGAAAGAAGTAAGAAAGAAGTAAGAAAGAAGTAAGAAAGAAGTAAGAAAGAAGTAAGAAAGAAGAAAAAAGAAGTTAGAAAGAAGTAAGAAAGAAATAGGAAAGAAGTAAGAAAGAAGAAAGAAAGAAGTAAGAAAGAAAGAAGAAAGAAGTAAGAAAGAAGTAAGAAAGAAGTAAGAAAGAAGTAAGAAAGATGTAAGAAAGAAGTAAGAAAGAAAGAAGAAAGAAGTAAGAAAGAAGAAAGAAGTATGAAAGAAGTAAGAAAGAAGTAAGAAAGAAAGAAGTAAGAAAGAAGTAAGAAAGAAGTAAGAAAGAAGTTAGAAAGAAGTAAGAAAGAAGTAAGAAAGAAGTAAGAAGGAATGAAGAAAGAAGTAAGAAAGAAGTAGGAAAGAAGTTAGAAAGAAGTAAGAAAGAAGTAAGAAAGAAGTAAGAAAAAAGTAAGAAAGAAGTAAGAAAGAAGTAAGAAAGAAAGAAGAAAGAAGTAAGAAAGAAGAAAGAAGTATGAAAGAAGTAAGAAAGAAGTAAGAAAGAAAGAAGTAAGAAAGAAGAAAGAAGTAAGAAAGAAGTTAGAAAGAAGTAAGAAACAAGTAAGAAAGAAGTTAGAAAGAAGTAAGAAATAAGTAAGAAAGAAGTAAGAAAGAAGTAAGAAAGAAGTAAGAAAGAGGTAAGAAAGAAAGAAGAAAGAAAGAAGAAAGAAAGAAGTAAGAAAGAAGTAAGAAAGAAGAAAAAAGAAGAAAGAAAGAAGTAAGAAAGAAGTATGAAAGAAGTAAGAAAGAAGAAAAAAAGAAGTAAGAAAGAAGTAAGAAAGAAGTAAGAAAGAAGTAAGAAAGAAGTAAGAAGGAATGAAGAAAGAAGTAAGAAAGACGTAAGAAAGAAGTAAGAAAGAAGTGAGAAAGAAGTAAGAAAGAAAGAAGAAAGAAAGAAGAAAGAAGAAAGAAAGAAGTAAGGAAAAAGTAAGAAAGAAGAAAGAAAGAAGAAAGAAAGAAGAAAGAAAGAAGAAAGAAGTAAGAAAGAAGAAAGAAAAAAGTAAGAAAGAAGTATGAAAGAAGTAAGAAAGAAGAAAAAAAGAAGTAAGAAAGAAGTAAGAAAGAAGTAAGAAAGAAGTAAGAAAGAAGTAAGAAAGAAGTAAGAAGTAAGAAAGAAGTAAGAAGGAATGAAGAAAGACGTAAGAAAGAAGTAAGAAAGAAGTAAGAAAGAAGTGAGAAAGAAGTAAGAAAGAAAGAAGAAAGAAAGAAGAAAGAAGTAAGAAAGAAGTAAGAAAGAAGAAAGAAAGAAGAAAGAAAGAAGAAAGAAAGAAGAAAGAAAGAAATAAGAAAGAAGAAAGAAGTAAGAAAGAAAGAAGAAAGAAGTAAGAAAGAAGTAAGAAAGAAGTAATAAAGAAGTAAGAAAGAAGAAAAAAGAACTTAGAAAGAAGTAAGAAAGAAGTTATAAAGAAGTAAGAAAGAAGAATGAAAGAAGTAAGAAAGAAGAAAGAAAGAAGTAAGAAAGAAGAAAGAAAGAAGTAAGAAAGAAGAAAGAAAGAAGTAAGAAAGAAGAAAGAAAGATAGAAGAAAGAAGTAAGAAAGAAGTAAGAAAGAAGTAAGAAAGAAGTAAGAAAGAAGTAAGAATGAAGTAAGAAAGAAGTAAGAAGGAATGAAGAAAGAAGTAAGAAAAAAGAAGAAAGAAGAAAGAAAGAAGTAAGAAAGAAGAAAGAAAGAACTAAGAAAGAAGTAAGAAAGAAGTAAGAAAGAAGTAAGAAAGAAGTAAGAAAGAAGTAAAAAAGAAGAAAGAAAGAAGTAAGAAAGAAGAAAAAAAGAAGTAAGAAAGAAGTAAGAAAGAAAGAAGAAAGAAGTAAGAAAGAAGAAAGAAAGAAGTAAGAAAGAAGTAAGAAAGAAGTAAGAAAGAAGAAAGAAGTCAGAAAGAAGTAAGAAAGAAGTAAGAAAGAAATAAGAAAGAAGTAAGAAAGAAAGAAGAAAGAAGTAAGAAAGAAGTAAGAAAGAAGTAAGAAAGAAGTAAGAAAGAAGTAAGAAAGAAGAAAAAAGAAGTTAGAAAGAAGTAAGAAAGAAGTATGAAAGAAGTAAGAAAGAAGAAAGAAAGAAGTAAGAAAGAAGAAAGAAGTAAAAAAGAAGTAAGAAAGAAGTAAGAAAGAAAGAAGAAAGAAGTAAGAAAGAAGTAAGAAAGAAGTAAGAAAGAAGTAAGAAAGAAGAAAGAAAGAAGTAAGAAAGAAGAAAGAAAGAAGTAAGAAAGAAGAAAGAAAGAAGTAAGAAGAAGTAAGAAAGAAGTAGGAAAGAAGTAAGAAAGAAGTAAGAAAGAAAGAAGTAAGAAAGAAGTAATAAAGAAGTAAGAAAGATGTTAGAAAGAAGCGAGAAAGAAGTAAGAAAGAAGTAAGAAAGAAGTAAGAAAGAAGTAAGAAAGAAGAAAGAAAGAAGAATGAAAGAAGTAAGAAAGAAAGAAGTAAGAAAGAAGTAAGAAAGAAGTTAGAAAGAAGCAAGAAAAAGTAAGAAAGAAGTTAGAAAGAAGTAAGAAAGAAGTAAGAAAGAAGTAAGAAAGAAGTTAGAAATAAGTAAGAAATAAGTAAGAAAGAAGTAAGAAAGAAGTAAGAAAGAAGTAAGAAAGAAGTAAGAAAGAAGTAAGAAAGAAGAAAGAAGAAAAAAGAAGTTAGAAAGAAGTAAGAAAGAAGTAAGAAAGAAGTAAGAAAGAAGAAAGAAAGAAGTAAGAAAGAAAGAAGAAAGAAGTAAGAAAGAAGTAAGAAAGAACTAAGAAAGAAGTAAGGAAGATGTAAGAAAGAATTAAGAAAGAAAGAAGAAAGAAGTAAGAAAGAAGTAACAAAGAAGTATTAAAGAAGTAAGAAAGAAGAAAGAAAGAAGTAAGAAAGAAGTAAGAAAGAAGTAAGAAAGAAATAAGAAAGAAGAAAGAAGAAAGAAAGAAGTAAGAAAGAAGTAAGAAAGAAGAAGGAATGAAGAAAGAAGTAAGAAAGAAGCAGGAAAGAAGTTAGAAAGAAGTAAGAAAGAAGTAAGAAAGAAGTAAGAAAAAAGTAAGAAAGAAGTAAGAAAGAAGTAAGAAAGAAAGAAGAAAGAAGTAAGAAAGAAGAAAGAAGTATGAAAGAAGTAAGAAAGAAGTAAGAAAGAAAGAAGTAAGAAAGAAGTAAGAAAGAAGTAAGAAAGAAGTTAGAAAGAAGTAAGAAAGAAGTAAGAAAGAAGTAAGAAAGAAGTAAGAAAGAAGTAAGAAAGAAAGAAGAAAGAAAGAAGAAAGAAAGAGGTAAGAAAGAAGTAAGAAAGAAGAAAAAAGAAGAAAGAAAGAAGTAAGAAAGAAGTATGAAAGAAGTAAGAAAGAAGAAAAAAAGAAGTAAGAAAGAAGTAAGAAAGAAGTAAGAAAGAAGTAAGAAAGAAGTAAGAAAGAAGTAATAAGAAATGAAGAAAGAACTAAGAAAGAAGTAAGAAAGAAGTAAGAAAGAAGTGAGAAAGAAGTAAGAAAGAAAGAAGAAAGAAAGAAGAAAGAAAGAAGAAAGAAAGAAGAAAGAAAGAAGAAAGAAGTAAGAAAGAAGTAAGGAAGAAGTAAGAAAGAAAGAAGAAAGAAGTAAGAAAGAAGTAAGAAATAAGTAAGAAAGTAGTAAGAAAGAAGTAAGAAAGAAGTAAGAAAGAAAGAAGTAGAAAGAAGTAAGAAAGAAGTAAGAAAGAATTAAGAAAGAAGTAAGAAAGAAGTAAGAAAGAAGTAAGAAAGAAGTAAGAAAGAAGTAAGAAAGAAGTAAGAAAGAAAGAAGAAAGAAATAAGAAAGAAAGAAGAAAGAAGTATGAAAGAAGTAAGAAAGAAGAAAGAAAGAAGTAAGAAAGAAAGAAGAAAGAAAGAAGAAAGAAGAAAGAAAGAAGTAAGAAAGAGGTAAGAAAGAAGTAAGAAAGAAGTAAGAAAGAAGTAAGAAAGAAGTAAGAAGGAATGAAGAAAGAAGTAAGAAAGAAGTAAGAAAGAAGTAAGAAAGAAGAAAGAAGTAAGAAAGAAGTAAGAAAGAAAGAAGAAAGAAGTAAGAAAGAAGTAAGAAAGAAGAAAAAAACAAGTAAGAAAGAAGTAAGAAAGAAGTAAGAAAGAAGTAAGAAGGAATGAAGAAAGAAGTAAGAAAGAAGTAAGAAAGAAGTAAGAAAGATGTTAGAAAGAAGCGAGAAAGAAGTAAGAAAGAAGTAAGAAAGAAGTAAGAAAGAAGTAAGAAAGAAGAAAGAAAGAAGTATGAAAGAAGTAAGAAAGAAAGAAGTAAGAAGAAAGAAAGAAGTAAGAAAGAAGTAAGAATGAAGTAAGAAAGAAGTAAGAAGGAATGAAGAAAGAAGTAAGAAAGAAGTAAGAAAGAAGTAAGAAAGATGTTAGAAAGAAGCGAGAAAGAAGTAAGAAAGAAGTAAGAAAGAAGTAAGAAAGAAGTAAGAAAGAAGAAAGAAAGAAGTATGAAAGAAGTAAGAAAGAAAGAAGTAAGAAAGAAGTAAGAAAGAAGTAAGAAATAAGTAAGAAAGCAGTAAGAAAGAAGTAAGAAAGAAGTAAAAAAGAGGTAAGAAAGAAAGAAGAGAGAAAGAAGAAAGAAAGAAGTAAGAAAGAAGTAAGAAAGAAGAAAAAAGAAGAAAGAAAGAAGTAAGAAAGAAGTAGGAAAGAAGTAAGAAAGAAGAAAAAAAGAAGTAAGAAAGAAGTAAGAAAGAAGTAAGAAAGAAGTAAGATAGAAGTAAGAAAGATGTTAGAAAGAAGCAAGAAAGAAGTAAGAAAGAAGTAAGAAAGAAAGAAGAAAGAAGTAAGAAAGAATAAAGAAAGAAGTATGAGAGAAGTAAGAAAGAAAGAAGTAAGAAAGAAGTAAGAAAGAAGTTAGAAAGAAGCAAGAAAAAGTAAGAAAGAAGTTAGAAAGAAGTAAGAAAGAAGTAAGAAAGAACTTAGAAATAAGTAAGAAATAAGTAAGAAATAAGTAAGAAAGAAGTAAGAAAGAAGTAAGAAAGAAGTAAGAAAGAAGTAAGAAAGAAGTAAGAAAGAAGTAAGAAAGAAGTAAGAAAGAAGAAAAAAGAAGTTAGAAAGAAGTAAGAAAGAAGTAGGAAAGAAGTAAGAAAGAAGAAAGAAAGAAGTAAGAAAGAAAGAAGAAATAAATAAGAAAGAAGTAAGAAAGAAGTAAGAAAGAAGTAAGAAAGATGTAAGAAAGAAGTAAGAAAGAAAGAAGAAAGAAGTAAGAAAGAAGAAAGAAGTATGAAAGAAGTAAGAAAGAAGTAAGAAAGAAAGAAGTAAGAAAGAAGTAAGAAAGAAGTAAGAAAGAAGTTAGAAAGAAGTAAGAAAGAAGTAAGAAAGAAGTAAGAAAGAAGAAAAAAAGAAGTAAGAAAGAAGAAAGAAAGTAGTAAGAAAGAATAAAGAAAGAAGTAAGAAAGAAGTAAGAAAGAGAGAAGAAAGAAGTAAGAAAGAATTAAGAAAGAAGTAAGAAAGAAGTAAGAAAGAAGTAAGAAAGAAGTTAGAAAGAAGTAAGATAGAAGTAAGAAAGAAGTAGGAAAGAAGTAAGAAAGAAGTAAGAAAGAAAGAAGTAAGAAAGAAGTAATAAAGAAGTAAGAATGATGTTAGAAAGAAGCAAGAAAGAAGTAAGAAAGAAGTAAGAAAGAAAGAAGAAAGAAGTAAGAAAGAAGAAAGAAAGAAGTATGAGAGAATTAAGAAAGAAAGAAGTAAGAAAGAAGTAAGAAAGAAGAAAAAAGAAGTTAGAAAGAAGTAAGAAAGAAGTAAGAAAGAAGTAAGAAAGAAGAAAGAAAGAAGTAAAATAGAAGAAAGTTAGAAGTAAGAAAGATGTAAGAAAGAAAGAAGAAAGAAGTAAGAAAGAAGTAAGAAAGAAGAAAAAAGTAGTTAGAATGAAGTAAGAAAGAAGTAAGAAAGGAGTAAGAAAGAAGAAAGAAAGAAGTAAGAAAGAAGTAAGAAAGAAGTAAGAAAGAAGTAAGAAAGAAGTAAGAAAGAAGTAAGAAAGAAGTAAGAAAGAAGTAAGAAAGAAGTAAGAAAGAAGAAAGAAAGAAGTAAGAAAGAAGAAAAAAAGAAGTAAGAAAGAAGTAAGAAAGAATGAAGAAAGAAGTAAGAAAGAAGAAAGAAAGAAGTAAGAAAGAAGTAAGAAAGAAGTACGAAAGAAGTAAGAAAGAAGTAAGAAAGAAAGAAGTAAGAAAGAAGTAAGAAAGAAGTAAGAAAGAAGAAAGAAGTAAGAAAGAAGTAAGAAAGAAGTAAGAAAGAAATAAGAAAGAAGAAAAAAGAAGTTAGAAAGAAGTAATAAAGAAGTAAGAAAGAAGTAAGAAAGAAAGAAGTAAGAAAGAAGTAAGAAAGAAGTAAGAAAGAAGAAAGAAAGAAGTAAGAAGGAATGAAGAAAGAAGTAAGAAAGAAGTAAGAAAGAAGTAAGAAAGAAGAAAGAAGAAAGAAAGAAGAAAGAAAGAAGTAAGAAAGAAGTAAGAAAGAAGTAAGAAGGAAAGAAGAAAGAAGTAAGAAAGAAGAAAGAAAGAAGTATGAAAGAAGTAAGAAAGAAGTAAGAAAGAAAGAAGTAAGAACGAAGTAAGAAAGAAGTAAGAAAGTAAGAAAGAAGTAAGAAAGAAGTAAGAAAAAAGTAAGAAAGAAGTAACAAAGAATTAACAAAGAAAGAATAAAGAAGTAAGAAAGAAGAAAGAAGTATGAAAGAAGTAAGAAAGAAGTAAGAAAGAAAGAAGTAAGAAAGAAGTAAGAAAGAAGTAAGAAAGAAGTTAGAAAGAAGTAAGAAAGAAGTAAGAAACAAGTTAGAAGTAAGAAAGAAGTAAGAAGTAAGAAAAAAGGAAGAAAGAAGTAAGAAAGAAGAAAGAAGTAAGAAAGAAGTAAGAAAGAAGTAAGAAAGAAGAAAGAAAGAAGTAAGAAAGAAGAAAAAAAGAAGTAAGAAAGAAGTAAGAAAGAAAGAAGAAAGAAGTAAGAAAGAAGAAAGAAAGAAGAAAGAAGTAAGAAAGAAGTACGAAAGAAGTAAGAAAGAAGTAAGAAAGAAAGAAGTAAGAAAGAAGTAAGAAAGAAGTAAGAAAGAAGAAAGAAGTAAGAAAGAAGTAAGAAAGAAGTAAGAAAGAAATAAGAAAGAAGTAAGAAAGAAAGAAGAAAGAAGTAAGAAAGAAGTAAGAAAGAAGTAAGAAAGAAGAAAAAAGAAGTTAGAAAGAAGTAAGAAAGAAGTATGAAAGAAGTAAGAAAGAAGAAAGAAAGAAGTAAGAAAGAAGTAAAAAAGAAGTAACAAAGAAGAAAGAAAGAAAGAAGAAAGAAGTAAGAAAGAAGTAAGAAAGAAGTAAGAAAGAAGAAAAAAAGAAGTAAGAAAGAAGAAAGAAAGTAGTAAGAAAGAATAAAGAAAGAAGTAAGAAAGAAGTAAGAAAGAGAGAAGAAAGAAGTAAGAAAGAATTAAGAAAGAAGTAAGAAAGAAGTAAGAATGAAGTAAGAAAGAAGTTAGAAAGAAGTAAGATAGAAGTAAGAAAGAAGTAGGAAAGAAGTAAGAAAGAAGTAAGAAAGAAAGAAGTAAGAAAGAAGTAATAAAGAAGTAAGAATGATGTTAGAAAGAAGCAAGAAAGAAGTAAGAAAGAAGTAAGAAAGAAAGAAGAAAGAAGTAAGAAAGAAGAAAGAAAGAAGTATGAGAGAAGTAAGAAAGAAAGAAGTAAGAAAGAAGTAAGAAAGAAGAAAAAAGAAGTTAGAAAGAAGTAAGAAAGAAGTAAGAAAGAAGTAAGAAAGAAGAAAGAAAGAAGTAAGAAAGAAAGAAGAAAGAAGTAAGAAAGAAGTAAGAAAGAAGTAAGAAAGAAGTAAGAAAGAAGAAACAAAGAAAGAAGAAAGAAGTAAGAAAGAAGAAAGAAGTAGGAAAGAAGTAAGAAAGAAGTAAGAAAGAAAGAAGTAAGAAAGAAGTAAGAAAGAAGTAAGAAAGAATTTAGAAATAAGTAAGAAAGAAGTAAGAAAGAAGTAAGAAAGAAGTAAGAAGGAATGAAGAAAGAAGTAAGAAAGTAGTAGGAAAGAAGTTAGAAAGAAGTAAGAAAGAAGTAAGAAAAAAGTAAGAAAGAAGTAAGAAAGAAGTAAGAAAGAAAGAAGAAAGTAAGAAAGAAGAAAGAAGTATGAAAGAAGCAAGAAAGAAGTAAGAAAGAAAGAAGTAAGAAAGAAGTAAGAAAGAAGTAAGAAAGAAGTTAGAAAGAAGTAAGAAAGAAGTAAGAAAGAAGTTAGAAAGAAGTAAGAAATAAGTAAGAAAGAAGTAAGAAATAAGTAAGAAGTAAGAAAGAAGTAAGAAAGAAGTAAGAAAGAGGTAAGAAAGAAAGAAGTAATAAAGAAGTAAGAAAGATGTTAGAAAGAAGCAAGAAAGAAGTAAGAAAGAAGTAAGAAAGAAAGAAGAAAGAAGTAAAAAAGAATTAAGAAAGAAGTAAGAAAGAAGTAAGAAAGAAGTAAGAAAGAAGTTAGAAAGAAGTAAGATAGAAGTAAGAAAGAAGTAGGAAAGAAGTAAGAATGAAGTAAGAAAGAAAGAAGTAAGAAAGAAGTAATAAAGAAGTAAGAAAGATGTTAGAAAGAAGCAAGAAAGAAGTAAGAAAGAAGTAAGAAAGAAAGAAGAATGAAGTAAGAAAGAAGAAAGAAAGAAGAAAGAAAGAAGTAAGAAAGAAAGAAGAAAGAAGTAAGAAAGAAGTAAGAAAGAAGTAAGAAAGAAGTAAGAAAGATGTAAGAAAGAAGTAAGAAAGAAAGAAGAAAGAAGTAAGAAAGAAGAAAGAAGTATGAAAGAAGTAAGAAACAAGTAAGAAAGAAAGAAGTAAGAAAGAAGTAAGAAAGAAGTAAGAAAGAAGTTAGAAAGAAGTAAGAAAGAAGTAAGAAAGAAGTAAGAAAGAAGTAGGAAAGAAGTTAGAAAGAAGTAAGAACGAAGTATGAAAGAAGTAAGAAAAAAGTAAGAAAGAAGTAAGAAAGAAGTAAGAAAGAAAGAAGAAAGAAGTAAGAAAGAAGAAAGAAGTATGAAAGAAGTAAGAAAGAAGTAAGAAAGAAAGAAGTAAGAAAGAAGTAAGAAAGAAGTAAGAAAGAAGTTAGAAAGAAGTAAGAAAGAAGTAAGAAAGAATTTAGAAAGAAGTAAGAAATAAGTAAGAAAGAAGTAAGAAAGAAGTAAGAAAGAAGTAAGAAAGAGGTAAGAAAGAAAGAAGAAATAAAGAAGAAAGAAAGAAGAAAGAAGTAAGAAAGAAGAAAAAAGAAGAAAGATAGAAGTAAGAAAGAAGTATGAAAGAATTAAGAAAGAAGAAAAAAAGAAGTAAGAAAGAAGTAAGAAAGAAGTAAGAAAGAAGTAAGAAAGAAGTAAGAAAGAAGTAAGAAGGAATGAAGAAAGAAGTAAGAAAGAAGTAAGAAAGAAGTGAGAAAGAAGTAAGAAAGAAGGAAGAAAGAAAGAAGAAAGAAGAAAGAAAGAAGTAATAAAGAAGTAAGAAAGAAGTAAGAAAGAAAGAAGTAAGAAAGAAGTAAGAAAGAAGTAAGAAAGAAGAAAGAAAGAAGTAAGAAGGAATGAAGAAAAAAGTAAGAAAGAAGAAAGAAATAAGTATGAAAGAAGTAAGAAAGAAGTAAGAAAGAAAGAAGTAAGAACGAAGTAAGAACGAAGTAAGAAAGAAGTAAGAAAGAAGTAAGAAAGAAGTAAGAAAGAAGTAAGAAAGAAGTAAGAAAGAAGAAAGAAGAAAGAAAGAAGTAAGAAAGAAGTAAGAAAGAAGTAAGAAAGAAGTAAGAAGGAAAGAAGAAAGAAGTAAGAAAGAAGAAAGAAAGAAGTATGAAAGAAGTAAGAAAGAAGTAAGAAAGAAAGAAGTAAGAACGAAGTAAGAAAGAAGTAAGAAAGAAGTAAGAAAGAAGTAAGAAAGAAGTTAGAAAGAAGTAAGAAAGAAGTAAGAAAGAAGTAAGAAAGAAGAAAGAAGAAAGAAAGAAGTAAGAAAGAAGTAAGAAAGAAGTAAGAAAGAAGTAAGAAAGAAAGAAGTAAGAAAAAAGTAAGAAAGAAGTAACAAAGAAGTAACAAAGAAAGAAGAAAGAAGAAAGAAAGAAGAAAGAAGTATGAAAGAAGTAAGAAAGAAGTAAGAAAGAAAGAAGTAAGAAAGAAGTAAGAAAGAAGTAAGAAAGAAGTTAGAAAGAAGTAAGAAAGAAGGAAGAAAGAAGTTAGAAGTAAGAAAGAAGTAAGAAAGAAGTAAGAAAAAAGTAAGAAAGAAGTAAGAAAGAAGTAAGAAAGAAGTAAGAAAGAAGTAAGAAAGAAGTAAGAAAGAAGAAAGAAAGAAGTAAGAAAGAAGAAAAAAAGAAGTAAGAAAGAAGTAAGAAAGAAAGAAGAAAGAAGTAAGAAAGAAGTAAGAAGGAAAGAAGAAAGAAGTAAGAAAGAAGTACGAAAGAAGTAAGAAAGAAGTAAGAAAGAAAGAAGTAAGAAAGAAGTAAGAAAGAAGTAAGAAAGAAGAAAGAAGTAAGAAAGAAGTAAGAAAGAAGTAAGAAAGAAATAAGAAAGAAGTAAGAAAGAAAGAAGAAAGAAGTAAGAAAGAAGTAAGAAAGAAGTAAGAAAGAAGAAAAAAGAAGTTAGAAAGAAGTAAGAAAGAAGTATGAAAGAAGTAAGAAAGAAGAAAGAAAGAAGTAAGAAAGAAGTAAGAAAGAAGTAAAAAAGAAGTAAGAAAGAAGTAAGAAAGAAAGAAGAAAGAAGTAAGAAAGAAGTTAGAAGTAAGATAGAAGTAAGAAAGAAGTAGGAAAGAAGTAAGAATGAAGTAAGAAAGAAAGAAGTAAGAAAGAAGTAATAAAGAAGTAATAAAGATGTTAGAAAGAAGCAAGAAAGAAGTAAGAAAGAAGTAAGAAAGAAAGAAGAATGAAGTAAGAAAGAAGAAAGAAAGAAGTATGAGAGAAGTAAGAAAGAAAGAAGTAAGAAAGAAGTAAGAAAGAAGAAAAAAGAAGTTAGAAAGAAGAAAGAAAGATGTAAGAAAGAAGTAAGAAAGAAGAAAGAAAGAAGTAAGAGAGAAAGAAGAAAGAAGTAAGAAAGAAGTAAGAAAGAAGTAAGAAAGAAGTAAGAAAGAAGTAAGAAAGAAGTAACAAAGAAAGAAGAAAGAAGTAAGAAAGAAGAAAGAAGTATGAAAGAAGTAAGAAAGAAGTAAGAAAGAAAGAAGTAAGAAAGAAGTAAGAAAGAAGTAAGAAAAAAGTAAGAAAGAAGTGAGAAAGAAGTAAGAAGGAATGAAGAAAGAAGTAAGAAAGTAGTAGGAAAGTAGTTAGAAAGAAGTAAGAAAGAAGTAAGAAAGAAGTAAGAAAAAAGTAAGAAAGAAGTAAGAAAGAAGTAAGAAAGAAAGAAGAAAGAAGTAAGAAAGAAGAAAGAAGTATGAAAGAAGCAAGAAAGAAGTAAGAAAGAAAGAAGTAAGAAAGAAGTAAGAAAGAAGTAAGAAAGAAGTTAGAAAGAAGTAAGAAAGAAGTAAGAAAGAAGTTAGAAAGAAGTAAGAAATAAGTAAGAAAGCAGTAAGAAAGAAGTAAGAAAGAAGTAAAAAAGAGGTAAGAAAGAAAGAAGAGAGAAAGAAGAAAGAAAGAAGTAAGAAAGAAGTAAGAAAGAAGAAAAAAGAAGAAAGAAAGAAGTAAGAAAGAAGTATGAAAGAAGTAAGAAAGAAGAAAAAAAGAAGTAAGAAAGAAGTAAGAAAGAAGTAAGAAAGAAGTAAGATAGAAGTAAGAAAGAAGTAGGAAAGATGTAAGAAAGAAGTAAGAAAGAAAGAAGTAAGAAAGAAGTAATAAAGAAGTAAGAAAGATGTTAGAAAGAAGCAAGAAAGAAGTAAGAAAGAAGTAAGAAAGAAGTAAGAAAGAAGTAAGAAAGAAGTAAGAAAGAAGTAAGAAAGAAGTAAGAAAGAAGAAAAAAGAAGTTAGAAAGAAGTAAGAAAGAAATAGGAAAGAAGTAAGAAAGAAGAAAGAAAGAAGTAAGAAAGAAAGAAGAAAGAAGTAAGAAAGAAGTAAGAAAGAAGTAAGAAAGAAGTAAGAAAGATGTAAGAAAGAAGTAAGAAAGAAAGAAGAAAGAAGTAAGAAAGAAGAAAGAAGTATGAAAGAAGTAAGAAAGAAGTAAGAAAGAAAGAAGTAAGAAAGAAGTAAGAAAGAAGTAAGAAAGAAGTTAGAAAGAAGTAAGAAAGAAGTAAGAAAGAAGTAAGAAGGAATGAAGAAAGAAGTAAGAAAGAAGTAGGAAAGAAGTTAGAAAGAAGTAAGAAAGAAGTAAGAAAGAAGTAAGAAAAAAGTAAGAAAGAAGTAAGAAAGAAGTAAGAAAGAAAGAAGAAAGAAGTAAGAAAGAAGAAAGAAGTATGAAAGAAGTAAGAAAGAAGTAAGAAAGAAAGAAGTAAGAAAGAAGAAAGAAGTAAGAAAGAAGTTAGAAAGAAGTAAGAAAGAAGTAAGAAAGAAGTTAGAAAGAAGTAAGAAATAAGTAAGAAAGAAGTAAGAAAGAAGTAAGAAAGAAGTAAGAAAGAGGTAAGAAAGAAAGAAGAAAGAAAGAAGAAAGAAAGAAGTAAGAAAGAAGTAAGAAAGAAGAAAAAAGAAGAAAGAAAGAAGTAAGAAAGAAGTATGAAAGAAGTAAGAAAGAAGAAAAAAAGAAGTAAGAAAGAAGTAAGAAAGAAGTAAGAAAGAAGTAAGAAAGAAGTAAGAAAGAAGTAAGAAGGAATGAAGAAAGAAGTAAGAAAGAAGTAAGAAAGAAGTGAGAAAGAAGTAAGAAAGAAAGAAGAAAGAAAGAAGAAAGAAGAAAGAAAGAAGTAAGGAAAAAGTAAGAAAGAAGAAAGAAAGAAGAAAGAAAGAAGAAATAAAGAAGAAAGAAGTAAGAAAGAAGAAAGAAAAAAGTAAGAAAGAATTATGAAAGAAGTAAGAAAGAAGAAAAAAAGAAGTAAGAAAGAAGTAAGAAAGAAGTAAGAAAGAAGTAAGAAAGAAGTAAGAAAGAAGTAAGAAAGAAGTAAGAACGAAGTAAGAAAGAAGTAAGAAGGAATGAAGAAAGAAGTAAGAAAGAAGTAAGAAAGAAGTAAGAAAGAAGTGAGAAAGAAGTAAGAAAGAAAGAAGAAAGAAAGAAGAAAGAAGTAAGAAAGAAGTAAGAAAGAAGAAAGAAAGAAGAAAGAAAGAAGAAAGAAAGAAGAAAGAAAGAAATAAGAAAGAAGAAAGAAGTAAGAAAGAAAGAAGAAAGAAGTAAGAAAGAAGTAAGAAAGAAGTAATAAAGAAGTAAGAAAGAAGAAAAAAGAACTTAGAAAGAAGTAAGAAAGAAGTTATAAAGAAGTAAGAAAGAAGAATGAAAGAAGTAAGAAAGAAGAAAGAAAGAAGTAAGAAAGAAGAAAGAAAGAAGTAAGAAAGAAGAAAGAAAGATAGAAGAAAGAAGTAAGAAAGGAGTAAGAAAGAAGTAAGAAAGAAGTAAGAAAGAAGTAAGAATGAAGTAAGAAAGAAGTAAGAAAGAAGTAAGAAAGAAGTAAGAAGGAATTAAGAAAGAAGTAAGAAAAAAGAAGAAAGAAGAAAGAAAGAAGTAAGAAAGAAGAAAGAAAGAAGTGAGAAAGAAGTAATAAAGAAAGAAGAAAGAAAGAAGAAAGAAAGAAGAAAGAAAGAAGAAAGAAAGAAGAAAGAAGTAAGAAAGAAGTAAGAAAGAAGTAAGAAAGAAAGAAGAATGAAGTAAGAAAGAAGAAAGAAAGAAGTATGAGAGAAGTAAGAAAGAAAGAAGTAAGAAAGAAGTAAGAAAGAAGAAAAAAGAAGTTAGAAAGAAGAAAGAAAGAAGTAAGAAAGAAGTAAGAAAGAAGAAAGAAAGAAGTAAGAGAGAAAGAAGAAAGAAGTAAGAAAGAAGTAAGAAAGAAGTAAGAAAGAAGTAAGAAAGAAGTAAGAAAGAAGTAACAAAGAAAGAAGAAAGAAGTAAGAAAGAAGAAAGAAGTATGAAAGAAGTAAGAAAGAAGTAAGAAAGAAAGAAGTAAGAAAGAAGTAAGAAAGAAGTAAGAAAGAAGTAAGAAAGAAGTGAGAAAGAAGTAAGAAGGAATGAAGAAAGAAGTAAGAAAGTAGTAGGAAAGTAGTTAGAAAGAAGTAAGAAAGAAGTAAGAAAGAAGTAAGAAAAAAGTAAGAAAGAAGTAAGAAAGAAGTAAGAAAGAAAGAAGAAAGAAGTAAGAAAGAAGAAAGAAGTATGAAAGAAGCAAGAAAGAAGTAAGAAAGAAAGAAGTAAGAAAGAAGTAAGAAAGAAGTAAGAAAGAAGTTAGAAAGAAGTAAGAAAGAAGTAAGAAAGAAGTTAGAAAGAAGTAAGAAATAAGTAAGAAAGCAGTAAGAAAGAAGTAAGAAAGAAGTAAAAAAGAGGTAAGAAAGAAAGAAGAGAGAAAGAAGAAAGAAAGAAGTAAGAAAGAAGTAAGAAAGAAGAAAAAAGAAGAAAGAAAGAAGTAAGAAAGAAGTATGAAAGAAGTAAGAAAGAAGAAAAAAAGAAGTAAGAAAGAAGTAAGAAAGAAGTAAGAAAGAAGTAAGATAGAAGTAAGAAAGAAGTAGGAAAGATGTAAGAAAGAAGTAATAAAGAAAGAAGTAAGAAAGAAGTAATAAAGAAGTAAGAAAGATGTTAGAAAGAAGCAAGAAAGAAGTAAGAAAGAAGTAAGAAAGAAGTAAGAAAGAAGTAAGAAAGAAGTAAGAAAGAAGTAAGAAAGAAGTAAGAAAGAAGAAAAAAGAAGTTAGAAAGAAGTAAGAAAGAAATAGGAAAGAAGTAAGAAAGAAGAAAGAAAGAAGTAAGAAAGAAAGAAGAAAGAAGTAAGAAAGAAGTAAGAAAGAAGTAAGAAAGAAGTAAGAAAGATGTAAGAAAGAAGTAAGAAAGAAAGAAGAAAGAAGAAAGAAAGAAGAAAGAAGTATGAAAGAAGTAAGAAAGAAGTAAGAAAGAAAGAAGTAAGAAAGAAGTAAGAAAGAAGTAAGAAAGAAGTTAGAAAGAAGTAAGAAAGAAGTAAGAAAGAAGTAAGAAGGAATGAAGAAAGAAGTAAGAAAGAAGTAGGAAAGAAGTTAGAAAGAAGTAAGAAAGAAGTAAGAAAGAAGCAAGAAAAAAGTAAGAAAGAAGTAAGAAAGAAGTAAGAAAGAAAGAAGAAAGAAGTAAGAAAGAAGAAAGAAGTATGAAAGAAGTAAGAAAGAAGTAAGAAAGAAAGAAGTAAGAAAGAAGAAAGAAGTAAGAAAGAAGTTAGAAAGAAGTAAGAAAGAAGTAAGAAAGAAGTTAGAAAGAAGTAAGAAATAAGTAAGAAAGAAGTAAGAAAGAAGTAAGAAAGAAGTAAGAAAGAGGTAAGAAAGAAAGAAGAAAGAAAGAAGAAAGAAAGAAGTAAGAAAGAAGTAAGAAAGAAGAAAAAAGAAGAAAGAAAGAAGTAAGAAAGAAGTATGAAAGAAGTAAGAAAGAAGAAAAAAAGAAGTAAGAAAGAAGTAAGAAAGAAGTAAGAAAGAAGTAAGAAAGAAGTAAGAAGGAATGAAGAAAGAAGTAAGAAAGAAGTAAGAAAGAAGTAAGAAAGAAGTGAGAAAGAAGTAAGAAAGAAAGAAGAAAGAAAGAAGAAAGAAGAAAGAAAGAAGTAAGGAAAAAGTAAGAAAGAAGAAAGAAAGAAGAAAGAAAGAAGAAAGAAAGAAGAAAGAAGTAAGAAAGAAGAAAGAAAAAAGTAAGAAAGAAGTATGAAAGAAGTAAGAAAGAAGAAAAAAAGAAGTAAGAAAGAAGTAAGAAAGAAGTAAGAAAGAAGTAAGAAAGAAGTAAGAAAGAAGTAAGAAAGAAGTAAGAACGAAGTAAGAAAGAAGTAAGAAGGAATGAAGAAAGAAGTAAGAAAGAAGTAAGAAAGAAGTAAGAAAGAAGTGAGAAAGAAGTAAGAAAGAAAGAAGAAAGAAAGAAGAAAGAAGTAAGAAAGAAGTAAGAAAGAAGAAAGAAAGAAGAAAGAAAGAAGAAAGAAAGAAGAAAGAAAGAAATAAGAAAGAAGAAAGAAGTAAGAAAGAAAGAAGAAAGAAGTAAGAAAGAAGTAAGAAAGAAGTAATAAAGAAGTAAGAAAGAAGAAAAAAGAACTTAGAAAGAAGTAAGAAAGAAGTTATAAAGAAGTAAGAAAGAAGAATGAAAGAAGTAAGAAAGAAGAAAGAAAGAAGTAAGAAAGAAGAAAGAAAGAAGTAAGAAAGAAGAAAGAAAGATAGAAGAAAGAAGTAAGAAAGAAGTAAGAAAGAAGTAAGAAAGAAGTAAGAAAGAAGTAAGAATGAAGTAAGAAAGAAGTAAGAAAGAAGTAAGAAAGAAGTAAGAAGGAATGAAGAAAGAAGTAAGAAAAAAGAAGAAAGAAGAAAGAAAGAAGTAAGAAAGAAGAAAGAAAGAAGTGAGAAAGAAGTAAGAAAGAAAGAAGAAAGAAAGAAGAAAGAAAGAAGAAAGAAAGAAGAAAGAAAGAAGAAAGAAGTAAGAAAGAAGTAAGGAAGAAGTAAGAAAGAAAGAAGAAAGAAGTAAGAAAGAAGTAAGAAATAAGTAAGAAAGTAGTAAGAAAGAAGTAAGAAAGAAGTAAGAAAGAAAGAAGTAGAAAGAAGTAAGAAAGAAGTAAGAAAGAAGTAAGAAAGAAGTAAGAAAGAAGTAAGAAAGAAGTAAGAAAGAAGTAAGAAAGAAGTAAGAAAGAAGTAAGAAAGAAAGAAGAAAGAAATAAGAAAGAAAGAAGAAAGAAGTATGAAAGAAGTAAGAAAGAAGAAAGAAAGAAGTAAGAAAGAAAGAAGAAAGAAAGAAGAAAGAAGAAAGAAAGAAGTAAGAAAGAGGTAAGAAAGAAGTAAGAAAGAAGTAAGAAAGAAGTAAGAAAGAAGTAAGAAGGAATGAAGAAAGAAGTAAGAAAGAAGTAAGAAAGAAGTAAGAAAGAAGAAAGAAGTAAGAAAGAAGTAAGAAAGAAAGAAGAAAGAAGTAAGAAAGAAGTAAGAAAGAAGAAAAAAACAAGTAAGAAAGAAGTAAGAAAGAAGTAAGAAAGAAGTAAGAAGGAATGAAGAAAGAAGTAAGAAAGAAGTAAGAAAGAAGTAAGAAAGATGTTAGAAAGAAGCGAGAAAGAAGTAAGAAAGAAGTAAGAAAGAAGTAAGAAAGAAGTAAGAAAGAAGAAAGAAAGAAGTATGAAAGAAGTAAGAAAGAAAGAAGTAAGAAGAAAGAAAGAAGTAAGAAAGAAGTAAGAACGAAGTAAGAAAGAAGTAAGAAGGAATGAAGAAAGAAGTAAGAAAGAAGTAAGAAAGAAGTAAGAAAGAAGAAAGAAAGAAGTATGAAAGAAGTAAGAAAGAAAGAAGTAAGAAAGAAGTAAGAAAGAAGTAAGAAATAAGTAAGAAAGCAGTAAGAAAGAAGTAAGAAAGAAGTAAAAAAGAGGTAAGAAAGAAAGAAGAGAGAAAGAAGAAAGAAAGAAGTAAGAAAGAAGTAAGAAAGAAGAAAAAAGAAGAAAGAAAGAAGTAAGAAAGAAGTATGAAAGAAGTAAGAAAGAAGAAAAAAAGAAGTAAGAAAGAAGTAAGAAAGAAGTAAGAAAGAAGTAAGATAGAAGTAAGAAAGAAGTAGGAAAGATGTAAGAAAGAAGTAAGAAAGAAAGAAGTAAGAAAGAAGTAATAAAGAAGTAAGAAAGATGTTAGAAAGAAGCAAGAAAGAAGTAAGAAAGAAGTAAGAAAGAAAGAAGAAAGAAGTAAGAAAGAATAAAGAAAGAAGTATGAGAGAAGTAAGAAAGAAAGAAGTAAGAAAGAAGTAAGAAAGAAGTTAGAAAGAAGCAAGAAAAAGTAAGAAAGAAGTTAGAAAGAAGTAAGAAAGAAGTAAGAAAGAACTTAGAAATAAGTAAGAAATAAGTAAGAAAGAAGTAAGAAAGAAGTAAGAAAGAAGTAAGAAAGAAGTAAGAAAGAAGTAAGAAAGAAGTAAGAAAGAAGTAAGAAAGAAGTAAGAAAGAAGAAAAAAGAAGTTAGAAAGAAGTAAGAAAGAAGTAGGAAAGAAGTAAGAAAGAAGAAAGAAAGAAGTAAGAAAGAAAGAAGAAATAAGTAAGAAAGAAGTAAGAAAGAAGTAAGAAAGAAGTAAGAAAGATGTAAGAAAGAAGTAAGAAAGAAAGAAGAAACAGTAAGAAAGAAGAAAGAAGTATGAAAGAAGTAAGAAAGAAGTAAGAAAGAAAGAAGTAAGAAAGAAGTAAGAAAGAAGTAAGAAAGAAGTTAGAAAGAAGTTAGAAAGAAGTAAGAAAGAAGTAAGAAAGAAGAAAAAAAGAAGTAAGAAAGAAGAAAGAAAGTAGTAAGAAAGAATAAAGAAAGAAGTAAGAAAGAAGTAAGAAAGAGAGAAGAAAGAAGTAAGAAAGAATTAAGAAAGAAGTAAGAAAGAAGTAAGAAAGAAGTAAGAAAGAAGTTAGAAAGAAGTAAGATAGAAGTAAGAAAGAAGTAGGAAAGAAGTAAGAAAGAAGTAAGAAAGAAAGAAGTAAGAAAGAAGTAATAAAGAAGTAAGAATGATGTTAGAAAGAAGCAAGAAAGAAGTAAGAAAGAAGTAAGAAAGAAAGAAGAAAGAAGTAAGAAAGAAGAAAGAAAGAAGTATGAGAGAATTAAGAAAGAAAGAAGTAAGAAAGAAGTAAGAAAGAAGAAAAAAGAAGTTAGAAAGAAGTAAGAAAGAAGTAAGAAAGAAGTAAGAAAGAAGAAAGAAAGAAGTAAAATAGAAGAAAGTTAGAAGTAAGAAAGATGTAAGAAAGAAAGAAGAAAGAAGTAAGAAAGAAGTAAGAAAGAAGAAAAAAGTAGTTAGAATGAAGTAAGAAAGAAGTAAGAAAGGAGTAAGGAAGAAGAAAGAAAGAAGTAAGAAAGAAGTAAGAAAGAAGTAAGAAAGAAGTAAGAAAGAAGTAAGAAAGAAGTAAGAAAGAAGTAAGAAAGAAGTAAGAAAGAAGAAAGAAAGAAGTAAGAAAGAAGAAAAAAAGAAGTAAGAAAGAAGTAAGAAAGAATGAAGAAAGAAGTAAGAAAGAAGAAAGAAAGAAGTAAGAAAGAAGTAAGAAAGAAGTACGAAAGAAGTAAGAAAGAAGTAAGAAAGAAAGAAGTAAGAAAGAAGTAAGAAAGAAGTAAGAAAGAAGAAAGAAGTAAGAAAGAAGTAAGAAAGAAGTAAGAAAGAAATAAGAAAGAAGAAAAAAGAAGTTAGAAAGAAGTAATAAAGTAGTAAGAAAGAAGTAAGAAAGAAAGAAGTAAGAAAGAAGTAAGAAAGAAGTAAGAAAGAAGAAAGAAAGAAGTAAGAAGGAATGAAGAAAGAAGTAAGAAAGAAGTAAGAAAGAAGTAAGAAAGAAGAAAGAAGAAAGAAAGAAGAAAGAAAGAAGTAAGAAAGAAGTAAGAAAGAAGTAAGAAGGAAAGAAGAAAGAAGTAAGAAAGAAGAAAGAAAGAAGTATGAAAGAAGTAAGAAAGAAGTAAGAAAGAAAGAAGTAAGAACGAAGTAAGAAAGAAGTAAGAAAGAAGTAAGAAAGAAGTAAGAAAGAAGTAAGAAAAAAGTAAGAAAGAAGTAACAAAGAATTAACAAAGAAAGAATAAAGAAGTAAGAAAGAAGAAAGAAGTATGAAAGAAGTAAGAAAGAAGTAAGAAAGAAAGAAGTAAGAAAGAAGTAAGAAAGAAGTAAGAAAGAAGTTAGAAAGAAGTAAGAAAGAAGTAAGAAACAAGTTAGAAGTAAGAAAGAAGTAAGAAGTAAGAAAAAAGGAAGAAAGAAGTAAGAAAGAAGAAAGAAGTAAGAAAGAAGTAAGAAAGAAGTAAGAAAGAAGAAAGAAAGAAGTAAGAAAGAAGTAAGAAAGAAGTAAGAAAGAAGAAAAAAAGAAGTAAGAAAGAAGAAAGAAAGTAGTAAGAAAGAATAAAGAAAGAAGTAAGAAAGAAGTAAGAAAGAGAGAAGAAAGAAGTAAGAAAGAATTAAGAAAGAAGTAAGAAAGAAGTAAGAAAGAAGTAACAAAGAAGTTAGAAAGAAGTAAGATAGAAGTAAGAAAGAAGTAGGAAACAAGTAAGAAAGAAGTAAGAAAGAAAGAAGTAAGAAAGAAGTAATAAAGAAGTAAGAATGATGTTAGAAAGAAGCAAGAAAGAAGTAAGAAAGAAGTAAGAAAGAAAGAAGAAAGAAGTAAGAAAGAAGAAAGAAAGAAGTATGAGAGAAGTAAGAAAGAAAGAAGTAAGAAAGAAGTAAGAAAGAAGAAAAAAGAAGTTAGAAAGAAGTAAGAAAGAAGTAAGAAAGAAGTAAGAAAGAAGAAAGAAAGAAGTAAGAAAGAAAGAAGAAAGAAGTAAGAAAGAAGTAAGAAAGAAGTAAGAAAGAAGTAAGAAAGAAGAAACAAAGAAAGAAGAAAGAAGTAAGAAAGAAGAAAGAAGTAGGAAAGAAGTAAGAAAGAAGTAAGAAAGAAAGAAGTAAGAAAGAAGTAAGAAAGAAGTAAGAAAGAATTTAGAAAGAAGTAAGAAAGAAGTAAGAAAGAAGTAAGAAAGAAGTAAGAAGGAATGAAGAAAGAAGTAAGAAAGTAGTAGGAAAGAAGTTAGAAAGAAGTAAGAAAGAAGTAAGAAAAAAGTAAGAAAGAAGTAAGAAAGAAGTAAGAAAGAAAGAAGAAAGTAAGAAAGAAGAAAGAAGTATGAAAGAAGCAAGAAAGAAGTAAGAAAGAAAGAAGTAAGAAAGAAGTAAGAAAGAAGTAAGAAAGAAGTTAGAAAGAAGTAAGAAAGAAGTAAGAAAGAAGTTAGAAAGAAGTAAGAAATAAGTAAGAAAGAAGTAAGAAATAAGTAAGAAAGAAGTAAGAAAGAAGTAAGAAAGAAGTAAGAAAGAGGTAAGAAAGAAAGAAGTAATAAAGAAGTAAGAAAGATGTTAGAAAGAAGCAAGAAAGAAGTAAGAAAGAAGTAAGAAAGAAAGAAGAAAGAAGTAAAAAAGAATTAAGAAAGAAGTAAGAAAGAAGTAAGAAAGAAGTAAGAAAGAAGTTAGAAAGAAGTAAGATAGAAGTAAGAAAGAAGTAGGAAAGAAGTAAGAATGAAGTAAGAAAGAAAGAAGTAAGAAAGAAGTAATAAAGAAGTAAGAAAGATGTTAGAAAGAAGCAAGAAAGAAGTAAGAAAGAAGTAAGAAAGAAAGAAGAATGAAGTAAGAAAGAAGAAAGAAAGAAGTATGAGAGAAGTAAGAAAGAAAGAAGTAAGAAAGAAGTAAGAAAGAAGAAAAAAGAAGTTAGAAAGAAGAAAGAAAGAAGTAACAAAGAAAGAAGAAGCAAGAAAAAGAAAGAAGTAAGAAAGAAGTAAGAAAGAAGTAAGAAAGAAGTAAGAAGGAAGTAAGAAAGAAGTAACAAAGAAGTAACAAAGAAAGAAGAAGCAAGAAAGAAGAAAGAAGTATGAAAGAAGTAAGAAAGAAGTAAGAAAGAAAGAAGTAAGAAAGAAGTAAGAAAGAAAGAAGAAAGAAAGAAGTAAGAAAGAAGAAAAAAGAAGAAAGAAAGAAGTAAGAAAGAAGTATGAAAGAAGTAAGAAAGAAGAAAAAAAGAAGTAAGAAAGAACTAAGAAAGAAGTAAGAAAGAAGTAAGATAGAAGTAAGAAAGAAGTAGGAAAGAAGTAAGAAAGAAGTAAGAAAGAAAGAAGTAATAAAGAAGTAAGAAAGATGTTAGAAAGAAGCAAGAAATAAGTAAGAAAGAAGTAAGAAAGAAAGAAGAAAGAAGTAAGAAAGAATAAAGAAAGAAGTATGAGAGAAGTAAGAAAGAAAGAAGTAAGAAAGAAGTAAGAAAGAAGTAAGAAAGAAGTTAGAAAGAAGCAAGAAAAAGTAAGAAAGAAGTTAGAAAGAAGTAAGAAAGAAGTAAGAAAGAAGTTAGAAATAAGTAAGAAATAAGTAAGAAAGAAGTAAGAAAGAAGTAAGAAAGAAAGAAGAAAGAAGTAAGAAAGAAGTAAGAAAGAAGTAAGAAAGAAGTAAGAAAGAAGTAAGAAAGATGTAAGAAAGAAGTAAGAAAGAAAGAAGAAAGAAGTAAGAAAGAAGAAAGAAGTATGAAAGAAGTAAGAAAGAAGTAAGAAAGAAAGAAGTAAGAAAGAAGTAAGAAAGAAGTAAGATAGAAGAAAAAAGAAGTAAGAAAGAAGTAAGAAAGGAGTAAGAAAGAAGTAAGAAAGAAGAAAGAAAGAAGTAAGAAAGAAAGAAGAAAGAAGTAAGAAAGAAGTAAGAAAGAAGTAAGAAAGAAGTAAGAAAGAAGTAAGAAAGATGTAAGAAAGAAGTAAGAAAGAAAGAAGAAAGAAGTAAGAAAGAAGAAAGAAGTATGAAAGAAGTAAGAAAGAAGTAAGAAAGAAAGAAGTAAGAAAGAAGTAAGAAAGAAGTAAGAAAGAAGTTAGAAAGAAGTAAGAAAGAAAGAAGTAAGAACGAAGTAAGAACGAAGTAAGAAAGAAGTAAGAAAGAAGTAAGAAAGAAGTAAGAAAGAAGTAAGAAAGAAAGAAGAAAGAAGTAAGAAAGAAGAAAGAAGTATGAAAGAAGTAAGAAAGAAGTAAGAAAGAAAGAAGTAAGAAAGAAGTAAGAAAGAAGTAAGAAAGAAGATAGAAAGAAGTAAGAAAGAAGTAAGAAAGAATTTAGAAAGAAGTAAGAAATAAGTAAGAAAGAAGTAAGAAAGAAGTAAGAAAGAAGTAAGAAAGAGGTAAGAAAGAAAGAAGAAATAAAGAAGAAAGAAAGAAGAAAGAAGTAAGAAAGAAGAAAAAAGAAGAAAGATAGAAGTAAGAAAGAAGTATGAAAGAATTAAGAAAGAAGAAAAAAAGAAGTAAGAAAGAAGTAAGAAAGAAGTAAGAAAGAAGTAAGAAAGAAGTAAGAAAGAAGTAGGAAGGAATGAAGAAAGAAGTAAGAAAGAAGTAAGAAAGAAGTGAGAAAGAAGTAAGAAAGAAGGAAGAAAGAAAGAAGAAAGAAGAAAGAAAGAAGTAATAAAGAAGTAAGAAAGAAGTAAGAAAGAAAGAAGTAAGAAAGAAGTAAGAAAGAAGTAAGAAAGAAGAAAGAAAGAAGTAAGAAGGAATGAAGAAAGAAGTAAGAAAGAAGAAAGAAATAAGTATGAAAGAAGTAAGAAAGAAGTAAGAAAGAAAGAAGTAAGAACGAAGTAAGAACGAAGTAAGAAAGAAGTAAGAAAGAAGTAAGAAAGAAGTAAGAAAGAAGTAAGAAAGAAGTAAGAAAGAAGAAAGAAGAAAGAAAGAAGTAAGAAAGAAGTAAGAAAGAAGTAAGAAAGAAGTAAGAAGGAAAGAAGAAAGAAGTAAGAAAGAAGAAAGAAAGAAGTATGAAAGAAGTAAGAAAGAAGTAAGAAAGAAAGAAGTAAGAACGAAGTAAGAAAGAAGTAAGAAAGAAGTAAGAAAGAAGTAAGAAAGAAGTTAGAAAGAAGTAAGAAAGAAGTAAGAAAGAAGTAAGAAAGAAGAAAGAAGAAAGAAAGAAGTAAGAAAGAAGTAAGAAAGAAGTAAGAAAGAAGTAAGAAAGAAAGAAGTAAGAAAAAAGTAAGAAAGAAGTAACAAAGAAGTAACAAAGAAAGAAGAAAGAAGAAAGAAAGAAGAAAGAAGTATGAAAGAAGAAAGAAAGAAGTAAGAAAGAAAGAAGTAAGAAAGAAGTAAGAAAGAAGTAAGAAAGAAGTTAGAAAGAAGTAAGAAAGAAGGAAGAAAGAAGTTAGAAGTAAGAAAGAAGTAAGAAAGAAGTAAGAAAAAAGTAAGAAAGAAGTAAGAAAGAAGTAAGAAAGAAGTAAGAAAGAAGTAAGAAAGAAGTAAGAAAGAAGAAAGAAAGAAGTAAGAAAGAAGAAAAAAAGAAGTAAGAAAGAAGTAAGAAAGAAAGAAGAAAGAAGTAAGAAAGAAGTAAGAAGGAAAGAAGAAAGAAGTAAGAAAGAAGTACGAAAGAAGTAAGAAAGAAGTAAGAAAGAAAGAAGTAAGAAAGAAGTAAGAAAGAAGTAAGAAAGAAGAAAGAAGTAAGAAAGAAGTAAGAAAGAAGTAAGAAAGAAATAAGAAAGAAGTAAGAAAGAAAGAAGAAAGAAGTAAGAAAGAAGTAAGAAAGAAGTAAGAAAGAAGAAAAAAGAAGTTAGAAAGAAGTAAGAAAGAAGTATGAAAGAAGTAAGAAAGAAGAAAGAAAGAAGTAAGAAAGAAGTAAGAAAGAAGTAAAAAAGAAGAAAGAAAGAAGTAAGAAAGAAAGAAGAAAGAAGTAAGAAAGAAGTTAGAAGTAAGATAGAAGTAAGAAAGAAGTAGGAAAGAAGTAAGAATGAAGTAAGAAAGAAAGAAGTAAGAAAGAAGTAATAAAGAAGTAAGAAAGATGTTAGAAAGAAGCAAGAAAGAAGTAAGAAAGAAGTAAGAAAGAAAGAAGAATGAAGTAAGAAAGAAGAAAGAAAGAAGTATGAGAGAAGTAAGAAAGAAAGAAGTAAGAAAGAAGTAAGAAAGAAGAAAAAAGAAGTTAGAAAGAAGAAAGAAAGAAGTAAGAAAGAAGTAAGAAAGAAGAAAGAAAGAAGTAAGAGAGAAAGAAGAAAGAAGTAAGAAAGAAGTAAGAAAGAAGTAAGAAAGAAGTAAGAAAGAAGTAACAAAGAAAGAAGAAAGAAGTAAGAAAGAAGAAAGAAGTATGAAAGAAGTAAGAAAGAAGTAAGAAAGAAAGAAGTAAGAAAGAAGTAAGAAAGAAGTAAGAAAGAAGTAAGAAAGAAGTGAGAAAGAAGTAAGAAGGAATGAAGAAAGAAGTAAGAAAGTAGTAGGAAAGTAGTTAGAAAGAAGTAAGAAAGAAGTAAGAAAGAAGTAAGAAAAAAGAAAGAAAGAAGTAAGAAAGAAGTAAGAAAGAAAGAAGTAAGAAAGAAGAAAGAAGTATGAAAGAAGCAAGAAAGAAGTAAGAAAGAAAGAAGTAAGAAAGAAGTAAGAAAGAAGTAAGAAAGAAGTTAGAAAGAAGTAAGAAAGAAGTAAGAAAGAAGTTAGAAAGAAGTAAGAAATAAGTAAGAAAGCAGTAAGAAAGAAGTAAGAAAGAAGTAAAAAAGAGGTAAGAAAGAAAGAAGAGAGAAAGAAGAAAGAAAGAAGTAAGAAAGAAGTAAGAAAGAAGAAAAAAGAAGAAAGAAAGAAGTAAGAAAGAAGTATGAAAGAAGTAAGAAAGAAGAAAAAAAGAAGTAAGAAAGAAGTAAGAAAGAAGTAAGAAAGAAGTAAGATAGAAGTAAGAAAGAAGTAGGAAAGATGTAAGAAAGAAGTAAGAAAGAAAGAAGTAAGAAAGAAGTAATAAAGAAGTAAGAAAGATGTTAGAAAGAAGCAAGAAAGAAGTAAGAAAGAAGTAAGAAAGAAGTAAGAAAGAAGTAAGAAAGAAGTAAGAAAGAAGTAAGAAAGAAGTAAGAAAGAAGAAAAAAGAAGTTAGAAAGAAGTAAGAAAGAAATAGGAAAGAAGTAAGAAAGAAGAAAGAAAGAAGTAAGAAAGAAAGAAGAAAGAAGTAAGAAAGAAGTAAGAAAGAAGTAAGAAAGAAGTAAGAAAGATGTAAGAATGAAGTAAGAAAGAAAGAAGAAAGAAGTAAGAAAGAAGAAAGAAGTATGAAAGAAGTAAGAAAGAAGTAAGAAAGAAAGAAGTAAGAAAGAAGTAAGAAAGAAGTAAGAAAGAAGTTAGAAAGAAGTAAGAAAGAAGTAAGAAAGAAGTAAGAAGGAATGAAGAAAGAAGTAAGAAAGAAGTAGGAAAGAAGTTAGAAAGAAGTAAGAAAGAAGTAAGAAAGAAGTAAGAAAAAAGTAAGAAAGAAGTAAGAAAGAAGTAAGAAAGAAAGAAGAAAGAAGTAAGAAAGAAGAAAGAAGTATGAAAGAAGTAAGAAAGAAGTAAGAAAGAAAGAAGTAAGAAAGAAGAAAGAAGTAAGAAAGAAGTTAGAAAGAAGTAAGAAAGAAGTAAGAAAGAAGTTAGAAAGAAGTAAGAAATAAGTAAGAAAGAAGTAAGAAAGAAGTAAGAAAGAAGTAAGAAAGAGGTAAGAAAGAAAGAAGAAAGAAAGAAGAAAGAAAGAAGTAAGAAAGAAGTAAGAAAGAAGAAAAAAGAAGAAAGAAAGAAGTAAGAAAGAAGTATGAAAGAAGTAAGAAAGAAGAAAAAAAGAAGTAAGAAAGAAGTAAGAAAGAAGTAAGAAAGAAGTAAGAAGGAATGAAGAAAGAAGTAAGAAAGAAGTAAGAAAGAAGTAAGAAAGAAGTGAGAAAGAAGTAAGAAAGAAAGAAGAAAGAAAGAAGAAAGAAGAAAGAAAGAAGTAAGGAAAAAGTAAGAAAGAAGAAAGAAAGAAGAAAGAAAGAAGAAAGAAAGAAGAAAGAAGTAAGAAAGAAGAAAGAAAAAAGTAAGAAAGAAGTATGAAAGAAGTAAGAAAGAAGAAAAAAAGAAGTAAGAAAGAAGTAAGAAAGAAGTAAGAAAGAAGTAAGAAAGAAGTAAGAAAGAAGTAAGAAAGAAGTAAGAACGAAGTAAGAAAGAAGTAAGAAGGAATGAAGAAAGAAGTAAGAAAGAAGTAAGAAAGAAGTAAGAAAGAAGTGAGAAAGAAGTAAGAAAGAAAGAAGAAAGAAAGAAGAAAGAAGTAAGAAAGAAGTAAGAAAGAAGAAAGAAAGAAGAAAGAAAGAAGAAAGAAAGAAGAAAGAAAGAAATAAGAAAGAAGAAAGAAGTAAGAAAGAAAGAAGAAAGAAGTAAGAAAGAAGTAAGAAAGAAGTAATAAAGAAGTAAGAAAGAAGAAAAAAGAACTTAGAAAGAAGTAAGAAAGAAGTTATAAAGAAGTAAGAAAGAAGAATGAAAGAAGTAAGAAAGAAGAAAGAAAGAAGTAAGAAAGAAGAAAGAAAGAAGTAAGAAAGAAGAAAGAAAGATAGAAGAAAGAAGTAAGAAAGAAGAAAGAAAGAAGTAAGAAAGAAGTAAGAAAGAAGTACGAAAGAAGTAAGAAAGAAGTAAGAAAGAAGTAAGAAAGAAGTAAGAAAGAAGTAAGAAGGAATGAAGAAAGAAGTAAGAAAAAAGAAGAAAGAAGAAAGAAAGAAGTAAGAAAGAAGAAAGAAAGAAGTAAGAAAGAAGTAAGAAAGAAGTAAGAAAGAAGTAAGAAAGAAGTAAAAAAGAAGAAAGAAAGAAGTAAGAAAGAAGAAAAAAAGAAGTAAGAAAGAAGTAAGAAAGAAAGAAGAAAGAAGTAAGAAAGAAGAAAGAAAGAAGTAAGAAAGAAGTAAGAAAGAAGTAAGAAAGAAGAAAGAAGTCAGAAAGAAGTAAGAAAGAAGTAAGAAAGAAATAAGAAAGAAGTAAGAAAGAAAGAAGAAAGAAGTAAGAAAGAAGTAAGAAAGAAGTAAGAAAGAAGTAAGAAAGAAGTAAGAAAGAAGAAAAAAGAAGTTAGAAAGAAGTAAGAAAGAAGTATGAAAGAAGTAAGAAAGAAGAAAGAAAGAAGTAAGAAAGAAGAAAGAAGTAAAAAAGAAGTAAGAAAGAAGTAAGAAAGAAAGAAGAAAGAAGTAAGAAAGAAGTAAGAAAGAAGTAAGAAAGAAGTAAGAAAGAAGAAAGAAAGAAGTAAGAAAGAAGAAAGAAAGAAGTAAGAAAGAAGAAAGAAAGAAGTAAGAAGAAGTAAGAAAGAAGTAGGAAAGAAGTAAGAAAGAAGTAAGAAAGAAAGAAGTAAGAAAGAAGTAATAAAGAAGTAAGAAAGATGTTAGAAAGAAGCGAGAAAGAAGTAAGAAAGAAGTAAGAAAGAAGTAAGAAAGAAGTAAGAAAGAAGAAAGAAAGAAGAATGAAAGAAGTAAGAAAGAAAGAAGTAAGAAAGAAGTAAGAAAGAAGTTAGAAAGAAGCAAGAAAAAGTAAGAAAGAAGTTAGAAAGAAGTAAGAAAGAAGTAAGAAAGAAGTTAGAAATAAGTAAGAAATAAGTAAGAAAGAAGTAAGAAAGAAGTAAGAAAGAAGTAAGAAAGAAGTAAGAAAGAAGAAAGAAGAAAAAAGAAGTTAGAAAGAAGTAAGAAAGAAGTAAGAAAGAAGTAAGAAAGAAGAAAGAAAGAAGTAAGAAAGAAAGAAGAAAGAAGTAAGAAAGAAGTAAGAAAGAACTAAGAAAGAAGTAAGAAAGATGTAAGAAAGAATTAAGAAGGAAAGAAGAAAGAAGTAAGAAGAAAGAAAGAAGTAAGAAAGAAGTAAGAAAGAAGAAGGAATGAAGAAAGAAGTAAGAAAGAAGTAGGAAAGAAGTTAGAAAGAAGTAAGAAAGAAGAAAGAAAGAAGTAAGAAAAAAGTAAGAAAGAAGTAAGAAAGAAGTAAGAAAGAAAGAAGAAAGAAGTAAGAAAGAAGAAAGAAGTATGAAAGAAGTAAGAAAGAAGTAAGAAAGAAAGAAGTAAGAAAGAAGTAAGAAAGAAGTAAGAAAGAAGTTAGAAAGAAGTAAGAAAGAAGTAAGAAAGAAGTAAGAAAGAAGTAAGAAAGAAGTAAGAAAGAAAGAAGAAAGAAAGAAGAAAGAAAGAGGTAAGAAAGAAGTAAGAAAGAAGAAAAAAGAAGAAAGAAAGAAGTAAGAAAGAAGTATGAAAGAAGTAAGAAAGAAGAAAAAAAGAAGTAAGAAAGAAGTAAGAAAGAAGTAAGAAAGAAGTAAGAAAGAAGTAAGAAAGAAGTAATAAGAAATGAAGAAAGAACTAAGAAAGAAGTAAGAAAGAAGTAAGAAAGAAGTGAGAAAGAAGTAAGAAAGAAAGAAGAAAGAAAGAAGAAAGAAAGAAGAAAGAAAGAAGAAAGAAAGAAGAAAGAAAGAAGAAAGAAGTAAGAAAGAAGTAAGGAAGAAGTAAAAAAGAAAGAAGAAAGAAGTAAGAAAGAAGTAAGAAATAAGTAAGAAAGTAGTAAGAAAGAAGTAAGAAAGAAGTAAGAAAGAAAGAAGTAGAAAGAAGTAAGAAAGAAGTAAGAAAGAAGTAAGAAAGAAGTAAGAAAGAAGTAAGAAAGAAGTAAGAAAGAAGTAAGAAAGAAGTAAGAAAGAAAGAAGAAAGAAATAAGAAAGAAAGAAGA
This sequence comes from Columba livia, assembly GCF_036013475.1. Classification (NCBI taxonomy): domain Eukaryota; kingdom Metazoa; phylum Chordata; class Aves; order Columbiformes; family Columbidae; genus Columba; species Columba livia. Next base: position 82,585 of record NW_027043077.1, read on the forward strand.
AAGAAGTATGAAAGAAGTAAGAAAGAAGAAAGAAAGAAGTAAGAAAGAAAGAAGAAAGAAAGAAGAAAGAAGAAAGAAAGAAGTAAGAAAGAGGTAAGAAAGAAGTAAGAAAGAAGTAAGAAAGAAGTAAGAAAGAAGTAAGAAGGAATGAAGAAAGAAGTAAGAAAGAAGTAAGAAAGAAGTAAGAAAGAAGAAAGAAGTAAGAAAGAAGTAAGAAAGAAAGAAGAAAGAAGTAAGAAAGAAGTAAGAAAGAAGAAAAAAACAAGTAAGAAAGAAGTAAGAAAGAAGTAAGAAAGAAGTAAGAAGGAATGAAGAAAGAAGTAAGAAAGAAGTAAGAAAGAAGTAAGAAAGATGTTAGAAAGAAGCGAGAAAGAAGTAAGAAAGAAGTAAGAAAGAAGTAAGAAAGAAGTAAGAAAGAAGAAAGAAAGAAGTATGAAAGAAGTAAGAAAGAAAGAAGTAAGAAGAAAGAAAGAAGTAAGAAAGAAGTAAGAACGAAGTAAGAAAGAAGTAAGAAGGAATGAAGAAAGAAGTAAGAAAGAAGTAAGAAAGAAGTAAGAAAGATGTTAGAAAGAAGCGAGAAAGAAGTAAGAAAGAAGTAAGAAAGAAGTAAGAAAGAAGTAAGAAAGAAGAAAGAAAGAAGTATGAAAGAAGTAAGAAAGAAAGAAGTAAGAAAGAAGTAAGAAAGAAGTAAGAAATAAGTAAGAAAGCAGTAAGAAAGAAGTAAGAAAGAAGTAAAAAAGAGGTAAGAAAGAAAGAAGAGAGAAAGAAGAAAGAAAGAAGTAAGAAAGAAGTAAGAAAGAAGAAAAAAGAAGAAAGAAAGAAGTAAGAAAGAAGTATGAAAGAAGTAAGAAAGAAGAAAAAAAGAAGTAAGAAAGAAGTAAGAAAGAAGTAAGAAAGAAGTAAGATAGAAGTAAGAAAGAAGTAGGAAAGATGTAAGAAAGAAGTAAGAAAGAAAGAAGTAAGAAAGAAGTAATAAAGAAGTAAGAAAGATGTTAGAAAGAAGCGAGAAAGAAGTAAGAAAGAAGTAAGAAAGAAGTAAGAAAGAAGTAAGAAATAAGTAAGAAAGTAGTAAGAAAGAAGTAAGAAAGAAGTAAGAAAGAAAGAAGTAGAAAGAAGTAAGAAAGAAGTAAGAAAGAAGTAAGAAAGAAGTAAGAAAGAAGTAAGAAAGAAGTAAGAAAGAAGTAAGAAAGAAGTAAGAAAGAAGTAAGAAAGAAAGAAGAAAGAAATAAGAAAGAAAGAAGAAAGAAGTATGAAAGAAGTAAGAAAGAAGAAAGAAAGAAGTAAGAAAGAAAGAAGAAAGAAAGAAGAAAGAAGAAAGAAAGAAGTAAGAAAGAGGTAAGAAAGAAGTAAGAAAGAAGTAAGAAAGAAGTAAGAAAGAAGTAAGAAGGAATGAAGAAAGAAGTAAGAAAGAAGTAAGAAAGAAGTAAGAAAGAAGAAAGAAGTAAGAAAGAAGTAAGAAAGAAAGAAGAAAGAAGTAAGAAAGAAGTAAGAAAGAAGAAAAAAACAAGTAAGAAAGAAGTAAGAAAGAAGTAAGAAAGAAGTAAGAAGGAATGAAGAAAGAAGTAAGAAAGAAGTAAGAAAGAAGTAAGAAAGATGTTAGAAAGAAGCGAGAAAGAAGTAAGAAAGAAGTAAGAAAGAAGTAAGAAAGAAGTAAGAAAGAAGAAAGAAAGAAGTATGAAAGAAGTAAGAAAGAAAGAAGTAAGAAGAAAGAAAGAAGTAAGAAAGAAGTAAGAACGAAGTAAGAAAGAAGTAAGAAGGAATGAAGAAAGAAGTAAGAAAGAAGTAAGAAAGAAGTAAGAAAGATGTTAGAAAGAAGCGAGAAAGAAGTAAGAAAGAAGTAAGAAAGAAGTAAGAAAGAAGTAAGAAAGAAGAAAGAAAGAAGTATGAAAGAAGTAAGAAAGAAAGAAGTAAGAAAGAAGTAAGAAAGAAGTAAGAAATAAGTAAGAAAGCAGTAAGAAAGAAGTAAGAAAGAAGTAAAAAAGAGGTAAGAAAGAAAGAAGAGAGAAAGAAGAAAGAAAGAAGTAAGAAAGAAGTAAGAAAGAAGAAAAAAGAAGAAAGAAAGAAGTAAGAAAGAAGTATGAAAGAAGTAAGAAAGAAGAAAAAAAGAAGTAAGAAAGAAGTAAGAAAGAAGTAAGAAAGAAGTAAGATAGAAGTAAGAAAGAAGTAGGAAAGATGTAAGAAAGAAGTAAGAAAGAAAGAAGTAAGAAAGAAGTAATAAAGAAGTAAGAAAGATGTTAGAAAGAAGCAAGAAAGAAGTAAGAAAGAAGTAAGAAAGAAAGAAGAAAAAGTAAGAAAGAATAAAGAAAGAAGTATGAGAGAAGTAAGAAAGAAAGAAGTAAGAAAGAAGTAAGAAAGAAGTTAGAAAGAAGCAAGAAAAAGTAAGAAAGAAGTTAGAAAGAAGTAAGAAAGAAGTAAGAAAGAACTTAGAAATAAGTAAGAAATAAGTAAGAAAGAAGTAAGAAAGAAGTAAGTAAGAAGTAAGAAAGAAGTAAGAAAGAAGTAAGAAAGAAGTAAGAAAGAAGTAAGAAAGAAGTAAGAAAGAAGAAAAAAGAAGTTAGAAAGAAGTAAGAAAGAAGTAGGAAAGAAGTAAGAAAGAAGAAAGAAAGAAGTAAGAAAGAAAGAAGAAATAAGTAAGAAAGAAGTAAGAAAGAAGTAATAAAGAAGTAAGAAAGATGTAAGAAAGAAGTAAGAAAGAAAGAAGAAAGAAGTAGGAAAGAAGAAAGAAGTATGAAAGAAGTAAGAAAGAAGTAAGAAACAAAGAAGTAAGAAAGAAGTAAGAAAGAAGTAAGAAAGAAGTTAGAAAGCAGTAAGAAAGAAGTAAGAAAGAAGTAAGAAGGAATGAAGAAAGAAGTAAGAAAGAAGTAGGAAAGAAGTTAGAAAGAAGTAAGAAAGAAGTAAGAAAGAAGTAAGAAAAAAGTAAGAAAGAAGTAAGAAAGAAGTAAGAAAGAAGTAAGAAAGAAGTAAGAAAGAAGAAAGAAGTATGAAAGAAGTAAGAAAGAAGTAAGAAAGAAAGAAGTAAGAAAGAAGAAAGAAGTAAGAAAGAAGTTAGAAAGAAGTAAGAAAGAAGTAAGAAAGAAGTTAGAAAGGAGTAAGAAATAAGTAAGAAAGAAGTAAGAAAGAAGTAAGAAAGAAGTAAGAAAGAGGTAAGAAAGAAAGAAGAAAGAAAGAAGAAAGAAAGAAGTAAGAAAGAAGTAAGAAAGAAGAAAAAAGAAGAAAGAAAGAAGTAAGAAAGAAGTATGAAAGAAGTAAGAAAGAAGAAAAAAAGAAGTAAGAAAGAAGTAAGAAAGAAGTAAGAAAGAAGTAAGAAAGATTAAGAAATAAGTAAGAAGGAATGAAGAAAGAAGTAAGAAAGAAGTAAGAAAGAAGTAAGAAAGAAGTGAGAAAGAAGTAAGAAAGAAAGAAGAAAGAAAGAAGAAAGAAGAAAGAAAGAAGTAAGGAAAAAGTAAGAAAGAAGAAAGAAAGAAGAAAGAAAGAAGAAAGAAAGAAGAAAGAAGTAAGAAAGAAGAAAGAAAAAAGTAAGAAAGAAGTATGAAAGAAGTAAGAAAGAAGAAAAAAAGAAGTAAGAAAGAAGTAAGAAAGAAGTAAGAAAGAAGTAAGAAAGAAGTAAGAAAGAAGTAAGAAAGAAGTAAGAAAGAAGTAAGAACGAAGTAAGAAAGAAGTAAGAAGGAATGAAGAAAGAAGTAAGAAAGAAGTAAGAAAGAAGTAAGAAAGAAGTGAGAAAGAAGTAAGAAAGAAAGAAGAAAGAAAGAAGTAAGAAAGAAGTAAGAAAGAAGTAAGAAAGAAATAAGAAAGAAGAAAGAAGAAAGAAAGAAGTAAGAAAGAAGTAAGAAAGAAGTAAGAAGGAATGAAGAAAGAAGTAAGAAAGAAGTAGGAAAGAAGTTAGAAAGAAGTAAGAAAGAAGTAAGAAAGAAGTAAGAAAAAAGTAAGAAAGAAGTAAGAAGTAAGAAAGAAAGAAGAAAGAAGTAAGAAAGAAGAAAGAAGTATGAAAGAAGTAAGAAAGAATTAAGAACGAAAGAAGTAAGAAAGAAGTAAGAAAGAAGTAAGAAAGAAGTTAGAAAGAAGTAAGAAAGAAGTAAGAAAGAAGTAAGAAAGAAGTAAGAAAGAAGTTAGAAAGAAAGAAGAAAGAAAGAAGAAAGAAAGAGGTAAGAAAGAAGTAAGAAAGAAGAAAAAAGAAGAAAGAAAGAAGTAAGAAAGAAGTATGAAAGAAGTAAGAAAGAAGAAAAAAAGAAGTAAGAAAGAAGTAAGAAAGAAGTAAGAAAGAAGTAATAAGAAATGAAGAAAGAACTAAGAAAGAAGTAAGAAAGAAGTAAGAAATAAGTGAGAAAGAAGTAAGAAAGAAAGAAGAAAGAAAGAAGAAAGAAAGAAGAAAGAAAGAAGAAAGAAGTAAGAAAGAAGTAAGGAAGAAGTAAGAAAGAAAGAAGAAAGAAGTAAGAAAGAAGTAAGAAATAAGTAAGAAAGTAGTAAGAAAGAAGTAAGAAAGAAGTAAGAAAGAAAGAAGTAAGAAAGAAGTAAGAAAGAAGTAAGAAAGAAGTAAGAAAGAAGTAAGAAAGAAGTAAGAAAGAAGTAAGAAAGAAGTAAGAAAGAAGTAAGAAAGAAAGAAGAAAGAAATAAGAAAGAAAGAAGAAAGAAGTATGAAAGAAGTAAGAAAGAAGAAAGAAAGAAGTAAGAAAGAAAGAAGAAAGAAAGAAGAAAGAAGAAAGAAAGAAGTAAGAAAGAGGTAAGAAAGAAGTAAGAAAGAAGTAAGAAAGAAGTAAGAAAGAAGTAAGAAGGAATGAAGAAAGAAGTAAGAAAGAAGTAAGAAAGAAGTAATAAAGAAGTAAGAAAGAAGAAAGAAAGAAGTAAGAAAGAAGTATGAAAGAAGTAAGAAAGAAGAAAAAAAGAAGTAAGAAAGAAGTAAGAAAGAAGTAAGAAGGAATGAAGAAAGAAGTAAGAAAGAAGTAAGAAAGAAGTAAGAAAGATGTTAGAAAGAAGCGAGAAAGAAGTAAGAAAGAAGTAAGAAAGAAGTAAGAAAGAAGAAAGAAAGAAGTATGAAAGAAGTAAGAAAGAAAGAAGTAAGAAGAAAGAAAGAAGTAGGAAAGAAGTAAGAACGAAGTAAGAAAGAAGTAAGAAGGAATGAAGAAAGAAGTAAGAAAGAAGTAAGAAAGAAGTAAGAAAGATGTTCGAAAGAAGCGAGAAAGAAGTAAGAAAGAAGTAAGAAAGAAGTAAGAAAGAAGAAAGAAAGAAGTATGAAAGAAGTAAGAAAGAAAGAAGTAAGAAAGAAGTAAGAAAGAAGTAAGAAATAAGTAAGAAAGCAGTAAGAAAGAAGTAAGAAAGAAGTAAAAAAGAGGTAAGAAAGAAAGAAGAGAAAAAGAAGAAAGAAAGAAGTAAGAAAGAAGTAAGAAAGAAGAAAAAAGAAGAAAGAAAGAAGTAAGAAAGAAGTATGAAAGAAGTAAGAAAGAAGAAAAAAAGAAGTAAGAAAGAAGTAAGAAAGAAGTAAGAAAGAAGTAAGATAGAAGTAAGAAAGAAGTAGGAAAGATGTAAGAAAGAAGTAAGAAAGAAAGAAGTAAGAAAGAAGTAATAAAGAAGTAAGAAAGATGTTATAAAGAAGCAAGAAAGAAGTAAGAAAGAAGTAAGAAAGAAAGAAGAAAGAAGTAAGAAAGAATAAAGAAAGAAGTATGAGAGAAGTAAGAAAGAAAGAAGTAAGAAAGAAGTAAGAAAGAAGATAGAAAGAAGCAAGAAAAAGTAAGAAAGAAGTTAGAAAGAAGTAAGAAAGAAGTAAGAAAGAAGTTAGAAATAAGTAAGAAATAAGTAAGAAAGAAGTAAGAAAGAAGTAAGAAAGAAGTAAGAAAGAAGTAAGAAAGAAGTAAGAAAGAAGTAAAAAAGAAGTAAGAAAGAAGTAAGAAAGAAGAAAAAAGAAGTTAGAAAGAAGTAAGAAAGAAGTAGGAAAGAAGTAAGAAAGAAGAAAGAAAGAAGTAAGAAAGAAAGAAGAAAGAAGTAAGAAAGAAGTAAGAAAGAAGTAAGAAAGAAGTAAGAAAGATGTAAGAAAGAAGTAAGAAAGAAAGAAGAAAGAAGTAAGAAAGAAGAAAGAAGTATGAAAGAAGTAAGAAAGAAGTAAGAAAGAAAGAAGTAAGAAAGAAGTAAGAAAGAAGTAAGAAAGAAGTTAGAAAGAAGTAAGAAAGAAGTAAGAAAGAAGTAAGAAGGAATGAAGAAAGAAGTAAGAAAGAAGTAGGAAAGAAGTTAGAAAGAAGTAAGAAAGAAGTAAGAAAGAAGTAAGAAAAAAGTAAGAAAGAAGTAAGAAAGAAGTAAGAAAGAAAGAAGAAAGAAGTAAGAAAGAAGAAAGAAAGAAAGAAGTAAGAAAGAAGAAAGAAGTAAGAAAGAAGTTAGAAAGAAGTAAGAAAGAAGTAAGAAAGAAGTTAGAAAGAAGTAAGAAATAAGTAAGAAAGAAGTAAGAAAGAAGTAAGAAAGAAGTAAGAAAGAGGTAAGAAAGAAAGAAGAAAGAAAGAAGAAAGAAAGAAGTAAGAAAGAAGTAAGAAAGAAGAAAAAAGAAGAAAGAAAGAAGTAAGAAAGAAGTATGAAAGAAGTAAGAAAGAAGAAAAAAAGAAGTAAGGAAGAAGTAAGAAAGAAGTAAGAAAGAAGTAAGAAAGAAGTAAGAAAGAAGTAAGAAGGAATGAAGAAAGAAGTAAGAAAGAAGTAAGAAAGAAGTAAGAAAGAAGTGAGAAAGAAGTAAGAAAGAAAGAAGAAAGAAAGAAGAAAGAAGAAAGAAAGAAGTAAGGAAAAAGTAAGAAAGAAGAAAGAAAGAAGAAAGAAAGAAGAAAGAAAGAAGAAAGAAAGAAGAAAGAAGTAAGAAAGAAGAAAGAAAAAAGTAAGAAAGAAGTATGAAAGAAGTAAGAAAGAAGAAAAAAAGAAGTAAGAAAGAAGTAAGAAAGAAGTAAGAAAAAAGTAAGAAAGAAGTAAGAAAGAAGTAAGAAAGAAGTAAGAACGAAGTAAGAAAGAAGTAAGAAGGAATGAAGAAAGAAGTAAGAAAGAAGTAAGAAAGAAGTAAGAAAGAAGTGAGAAAGAAGTAAGAAAGAAAGAAGAAAGAAAGAAGAAAGAAGTAAGAAAGAAGTAAGAAAGAAGTAAGAAAGAAGAAAGAAAGAAGAAAGAAAGAAGAAAGAAAGAAGAAAGAAAGAAATAAGAAAGAAGAAAGAAGTAAGAAAGAAAGAAGAAAGAAGTAAGAAAGAAGTAAGAAAGAAGTAATAAAGAAGTAAGAAAGAAGAAAAAAGAACTTAGAAAGAAGTAAGAAAGAAGTTAGAAAGAAGTAAGAAAGAAGAATGAAAGAAGTAAGAAAGAAGAAAGAAAGAAGTAAGAAAGAAGAAAGAAAGAAGTAAGAAAGAAGAAAGAAAGATAGAAGAAAGAAGTAAGAAAGAAGTAAGAAAGAAGTAAGAAAGAAGTAAGAAAGAAGTAAGAATGAAGTAAGAAAGAAGTAAGAAAGAAGTAAGAAAGAAGTAAGAAGGAATGAAGAAAGAAGTAAGAAAAAAGAAGAAAGAAGAAAGAAAGAAGTAAGAAAGAAGAAAGAAAGAAGTAAGAAAGAAGTAAGAAAGAAGTAAGAAAGAAGTAAGAAAGAAGTAAGAAAGAAGTAAGAAAGAAGAAAGAAAGAAGTAAGAAAGAAGAAAAAAAGAAGTAAGAAAGAAGTAAGAAAGAAAGAAGAAAGAAGTAAGAAAGAAGAAAGAAAGAAGTAAGAAAGAAGTAAGAAAGAAGTACGAAAGAAGTAAGAAAGAAGTAAGAAAGAAAGAAGTAAGAAAGAAGTAAGAAAGAAGTAAGAAAGAAGAAAGAAGTCAGAAAGAAGTAAGAAAGAAGTAAGAAAGAAATAAGAAAGAAGTAAGAAAGAAAGAAGAAAGAAGTAAGAAAGAAGTAAGAAAGAAGTAAGAAAGAAGTAAGAAAGAAGTAAGAAAGAAGAAAAAAGAAGTTAGAAAGAAGTAAGAAAGAAGTATGAAAGAAGTAAGAAAGAAGAAAGAAAGAAGTAAGAAAGAAGAAAGAAGTAAAAAAGAAGTAAGAAAGAAGTAAGAAAGAAAGAAGAAAGAAGTAAGAAAGAAGTAAGAAAGAAGTAAGAAAGAAGTAAGAAAGAAGAAAGAAAGAAGTAAGAAAGAAGAAAGAAGGAATTAAGAAAGAAGAAAGAAAGAAGTAAGAAGAAGTAAGAAAGAAGTAGGAAAGAAGTAAGAAAGAAGTAAGAAAGAAAGAAGTAAGAAAGAAGTAATAAAGAAGTAAGAAAGATGTTAGAAAGAAGCGAGAAAGAAGTAAGAAAGAAGTAATAAAGAAGTATGAAAGAAGTAAGAAAGAAAGAAGTAAGAAAGAAGTAAGAAAGAAGTAAGAAAGAAGTTAGAAAGAAGCAAGAAAAAGTAAGAAAGAAGTTAGAAAGAAGAAAGAAGTAAGAAAGAAGTTAGAAATAAGTAAGAAATAAGTAAGAAAGAAGTAAGAAAGAAGTAAGAAAGAAGAAAGAAGAAAAAAGAAGTTAGAAAGAAGTAAGAAAGAAGTAAGAAAGAAGTAAGAAAGAAGAAAGAAAGAAGTAAGAAAGAAAGAAGAAAGAAGTAAGAAAGAAGTAAGAAAGAACTAAGAAAGAAGTAAGAAAGATGTAAGAAAGAATTAAGAAAGAAAGAAGAAAGAAGTAAGAAAGAAGTAAGAAAGAAGTATTAAAGAAGTAAGAAAGAAGAAAGAAAGAAGTAAGAAAGAAGTAAGAAAGAAGTAAGAAAGAAATAAGAAAGAAGAAAGAAGAAAGAAAGAAGTAAGAAAGAAGTATTAAAGAAGTAAGAAAGAAGAAAGAAAGAAGTAAGAAAGAAGTAAGAAAGAAGTAAGAAAGAAATAAGAAAGAAGTAAGAAGGAATGAAGAAAGAAGTAAGAAAGAAGTAGGAAAGAAGTTAGAAAGAAGTAAGAAAGAAGTAAGAAAGAAGTAAGAAAAAAGTAAGAAAGAAGTAAGAAAGAAGTAAGAAAGAAGTAAGAAAGAAGTAAGAAAGAAGAAAGAAGTATGAAAGAAGTAAGAAAGAAGTAAGAAAGAAAGAAGTAAGAAAGAAGTAAGAAAAAAGTAAGAAAGAAGTAAGAAAGAAGTAAGAAAGAAGTAAGAAAGAAAGAAGAAAGAAGAAAGAAGTATGAAAGAAGTAAGAAAGAAGTAAGAAAGAAAGAAGTAAGAAAGAAGTAAGAAAGAAGTAAGAAAGAAGTAAGAAAGAAGTAAGAAAGAAAGAAGAAAGAAAGAAGAATGAAAGAAGTAAGAAAGAAGTAAGAAAGAAGTAAGAAAGAAGTAAGAAAGAAAGAAGAAAGAAAGAAGAATGAAAGAGGTAAGAAAGAAGTAAGAAAGAAGAAAAAAGAAGAAAGAAAGAAGTAAGAAAGAAGTATGAAAGAAGTAAGAAAGAAGAAAAAAGAAGTAAGAAAGAAGTAAGAAAGAAGTAAGAAAGAAGTAAGAAAGAAGTAAGAAAGAAGTAATAAGAAATGAAGAAAGAAGTAAGAAAGAAGTATGAAAGAAGTAAGAAAGAAGTGAGAAAGAAGTAAGAAAGAAAGAAGAAAGAAAGAAGAAAGAAGTAAGAAAGAAGTAAGAAAGAAGTAAGAAAGAAGAAAGAAAGAAGAAAGAAAGAAGAAAGAAAGAAGAAAGAAGTAAGAAAGAAGTAAGGAAGAAGTAAGAAAGAAAGAAGAAAGAAGTAAGAAAGAAGTAAGAAATAAGTAAGAAAGTAGTAAGAAAGAAGTAAGAAAGAAGTAAGAAAGAAAGAAGTAAGAAAGAAGTAAGAAAGAAGTAAGAAAGAAGTAAGAAAGTAGTAAGAAAGAAGTAAGAAAGAAGTAAGAAAGAAGTAAGAAAGAAGTAAGAAAGAAAGAAGAAAGAAATAAGAAAGAAAGAAGAAAGAAGTATGAAAGAAGTAAGAAAGAAGAAAGAAAGAAGTAAGAAAGAGGTAAGAAAGAAGTAAGAAAGAAGTAAGAAAGAAGTAAGAAAGAAGTAAGAAGGAACGAAGAAATAAGTAAGAAAGAAGTAAGAAAGAAGTAAGAAAGAAGAAAGAAGTAAGAAAGAAGTAAGAAAGAAAGAAGAAAGAAGTAAGAAAGAAGTAAGAAAGAAGTAAGAAAGAAGAAAGAAAGAAGTAAGAAAGAAGTATGAAAGAAGTAAGAAAGAAGAAAAAAAGAAGTAAGAAAGAAGTAAGAAAGAAGTAAGAAAGAAGTAAGAAAGAAGTAAGAAAGAAGTAAGAACGAAGTAAGAAAGAAGTAAGAAGGAATGAAGAAAGAAGTAAGAAAGAAGTAAGAAAGAAGTAAGAAAGATGTTAGAAAGAAGCGAGAAAGAAGTAAGAAAGAAGTAAGAAAGAAGTAAGAAAGAAGTAAGAAAGAAGAAAGAAAGAAGTATGAAAGAAGTAAGAAAGAAAGAAGTAAGAAAGAAGTAAGAAAGAAGTAAGAAAGAAGCAAGAAAGAAGTAAGAAAGAAGTAAGAAAGAAGTAAAAAAGAGGTAAGAAAGAAAGAAGAGAGAAAGAAGAAAGAAAGAAGCAAGAAAGAAGTAAGAAAGATGTTATAAAGAAGCGAGAAAGAAGTAAGAAAGAAGTAAGAAAGAAGTAAGAAAGAAGTAAGAAAGAAGAAAGAAAGAAGTATGAAAGAAGTAAGAAAGAAAGAAGTAAGAAAGAAGTAAGAAAGAAGTAAGAAAGAAGTAAGAAAGAAGAAAAAAGAAGTTAGAATGAAGTAAGAAAGAAGTAAGAAAGAAGTAAGAAAGAAGAAAGAAAGAAGTAAGAAAGAAGTAAGAAATAATTAAGAAAGAAGTAAGAAAGAAGTAAGAAAGAAGAAAGAAGAAAGAAAGAAGTAAGAAAGAAGTAAGAAAGAAGTAAGAAAGAAGTAAGAAAGAAAGAAGTAAGAAAGAAAGAAGTAAGAAAGAAGTAAGAAAGAGGTAAGAAAGAAGTAAGAAAGAAGTAATAAAGAAGTAAGAAAGAAGTAAGAAAGAAAGAAGAAAGAAATAAGAAAGAAAGAAGAAAGAAGTATGAAAGAAGAAAGAAGGAAGAAAGAAAGAAGTAAGAAAGAAGAAAGAAAGAAATAAGAAGTAGGAAAGAAAGAAGTAAGAAAGAAAGAAAAAAGAAGAAAGAAGAAAGAAAGAAGTAAGAAAGAGGTAAGAAAGAAGTAAGAAAGAAGTAAGAAAGAAGTAAGAAGGAATGAAGAAAGAAGTAAGAAAGAAGTAAGAAAGAAGTAAGAAAGAAGTAAGAAAAGTAAGAAAGATGTAAGAAAGAAAAAAGAAAGAATTAAGGAAGAAGAAAGAAAGAAGTTTGAAAGAAGGAAGAAAGAAGTAAGAAAGAAAGAAGTAAGAAAGAAGTAAGAAAGAAGTTAGAAAGAAGTAAGAAAGAAAGAAGTAAGAAAGAAGTAAGAAAGAAGAAAAAATAAGTTAGAAAGAAGTAAGAAAGAAGTAAGAGAGAAGTAAGAAAGAAGAAATTAAGAAGAAAGAAAGAACAGAACAAAGAAGTAAGAAAGAAGTAAGAAAGAAGTAAGAAAGAAGTAAGAAAGAAGTAAGAAAGAAGTAAGACAGAAGTAAGGAAGGAGTAAGAAAGAAGTAAGGAAGAAAGAAGTTACAAATAAGTAAGAAAGAAGTAAGAAAGAAGTAAGAAAGAAAGAAGTAAGAAAGAAGTAAGAAAGAAGAAAGAAAGAAGTAAGAAAGAAGAAAGAAAGAAGTAAGAAAGAAGTAAGAAAGAAGTAAGAAAGAAGTAAGAAAGAAAGAAGAAAGAAGAAAGATGTAAGAAAGAAGTAAGGAAGAACAAAGAAAGAAGTAAGAAGGAATGAAGAAAGAAGTAAGAAAGAAGAAAGAAAGAAGTATGAAAGAAGTAAGAAAGAAGTAAGAAAGAAAGAAATAAGAAAGAAGTAAGAAAGAAGTAACAAAGAAGTAAGAAAGAAGTTAGAAAGAAGTAAGAAAGAAGTAAGAAAGAAGTAAGAAAGAAGTAAGAAAGAAGTAAGAAAGAAGTAAGAAAGAAGTAAGAAAGAAGAAAAAAAGAAGTAAGAAAGAAGTAAGAACGAAGTAAGAAAGAAGTAAGAAGGAATGAAGAAAGAAGTAAGAAAGAAGTAAGAAAGAAGTAAGAAAGAAGTGAGAAAGAAGTAAGAAAGAAAGAAGAAAGAAAGAAGAAAGAAGTAAGAAAGAAGTAAGAAAGAAGTAAGAAAGAAGAAAGAAAGAAGAAAGAAAGAAGAAAGAAAGAAGAAAGAAAGAAGTAAGAAAGAATTAAGAAAGAAGTAAGAAAGAAAGAAGAAAGAAGTAAGAAAGAAGTAAGAAAGAAGTAATAAAGAAGTAAGAAAGAAGAAAAAAGAAGTTAGAAAGAAGTAAGAAAGAAGAAAGAAGTAAGAAAGAAGAAAGAAAGAAGTAAGAAAGAAGAAAGAAAGAAGTAAGAAAGAAGAAAGAAAGATAGAAGAAAGAAGTAAGAAAGAAGTAAGAAAGAAGTAAGAAAGAAGTAAGAAAGAAGTAAGAAAGAAGTAAGAATGAAGTAAGAAAGAAGTAAGAAAGAAGTAAGAAAGAAGTAAAAAGGAATGAAGAAAGAAGTAAGAAAGAAAGAAGAAAGAAGAAAGAAAGAAGTAAGAAAGAAGAAAGAAAGAAGAAAGAAGTAAGAAAGAAGTAAGAAAGAAGTAAGAAAGAAGAAAGAAAGAAGTAAGAAAGAAGTAAGAAAGAAGTACGAAAGAAGTAAGAAAGAAGTAAGAAAGAAAGAAGTAAGAAAGAAGTAAGAAAGAAGTAAGAAAGAAGAAAGAAGTCAGAAAGAAGTAAGAAAGAAGTAAGAAAGAAATAAGAAAGAAGTAAGAAAGAAAGAAGAAAGAAGTAAGAAAGAAGTAAGAAAGAAGTAAGAAAGAAGTAAGAAAGAAGTAAGAAAGAAGAAAAAAGAAGTTAGAAAGAAGTAAGGAAGAAGTATGAAAGAAGTAAGAAAGAAGAAAGAAAGAAGTAAGAAAGAAGAAAGAAGTAAAAAAGAAGTAAGAAAAAAGTAAGAAAGAAAGAAGAAAGAAGTAAGAAAGAAGTAAGAAAGAAGTAAGAAAGAAGTGAGAAAGAAGAAAGAAAGAAGTAAGAAAGAAGAAAGAAAGAAGTAAGAAAGAAGGAAGAAAGAAGTAAGAAAGAAGTAAGAAAGAAGTAGGAAAGAAGTAAGAAAGAAGTAAGAAAGAAAGAAGTAAGAAAGAAGTAATAAAGAAGTAAGAAAGAAAGAAGAAAGAAGTAAGAAAGAAGTAAGAAAGAAGTAAGAAAGAAGTTAGAAATAAGTAAGAAATAAGTAAGAAAGAAGTAAGAAAGAAGTAAGAAAGAAGTAAGAAAGAAGTAAGAAAGAAGTAAGAAAGAAGAAAAAAGAAGTTTGAAAGAAGTAAGAAAGAAGTAAGAAAGAAGAAAGAAAGAAGTAAGAAAGAAAGAAGAAAGAAGTAAGAAAGAAGTAAGAAAGAACTAAGAAAGAAGTAAGAAAGATGTAAGAAAGAAGTAAGAAAGAAAGAAGAAAAAAGTAAGAAAGAAGTAAGAAAGAAGTATGAAAGAAGTAAGAAAGAAGAAAAAAAGAAGTAAGAAAGAAGTAAGAAAGAAGTAAGAAAGAAGTAAGAAAGAAGTAAGAAGAAATGAAGAAAGAAGTAAGAAAGAAGTAAGAAAGAAGTAAGAAAGAAGTGAGAAAGAAGTAAGAAAGAAAGAAGAAAGAAAGAAGAAAGAAGTAAGAAAGAAGTAAGAAAGAAGTAAGAAAGAAAGAAGAAAGAAGTAAGAAAGAAGTAAGAAAGAAGTAAGAAAGAAGTAAGAAAGAAGTAAGAAGAAATGAAGAAAGAAGTAAGAAAGAAGTAAGAAAGAAGTAAGAAAGAAATAAGAAAGAAGTAAGAAAGAAGTAAGAAAGAAAGAAGTAAGAAAGAAGTAAGAAAGAAGTAAGAAAGAAGTAAGAAAGAAAGAAGAAAGAAGTAAGAAAGAAGTAAGAAAGAAGCAAGAAAGAAGTAAGAAAGAAGAAAGAAAGAATTAAGAAAGAAGAAAGAAAGAAGTAAAATAGAAGAAAGTTAGAAGTAAGAAAGATGTAAGAAAGAAAGAAAAAAGAAGTAAGAAAGAAGTAAGAAAGAAGCAAGAAAGAAGTAAGAAAGAAGAAAGACAGAATTAAGAAAGAAGAAAGAAAGAAGTAAAATAGAAGAAAGTTAGAAGTAAGAAAGATGTAAGAAAGAAAGTAGAAAGAAGTAAGAAAGAAGAAAGAAAGAAGAAAAAAGAAGTTAGAATGAAGTAAGAAAGAAGTAAGAAAGAAGTAAGAAAGAAGAAAGAAAGAAGTAAGAAAGAAGTAAGAAAGAATTAAGAAAGAAGTAAGAAAGAAGTAAGAAAGAAGTAAGAAAGAAGAAAGAAAGAAGTAAGAAAGAAGTAAGAAAGAAGTAAGAAAGAAGTAAGAAAGAAAGAAGTAAGAAAGAAAGAAGTAAGAAAGAAGTAAGAAAGAAGTAAGAAAGAAGTAAGAATGAAGTAAGAAAGAAGTAAGAAAGAAGTAAGAAAGAAGTAAGAAAGAAAGAAGAAAGAAATAAGAAAGAAAGAAGAAAGAAGTATGAAAGAAGAAAGAAGGAAGAAAGAAAGAAGTAAGAAAGAAGAAAGAAAGAAATAAGAAAGAAGTAGGAAAGAAAGAAGAAAGAAGTAAGAAAGAAAGAAGAAAGAAGAAAGAAAGAAGTAAGAAAGAGGTAAGAAAGAAGTAAGAAAGAAGTAAGAAAGAAGTAAGAAGGAATGAAGAAAGAAGTAAGAAAGAAGTAAGAAAGAAGTAATAAAGAAGTAAGAAAGAAGAAAAAAGAAGTTAGAAAGAAGTAAGAAAGAAGAAAGAAAGAAGTAAGAAAGAAGAAAAAAAGAAGTAAGAAAGAAGAAAGAAAGATAGAAGAAATAAGTAAGAAAGAAGTAAGAAAGAAGTATGAAAGAAGTAAGAAAGAAGAAAGAAAGAAGTAAGAAAGAAGTAAGAAAGAAGTAAGAAGGAATGAAGAAAGAAACAAGAAAGAAAGAAGAAAGAAGAAAGAAATAAGTAAGAAAGAAGAAAGAAAGAAGTAAGAAAGAAGTAAGAAAGAAGTAAGAAAGAAGTAAGAAGGAATGAAGAAAGAAACAAGAAAGAAAGAAGAAAGAAGAAAGAAATAAGTAAGAAAGAAGTAAGAAAGAGGTAAGAAAGAAGTAAGAAAGAAGTAAGAAAGAAGTAAGAAGGAATGAAGAAAGAAGTAAGAAAGAAGTAAGAAAGAAGTAAGAAAGAAGAAAAAAGAAGTTAGAAAGAAGTAATAAAGAAGTAATAAAGAAGTAAGAAAGAAAGAAGTAGAAAGAAGTTAGAAAGAAGTAAGAAAGAAGTTTGAAAGTGGTAAGAAGGAATGAAGAAAGAAGTAAGAAAGAAGTAAGAAAATAGTAAGAAAGAAGTAAGAAAGAAGTAAGAAGGAATGAAGAAAGAAGTAAGAAAGAAGTAAGAAAGAAGTAAGAAAGATGTAAGAAAGAAAAAAGAAAGAAGTAAGGAAGAAGAAAGAAAGAAGTATGAAAGAAGTAAGAAAGAAGTAAGAAAGAAAGAAGTAAGAAAGAAGTATGAAAGAAGTTAGAAAGAAGTAAGAAAGAAGTAAGAAAGATGTTAGAAAGAAGTTACAAATAAGTAAGAAGGAAGTAAGAAAGAAGTAAGAAAGATGTAAGAAAGAATGAAGTAAGAAAGAAGTAAGAAAGAAGAAAGAAAGAAGTAAGAAAGAAGAAAGAAAGAAGTAAGAAAGTAGTAAGAAAGAAGTAAGAAAGAAGTAAGAAAGAAAGAAGAAAGAAGTAAGAAAGTAGTAAGAAAGAAGAAAGAAAGAAGAAAGAAGGAATGAAGAAAGAAGTAAGAAAGAAGAAAGAAAGAAGTATGAAAGAAGTAAGAAAGAAGTAAGAAAGGAAGAAGTAAGAAAAAAGTAAGAAGTAACAATGAAGTAAGAAAGAAGTTAGAAAGAAGTAAGAAAGAAGTAAGAAAGAAGTAAGAAAGAAGTATGAAATAAGTAAGAAAGAAGTAAGAAAGAATTAAGAAAGAAGAAAGTAAGAAGAAAGAAAGAACAGAACAAAGAAGTAAGAAAGAAGTAAGAAAGAAGTAAGAAAGAAGTAAGAAAGAAAGAAGTAAGAAAGAAGTAAGAAAGAAGAAAGAAAGAAGTAAGAAAGAAGAAAGAAAGAAGTAAGAAAGAAGTAAGAAAGAAGTAAGAAAGAAAGAAGAAAGAAGAAAGAAGTAAGAAAGAAGTAAGAAAGAAAGAAGTAAGAAAGAAGTAAGAAAGAAGAAAGAAAGAAGTAAGAAAGAAGAAAGAAAGAAGTAAGAAAGAAGTAAGAAAGAAGTAAGAAAGAAGTAAGAAAGAAAGAAGAAGAAAGAAAGAAGTATGAAAGAAGTAAGAAAGAAGTAAGAAAGAAAGAAATAAGAAAGAAGTAAGAAAGAAGTAACATGAAGTAAGAAAGAAGTTAGAAAGAAGTAAGAAAGAAGTAAGAAAGAAGTAAGAAATAAGTAAGAAAGAAGTAAGAAAGAAGTAAGAAAGAAGAAAGAAAGAAGAAAAAAAGAAGTAAGAAAGAAGTAAGAAAGAAGTAAGAAAGAAGTATGAAAGAAGTAAGAAAGAAGAAAAAAAGAAGTAAGAAAGAAGTAAGAAAGAAGTAAGAAAGAAGTAAGAAAGAAGTAAGAAAGAAGTAAGAAAGAAGTAAGAACGAAGTAAGAAAGAAGTAAGAAGGAATGAAGAAAGAAGTAAGAAAGAAGTAAGAAAGAAGTAAGAAAGAAGTGAGAAAGGGGTAAGAAAGAAGAAAGAAAGAAGAAAGAAAGAAGAAAGAAAGAAGAAAGAAAGAAGTAAGAAAGAAGTAAGAAAGAAAGAAGAAAGAAGTAAGAAAGAAGTAAGAAAGAAGTAATAAAGAAGTAAGAAAGAAGAAAAAAGAAGTTAGAAAGAAGTAAGAAAGATGTAAGAAAGAAGTAAGAAAGAAGAAAGAAAGAAGTAAGAAAGAAGAAAGAAAGAAGTAAGAAAGAAGAAAGAAAGATAGAAGAAAGAAGTAAGAAAGAAAGAAGAAAGAAGAAAGAAATAAGTAAGAAAGAAGAAAGAAAGAAGTAAGAAAGAAGTAAGAAAGGAGTAAGAAAGAAGAAAGAAAGAAGTAAGAAAGAAGTAAGAAAGAAGTACGAAAGAAGTAAGAAAGAAGTAAGAAAGAAAGAAGTAAGAAAGAAGTAAGAAAGAAGTAAGAAAGAAGTAAGAAAGAAGAAAGAAGTCAGAGAGAAGTAAGAAAGAAGTAAGAAAGAATTAAGAAAGAAGAAAAAAGAAGTTAGAAAGAAGTAAGGAAGAAGTATGAAAGAAGTAAGAAAGAAGAAAGAAAGAAGTAAGAAAGAAGAAAGAAGTAAAAAAGAAGTAAGAAATAAGTAAGAAAGAAAGAAGAAAGAAGTAAGAAAGAAGTAAGAAAGAAAGAAGTAAGAAAGAAGTAATAAAGAAGTAAGAAAGAACTTAGAAAGAAGCAAGAAAGAAGTAAGAAAGAAGTAAGAAAGAAAAAAGAAAGAAGTAAGAAAGAAGAAAGAAAGAAGTAAGAAAGAAGTTAGAAAGAAGTTACAAATAAGTAAGAAAGAAGTAAGAAAGAAGTAAGAAAGAAGTAAGAAAGAAAGAAGTAAGAAAGAAGTAAGAAAGAAGAAAGAAAGAAGTAAGAAAGAAGAAAGAAGTAAGAAAGAAGTAAGAAAGAAGTAAGAAAGAAGTAAGAAAGAAGTAAGAAAGAAGTAAGAAAGAAGTAAGGAAGAAGTAAGAAAGAAGTAAGGAAGAAAGAAGTAAGAAAGAAGTAAGAAAGAAGTATGAAAGAAGTAAGAAAGAAGAAAGAAAGAAGTAAGAAAGAAGTTAGAAAGAAGTTACAAATAAGTAAGAAAGAAGTAAGAAAGAAGTAAGAAAGAAGAAAGAAAGAAAGAAGTAAGAAAGAAGTAAGAAAGAAGAAAGAAAGAAGTAAGAAAGAAGAAAGAAAGAAGTAAGAAAGAAGTAAGAAAGAAGTAAGAAAGAAAGAAGAAAGAAGAAAGAAGTAAGAAAGAAGTAATATAGAAAGAAGTAAGAAAGAAGTAAGAAAGAAGAAAGAAAGAAGTAAGAAAGAAGAAAGAAAGAAGTAAGAAAGAAGTAAGAAAGAAGTAAGAAAGAAGTAAGAAAGAAAGAAGAAGAAAGAAAGAAGTATGAAAGAAGTAAGAAAGAAGTAAGAAAGAAAGAAATAAGAAAGAAGTAAGAAAGAAGTAACATGAAGTAAGAAAGAAGTTAGAAAGAAGTAAGAAAGAAGTAAGAAAGAAGAAAGAAAGAATTAAGAAAGAAGTAAGAATGAAGTAAGAAAGAAAGAAGAAAGAAGAAAGAAGTAAGAAAGAAGTAAGAAAGAAAGAAGTAAGAAAGAAGTAAGAAAGAAGAAAGAAAGAAGTAAGAAAGAAGAAAGAAAGAAGTAAGAAAGAAGTAAGAAAGAAGTAAGAAAGAAGTAAGAAAGAAAGAAGAAGAAAGAAAGAAGTATGAAAGAAGTAAGAAAGAAGTAAGAAAGAAAGAAATAAGAAAGAAGTAAGAAAGAAGTAACATGAAGTAAGAAAGAAGTTAGAAAGAAGTAAGAAAGAAGTAAGAAAGAAGTAAGAAAGAAGTAAGAACGAAGTAAGAAAGAAGTAAGAAGGAATGAAGAAAGAAGTAAGAAAGAAGTAAGAAAGAAGTAAGAAAGAAGTGAGAAAGAGGTAAGAAAGAAGAAAGAAAGAAGAAAGAAAGAAGAAAGAAAGAAGAAAGAAAGAAGTAAGAAAGAAGTAAGAAAGAAAGAAGAAAGAAGTAAGAAAGAAGTAAGAAAGAAGTAATAAAGAAGTAAGAAAGAAGAAAAAAGAAGTTAGAAAGAAGTAAGAAAGATGTAAGAAAGAAGTAAGAAAGAAGAAAGAAAGAAGTAAGAAAGAAGAAAGAAAGAAGTAAGAAAGAAGAAAGAAAGATAGAAGAAAGAAGTAAGAAAGAAAGAAGAAAGAAGAAAGAAAGAAGTAAGAAAGAAGAAAGAAAGAAGTAAGAAAGAAGTAAGAAAGGAGTAAGAAAGAAGAAAGAAAGAAGTAAGAAAGAAGTAAGAAAGAAGTACGAAAGAAGTAAGAAAGAAGTAAGAAAGAAAGAAGTAAGAAAGAAGTAAGAAAGAAGTAAGAAAGAAGTAAGAAAGAAGAAAGAAGTCAGAAAGAAGTAAGAAAGAAGTAAGAAAGAATTAAGAAAGAAGAAAAAAGAAGTTAGAAAGAAGTAAGGAAGAAGTATGAAAGAAGTAAGAAAGAAGAAAGAAAGAAGTAAGAAAGAAGAAAGAAGTAAAAAAGAAGTAAGAAATAAGTAAGAAAGAAAGAAGAAAGAAGTAAGAAAGAAGTAAGAAAGAAAAAAGAAAGAAGTAAGAAAGAAGAAAGAAGAAGTAAGAAAGTAGTAAGAAAGAAGTAAGAAAGAAGTAAGAAAGAAAGAAGAAAGAAGTAAGAAAGAAGTAAGAAAAATGTAAGAAAGAAGTAAGAAAGAAAGAATAAAGAAGTAAGAAAGAAGTAAGAAAGAAGTATGAAAGAAGTAAGAAAGAAGAAAGAAAGAAGTAAGAAAGAAGTAAGAAAGAAGTAAGAAAGAAGTTAGAAAGAAGTAAGAAAGAAAGAAGAAAGAAAGAAGAAAGAAAGGAGTAAGAAAGCAGTAAGAAAGAAGAAAAAAGAAGAAAGAAAGAAGTAAGAAAGAAGTATGAAAGAAGTAAGAAAGAAGAAAAAAAGAAGTAAGAAAGAAGTAAGAAAGAAGTAAGAAAGAAGTAAGAAAGAAGTAAGAAGAAATGAAGAAAGAAGTAAGAAAGAAGTAAGAACGATGTAAGAAAGAAGTGAGAAAGAAGTAAGAAAGAAAGAAAAAAGAAAGAAGAAAGAAGTAAGAAAGAAGTAAGAAAGAAGTAAGAAAGAAGATAGAAAGAAGAAAGAAAGAAGAAAGAAGAAAGAAGTAAGAAAGAAGTAAGAAAGAAGTAAGAAAGAAAGAAGAAAGAAGTAAGAAAGAAGTAAGAAAGAAGTAATAAAGAAGTAAGAAAGAAGAAAAAAGAAGTTAGAAAGAAGTAAGAAAGAAGAAAGAAAGAAGTAAGAAAGAAGAAAAAAAGAAGTAAGAAAGAAGAAAGAAAGATAGAAGAAAGAAGTAAGAAAGAAGTAAGAAAGAAGTAAGAAAGAAAGAAGAAAGAAGTAAGAAAGAAGTAAGAAAGAAGTAATAAAGAAGTAAGAAAGAAGAAAAAAGAAGTTAGAAAGAAGTAAGAAAGATGTAAGAAAGAAGTAAGAAAGAAGAAAGAAGTAAGAAAGAAGAAAGAAAGAAGAAAGAAGAAAGAAAGATAGAAGAAAGAAGTAAGAAAGAAAGAAGAAAGAAGAAAGAAAGAAGTAAGAAAGAAGAAAGAAAGAAGTAAGAAAGAAGTAAGAAAGAAGTACGAAAGAAGTAAGAAAGAAGTAAGAAAGAAAGAAGTAAGAAAGAAGTAAGAAAGAAGTAAGAAAGAAGAAAGAAGTCAGAAAGAAGTAAGAAAGAAGTAAGAAAGAAGTAAGAAAGAATAAAAAAGAAGTTAGAAAGAAGTAAGGAAGAAGTATGAAAGAAGTAAGAAAGAAGAAAGAAAGAAGTAAGAAAGAAGAAAGAAGTAAAAAAGAAGTAAGAAAGAAGTAAGAAAGAAAGAAGAAAGAAGTAAGAAAGAAGAAAGAAAGAAGTAAGAAAGAAGAAAGAAAGAAGTAAGAAAGAAGTAAGAAAGAAGTAGGAAAGAAGTAAGAAAGAAGTAAGAAAGAAAGAAGTAAGAAAGAAGTAATAAAGAAGTAAGAACATCTTAGAAAGAAGCAAGAAAGAAGTAAGAAAGAAGTAAGAAAGAAAAAAGAAAGAAGTAAGAAAGAAGAAAGAAAGAAGTAAGAAAGTAGTAAGAAAGAAGTAAGAAAGAAGTAAGAAAGAAAGAAGAAAGAAGTAAGAAAGTAGTAAGAAAGAAGAAAGAAAGAAGTAAGAAGGAATGAAGAAAGAAGTAAGAAAGAAGTTAGAAAGAAGTAAGAAAGAAGTAAGAAAGAAGTATGAAATAAGCAAGAAAGAAGTAAGAAAGAAGTAAGAAAGAAGTAAGAAAGAAAGAAGTAAGAAAGAAGTAAGAAAAAAGTAAGAAAGAAGTAAGAAAGAAGAAAGTAAGAAGAAAGAAAGAACAGAACAAAGAAGTAAGAAAGAAGTTAGAAAGAAGTAAGAAAGAAGTAAGAAAGAAGTAAGAAAGAAGTAAGAAAGAAGTAAGGCAGAAGTAAGAAAGAAGTAAGGAAGAAAGAAGTAAGAAAGAAGTAAGAAAGAAGTATGAAAGAAGTAAGAAAGAAGAAAGAAAGAAGTAAGAAAGAAGTTAGAAAGAAGTTACAAATAAGTAAGAAAGAAGTAAGAAAGAAGTAAGAAAGAAGTAAGAAAGAAAGAAGTAAGAAAGAAGTAAGAAAGAAGAAAGAAAGAAGTAAGAAAGAAGAAAGAAGTAAGAAAGAAGAAAGAAAGAAGTAAGAAATAAGTAAGAAAGAAAGAAGAAAGAAGAAAGAAGTAAGAAAGAATTAAGAAAGAAAGAAGTAAGAAAGAAGTAAGAAAGAAGAAAGAAAGAAGTAAGAAAGAAGAAAAAAGAAGTTAGAAAGAAGTAAGGAAGAAGTACGAAAGAAGTAAGAAAGAAGAAAGAAAGAAGTAAGAAAGAAGAAAGAAGTAAAAAAGAAGTAAGAAAGAAGTAAGAAAGAAAGAAGAAAGAAGTAAGAAAGAAGAAAGAAAGAAGTAAGAAAGAAGAAAGAAAGAAGTAAGAAAGAAGTAAGAAAGAAGTAGGAAAGAAGTAAGAAAGAAGTAAGAAAGAAAGAAGTAAGAAAGTAGTACTAAAGAAGTAAGAAAGATCTTAGAAAGAAGCAAGAAAGAAGTAAGAAAGAAGTAAGAAAGAAAAAAGAAAGAAGTAAGAAAGAAGAAAGAAAGAAGTAAGAAAGTAGTAAGAAAGAAGTAAGAAAGAAGTAAGAAAGAAAGAAGAAAGAAGTAAGAAAGAAGTAAGAAAGAACTAAGAAAGAAGTAAGAAAAATGTAAGAAAGAAGTAGGAAAGAAAGAAGAAAGAAGTAAGAAAGAAGTAAGAAAGAAGTATGAAAGAAGTAAGAAAGAAGTAAGAAAGAAGTAAGAAAGAAGTAAGAAAGAAGTAAGAAAGAAGTTAGAAAGAAGTAAGAAAAAAGTAAGAAAGAAGTAAGAAAGAAGTAAGAAAGAAGTAAGAAAGAAGTAAGAAAGAAAGAAGTAAGAAAGAAGTAAGAAAGAAGAAAGAAAGAAGTAAGAAAGAAGAAAGAAGTAAGAAAGAAGAAAGAAAGAAGTAAGAAATAAGTAAGAAAGAAAGAAGAAAGAAGAAAGAAGTAAGAAAGAATTAAGAAAGAAAGAAGTAAGAAAGAAGTAAGAAAGAAGAAAGAAAGAAGTAAGAAAGAAGAAAAAAGAAGTTAGAAAGAAGTAAGGAAGAAGTACGAAAGAAGTAAGAAAGAAGAAAGAAAGAAGTAAGAAAGAAGAAAGAAGTAAAAAAGAAGTAAGAAAGAAGTAAGAAAGAAAGAAGAAAGAAGTAAGAAAGAAGAAAGAAAGAAGTAAGAAAGAAGAAAGAAAGAAGTAAGAAAGAAGTAAGAAAGAAGTAGGAAAGAAGTAAGAAAGAAGTAAGAAAGAAAGAAGTAAGAAAGTAGTACTAAAGAAGTAAGAAAGATCTTAGAAAGAAGCAAGAAAGAAGTAAGAAAGAAGTAAGAAAGAAAAAAGAAAGAAGTAAGAAAGAAGAAAGAAAGAAGTAAGAAAGTAGTAAGAAAGAAGTAAGAAAGAAGTAAGAAAGAAAGAAGAAAGAAGTAAGAAAGAAGTAAGAAAGAACTAAGAAAGAAGTAAGAAAAATGTAAGAAAGAAGTAGGAAAGAAAGAAGAAAGAAGTAAGAAAGAAGTAAGAAAGAAGTATGAAAGAAGTAAGAAAGAAGTAAGAAAGAAGTAAGAAAGAAGTAAGAAAGAAGTAAGAAAGAAGTTAGAAAGAAGTAAGAAAAAAGTAAGAAAGAAGTAAGAAAGAAGTAAGAAAGAAGTAAGAAAGAAGTAAGAAAGAAAGAAGAAAGAAAGAAGAAAGAAAGGAGTAAGAAAGCAGTAAGAAAGAAGAAAAAAGAAGAAAGAAAGAAGTAAGAAAGAAGTATGAAAGAAGTAAGAAAGAAGAAAAAAAGAACTAAGAAAGAAGTAAGAAAGAAGTAAGAAAGAAGTAAGAAAGAAGTAAGAAGAAATGAAGAAAGAAGTAAGAAAGAAGTAAGAAAGAAGTAAGAAAGAAGTAAGAAAGAAGTAAGAAAGAAGATAGAAAGAAGAAAGAAAGAAGAAAGAAAGAAGAAAGAAGTAAGAAAGAAGTAAGAAAGAAGTAAGAAAGAAAGAAGAAAGAAGTAAGAAAGAAGTAATAAAGAAGTAAGAAAGAAGAAAAAAGAAGTTAGAAAGAAGTAAGAAAGAAGAAAGAAAGAAGAAAGAAGAAAAAAAGAAGTAAGAAAGAAGAAAGAAAGATAGAAGAAAGAAGTAAGAAATAAGTAAGAAAGAAGTAAGAAAGAAAGAAGAAAGAAGTAAGAAAGAAGTAAGAAAGAAGTAATAAAGAAGTAAGAAAGAAGAAAAAAGAAGTTAGAAAGAAGTAAGAAAGATGTAAGAAAGAAGTAAGAAAGAAGAAAGAAAGAAGTAAGAAAGAAGAAAGAAAGAAGAAAGAAGAAAGAAAGATAGAAGAAAGAAGTAAGAAAGAAAGAAGAAAGAAGAAAGAAAGAAGTAAGAAAGAAGAAAGAAAGAAGTAAGAAAGAAGAAAGAAAGAAGTAAGAAAGAAGTAAGAAAGAAGTAAGAAAGAAGTAAGAAAGAAAGAAGAAGAAAGAAAGAAGTATGAAAGAAGTAAGAAAGAAGTAAGAAAGAAAGAAATAAGAAAGAAGTAAGAAAGAAGTAACAAAGAAGTAAGAAAGAAGTTAGAAAGAAGTAAGAAGGAAGTAAGAAAGAAGTAAGAAATAAGTAAGAAAGAAGTAAGAAAGAAGTTAGAAAGAAGAAAGAAAGAAGAAAAAAAGAAGTAAGAAAGAAGTAAGAAAGAAGTAAGAAAGAGGTAAGAAAGAAGAAAGAAAGAAGAAAGAAAGAAGTAAGAAAGAAGTAAGAAAGAAGAAAAAAGAAGAAAGAAAGAAGTAAGAATGAAGTATGAAAGAAGTAAGAAAGAAGAAAAAAAGAAGTAAGAAAGAAGTAAGAAAGAAGTAAGAAAGAAGTAAGATAGAAGTAAGAAAGAAGTAGGAAAGAAGTAAGAAAGAAGTAAGAAAGAAAGAAGTAAGAAATAAGTAATAAAGAAGTAAGAAAGATGTTAGAAAGAAGCAAGAAAGAAGTAAGAAAGAAGTAAGAAAGAAAGAAGAAAGAAGTAAGAAAGAATAAAGAAAGAAGTATGAGAGAAGTAAGAAAGAAAGAAGTAAGAAAGAAGTAAGAAAGAAGTAAGAAAGAAGTTAGAAAGAAGCAAGAAAAATTAAGAAAGAAGTTAGAAAGAAGTAAGAAAGAAGTAAGAAAGAAGTTAGAAATAAGTAAGAAATAAGTAAGAAAGAAGTAAGAAAGAAGTAAGAAAGAAGTAAGAAAGAAGTAAGAAAGAAGTAAGAAAGAAGTAAGAAAGAAGTAAGAAAGAAGTAAGAAAGAAGTAAGAAAGAAGAAAAAAGAAGTTATAAAGAAGTAAGAAAGAAGTAGGAAAGAAGTAAGAAAGAAGAAAGAAAGAAGTAAGAAAGAAAGAAGAAAGAAGTAAGAAAGAAGTAAGAAAGAAGTAAGAAAGAAGTAAGAAAGATGTAAGAAAGAAGTAAGAAAGAAAGAAGAAAGAAGTAAGAAAGAAGAAAGAAGTATGAAAGAAGTAAGAAAGAAGTAAGAAAGAAAGAAGTAAGAAAGAAGAAAGAAGTAAGAAAGAAGTAAGAAAGAAGTAAGAAAGAAGAAAGAAAGAAGAAAGAAGAAAGAAAGATAGAAGAAAGAAGTAAGAAAGAAAGAAGAAAGAAGAAAGAAAGAAGTAAGAAAGAAGAAAGAAAGAAGTATGAAAGAAGTAAGAAAGAAAGAAGTAAGAAAGAAGTAAGAAAGAAGTACGAAAGAAGTAAGAAAGAAGTAAGAAAGAAAGAAGTAAGAAAGAAGTAAGAAAGAAGTAAGAAAGAAGAAAGAAGTCAGAAAGAAGTAAGAAAGAAGTAAGAAAGAAGTAAGAAAGAAGAAAAAAGAAGTTAGAAAGAAGTAAGGAAGAAGTATGAAAGAAGTAAGAAAGAAGAAAGAAAGAAGTAAGAAAGAAGAAAGAAGTAAAAAAGAAGTAAGAAAGAAGTAAGAAAGAAAGAAGAAAGAAGTAAGAAAGAAGAAAGAAAGAAGTAAGAAAGAAGAAAGAAATAAGTAAGAAAGAAGTAAGAAAGAAGTAGGAAAGAAGTAAGAAAGAAGTAAGAAAGAAAGAAGTAAGAAAGAAGTAATAAAGAAGTAAGAAAGATCTTAGAAAGAAGCAAGAAAGAAGTAAGAAAGAAGTAAGAAAGAAAAAAGAGAGAAGTAAGAAAGAAGAAAGAAAGAAGTAAGAAAGTAGTAAGAAAGAAGTAAGAAAGAAGTAAGAAAGAAAGAAGAAAGAAGTAAGAAAGTAGTAAGAAAGAAGAAAGAAAGAAGTAAGAAGGAATGAAGAAAGAAGTAAGAAAGAAGAAAGAAAGAAGTATGAAAGAAGTAAGAAAGAAGTAAGAAAGTAAGAAGTAAGAAAGAAGTAAGAAGTAACAATGAAGTAAGAAAGAAGTTAGAAAGAAGTAAGAAAGAAGTAAGAAAGAAGTATGAAATAAGTAAGAAAGAAGTAAGAAAGAAGTAAGAAAGAAGTAAGAAAGAAAGAAGTAAGAAAGAAGTAAGAAAAAAGTAAGAAAGAAGTAAGAAAGAAGAAAGTAAGAAGAAAGAAAGAACAGAACAAAGAAGTAATAAAGAAGTAATAAAGAAGTAAGAAAGAAGTAAGAAAGAAGTAAGAAAGAAGTAAGAAAGAAGTAAGAAAGAAGTAAGAAAGAAGTAAGGAAGAAGTAAGAAAGAAGTAAGGAAGAAAGAAGTAAGAAAGAAGTAAGAAAGAAGTATGAAAGAAGTAAGAAAGAAGAAAGAAAGAAGTAAGAAATAAGTTAGAAAGAAGTTACAAATAAGTAAGAAAGAAGTAAGAAAGAAGTAAGAAAGAAGTAAGAAAGAAAGAAGAAAGAAGTAAGAAAGAAGAAAGAAAGAAGTAAGAAAGAAGAAAGAAGTAAGAAAGAAGAAAGAAAGAAGTAAGAAAGAAGTAAGAAAGAAAGAAGAAAGAAGTAAGCAAGAAGAAAGAAAGAAGTAAGAAAGAAGAAAGAAAGAAGTAAGAAAGAAGTAAGAAAGAAGTAGGAAAGAAGTAAGAAAGAAGTAAGAAAGAAAGAAGTAAGAAAGAAGTAATAAAGAAGTAAGAAAGATCTTAGAAAGAAGCAAGAAAGAAGTAAGAAAGAAGTAAGAAAGAAAAAAGAAAGAAGTAAGAAAGAAGAAAGAAAGAAGTAAGAAAGTAGTAAGAAAGAAGTAAGAAAGAAGTAAGAAAGAAAGAAGAAAGAAGTAAGAAAGAACTAAGAAAGAAGTAAGAAAAATGTAAGAAAGAAGTAGGAAAGAAAGAAGAAAGAAGTAAGAAAGAAGTAAGAAAGAAGTATGAAAGAAGTAAGAAAGAAGAAAGAAAGAAGTAAGAAAGAAGTAAGAAAGAAGTAAGAAAGAAGTTAGAAAGAAGAAAGAAAGAAGTAAGAAAGAAGTAAGAAAGAAGTAAGAAAGAAGTAAGAAAGAAAGAAGAAAGAAAGAAGAAAGAAAGGAGTAAGAAAGCAGTAAGAAAGAAGAAAAAAGAAGAAAGAAAGAAGTAAGAAAGAAGTATGAAAGAAGTAAGAAAGAAGAAAAAAAGAAGTAAGAAAGAAGTAAGAAAGAAGTAAGAAAGAAGTAAGAAAGAAGTAAGAAGAAATGAAGAAAGAAGTAAGAAAGAAGTAAGAAAGAAGTAAGAAAGAAGTGAGAAAGAAGTAAGAAAGAAAGAAGAAAGAAAGAAGAAAGAAGTAAGAAAGAAGTAAGAAAGAAGTAAGAAAGAAGATAGAAAGAAGAAAGAAAGAAGAAAGAAAGAAGAAAGAAGTAAGAAAGAAGTAAGAAAGAAGTAAGAAAGAAAGAAGAAAGAAGTAAGAAAGAAGTAAGAAAGAAGTAATAAAGAAGTAAGAAAGAAGAAAAAAGAAGTTAGAAAGAAGTAAGAAAGAAGAAAGAAAGAAGTAAGAAAGAAGAAAAAAAGAAGTAAGAAAGAAGAAAAAAAGATAGAAGAAAGAAGTAAGAAAGAAGTAAGAAAGAAGTAATAAAGAAGTAAGAAAGAAGAAAAAAGAAGTTAGAAAGAAGTAAGAAAGATGTAAGAAAGAAGTAAGAAAGAAGAAAGAAAGAAGTAAGAAAGAAGAAAGAAAGAAGAAAGAAGAAAGAATGATAGAAGAAAGAAGTAAGAAAGAAAGAAGAAAGAAGAAAGAAAGAAGTAAGAAAGAAGAAAGAAAGAAGAAAGAAAGAACAGAACAAAGAAGTAATAAAGAAGTAATAAAGAAGTAAGAAAGAAGTAAGAAAGAAGTAAGAAAGAAGTAAAAAAGAAGTAAGAAAGAAGTAAGAAAGAAGTAAGGAAGAAGTAAGAAAGAAGTAAGGAAGAAAGAAGTAAGAAAGAAGTAAGAAAGAAGTATGAAAGAAGTAAGAAAGAAGAAAGAAAGAAGTAAGAAATAAGTTAGAAAGAAGTTACAAATAAGTAAGAAAGAAGTAAGAAAGAAGTAAGAAAGAAGTAAGAAAGAAAGAAGAAAGAAGTAAGAAAGAAGAAAGAAAGAAGTAAGAAAGAAGAAAGAAGTAAGAAAGAAGAAAGAAAGAAGTAAGAAAGAAGTAAGAAAGAAAGAAGAAAGAAGTAAGAAAGAAGAAAGAAAGAAGTAAGAAAGAAGAAAGAAAGAAGTAAGAAAGAAGTAAGAAAGAAGTAGGAAAGAAGTAAGAAAGAAGTAAGAAAGAAAGAAGTAAGAAAGAAGTAATAAAGAAGTAAGAAAGATCTTAGAAAGAAGCAAGAAAGAAGTAAGAAAGAAGTAAGAAAGAAAAAAGAAAGAAGTAAGAAAGAAGAAAGAAAGAAGTAAGAAAGTAGTAAGAAAGAAGTAAGAAAGAAGTAAGAAAGAAAGAAGAAAGAAGTAAGAAAGAACTAAGAAAGAAGTAAGAAAAATGTAAGAAAGAAGTAGGAAAGAAAGAAGAAAGAAGTAAGAAAGAAGTAAGAAAGAAGTATGAAAGAAGTAAGAAAGAAGAAAGAAAGAAGTAAGAAAGAAGTAAGAAAGAAGTAAGAAAGAAGTTAGAAAGAAGAAAGAAAGAAGTAAGAAAGAAGTAAGAAAGAAGTAAGAAAGAAGTAAGAAAGAAAGAAGAAAGAAAGAAGAAAGAAAGGAGTAAGAAAGCAGTAAGAAAGAAGAAAAAAGAAGAAAGAAAGAAGTAAGAAAGAAGTATGAAAGAAGTAAGAAAGAAGAAAAAAAGAAGTAAGAAAGAAGTAAGAAAGAAGTAAGAAAGAAGTAAGAAAGAAGTAAGAAGAAATGAAGAAAGAAGTAAGAAAGAAGTAAGAAAGAAGTAAGAAAGAAGTGAGAAAGAAGTAAGAAAGAAAGAAGAAAGAAAGAAGAAAGAAGTAAGAAAGAAGTAAGAAAGAAGTAAGAAAGAAGATAGAAAGAAGAAAGAAAGAAGAAAGAAAGAAGAAAGAAGTAAGAAAGAAGTAAGAAAGAAGTAAGAAAGAAAGAAGAAAGAAGTAAGAAAGAAGTAAGAAAGAAGTAATAAAGAAGTAAGAAAGAAGAAAAAAGAAGTTAGAAAGAAGTAAGAAAGAAGAAAGAAAGAAGTAAGAAAGAAGAAAAAAAGAAGTAAGAAAGAAGAAAAAAAGATAGAAGAAAGAAGTAAGAAAGAAGTAAGAAAGAAGTAATAAAGAAGTAAGAAAGAAGAAAAAAGAAGTTAGAAAGAAGTAAGAAAGATGTAAGAAAGAAGTAAGAAAGAAGAAAGAAAGAAGTAAGAAAGAAGAAAGAAAGAAGAAAGAAGAAAGAATGATAGAAGAAAGAAGTAAGAAAGAAAGAAGAAAGAAGAAAGAAAGAAGTAAGAAAGAAGAAAGAAAGAAGTAAGAAAGAAGAAAGAAAGAAGTAAGAAAGAAGTAAGAAAGAAGTAAGAAAGAAGTAAGAAAGAAAGAAGAAGAAAGAAAGAAGTATGAAAGAAGTAAGAAAGAAGTAAGAAAGAAAGAAATAAGAAAGAAGTAAGAAAGAAGTAACAAAGAAGTAAGAAAGAAGTTAGAAAGAAGTAAGAAAGAAGTAAGAAAGAAGTAAGAAATAAGTAAGAAAGAAGTAAGAAAGAAGTAAGAAAGAAGAAAGAAAGAAGAAAAAAAGAAGTAAGAAAGAAGTAAGAAAGAAGTAAGAAATAAGTAAGAAAGAAGTAAGAAAGAAGTAAGAAAGAAGAAAGAAAGAAGAAAAAAAGAAGTAAGAAAGAAGTAAGAAAGAAGTAAGAAAGAGGTAAGAAAGAAAGAAGAAAGAAAGAAGAAAGAAAGAAGTAAGAAAGAAGTAAGAAAGAAGAAAAAAGAAGAAAGAAAGAAGTAAGAAAGAAGTATGAAAGAAGTAAGAAAGAAGAAAAAAAGAAGTAAGAAAGAAGTAAGAAAGAAGTAAGATAGAAGTAAGAAAGAAGTAGGAAAGAAGTAAGAAAGAAGTAAGACAGAAAGAAGTAAGAAAGAAGTAATAAAGAAGTAAGAGAGATGTTAGAAAGAAGCAAGAAAGAAGTAAGAAAGAAGTAAGAAAGAAAGAAGAAAGAAGTAAGAAAGAATAAAGAAAGAAGTATGAGAGAAGTAAGAAAGAAAGAAGTAAGAAAGAAGTAAGAAAGAAGTAAGAAAGAAGTTAGAAAGAAGCAAGAAAAAGTAAGAAAGAAGTTAGAAAGAAGTAAGAAAGAAGTAAGAAAGAAGTTAGAAATAAGTAAGAAATAAGTAAGAAAGAAGTAAGAAAGAAGTAAGAAAGAAGTAAGAAAGAAGTAAGAAAGAAGTAAGAAAGAAGTAAGAAAGAAGTAAGAAAGAAGAAAATAGAAGTTAGAAAGAAGTAAGAAAGAAGTAGGAAAGAAGTAAGAAAGAAGAAAGAAAGAAGTAAGAAAGAAAGAAGAAAGAAGTAAGAAAGAAGTAAGAAAGAAGTAAGAAAGAAGTAAGAAAGATGTAAGAAAGAAGTAAGAAAGAAAGAAGAAAGAAGTAAGAAAGAAGAAAGAAGTATGAAAGAAGTAAGAAAGAAGTAAGAAAGAAAGAAGTAAGAAAGAAGTAAGAAAGAAGTAGGAAAGAAGTTAGAAAGAAGTAAGAAAGAAGTAAGGAAGAAGTAAGAAAAAAGTAAGAAAGAAGTAAGAAAGAAGTAAGAAAGAAAGAAGAAAGAAGTAAGAAAGAAGAAAGAAGTATGAAAGAAGTAAGAAAGAAGTAAGAAAGAAAGAAGTAAGAAAGAAGTAAGAAAGAAGTAAGAAAGAAGTAAGAAAGAAGTTAGAAAGAAGTAAGAAAGAAGTAAGAAAGAAGTTAGAAAGAAGTAAGAAATAAGTAAGAAAGAAGTAAGAAAGATGTAAGAAAGAAGTAAGAAAGAGGTAAGAAAGAAAGAAGAAAGAAAGAAGAAAGAAAGAAGAATGAAGTAAGAAAGAAGAAAAAAGAAGAAAGAAAGAAGTAAGAAAGAAGTAAGAAAGAAGTAAGAAAGAAGAAAAAAAGAAGTAAGAAAGAAGTAAGAAAGAAGTAAGAAAGAAGTAAGAAAGAAGTAAGAAAGAAGTAAGAAGGAATGAAGAAAGAAGTAAGAAAGAAGTAAGAAAGAAGTAAGAAAGAAGTGAGAAAGAAGTAAGAAAGAAAGAAGAAAGAAAGAAGAAAGAAGAAAGAAAGAAGTAAGGAAAAAGTAAGAAAGAAGAAAGAAAGAAGAAAGAAAGAAGAAAGAAAGAAGAAAGAAGTAAGAAAGAAGAAAGAAAAAAGTAAGAAAGAAGTACGAAAGAAGTAAGAAAGAAGAAAAAAAGAAGAAAGAAAGAAGTAAGAAAGAAGTAAGAAAGAAGTAAGAAAGAAGTAAGAAAGAAGTAAGAAAGAAGTGAGAAAGAAGTAAGAAAGAAAGAAGAAAGAAAGAAGAAAGAAGTAAGAAAGAAGTAAGAAAGAAGTAAGAAAGAAGAAAGAAAGAAGAAAGAAAGAAGAAAGAAAGAAGAAAGAAAGAAGTAAGAAAGAAGTAAGAAAGAAGTAAGAAAGAAAGAAGAAAGAAGTAAGAAAGAAGTAAGAAAGAAGTAATAAAGAAGTAAGAAAGAAGAAAAAAGAACTTAGAAAGAAGTAAGAAAGAAGTTAGAAAGAAGTAAGAAAGAAGAAAGAAAGAAGTAAGAAAGAAGAAAGAAAGAAGTAAGAAAGAAGAATGAAAGAAGTAAGAAAGAAGAAAGAAAGATAGAAGAAAGAAGTAAGAAAGAAGTAAGAAAGAAGTAAGAAAGAAGTAAGAATGAAGTAAGAAAGAAGTAAGAAAGAAGTAAGAAAGAAGTAAGAAGGAATGAAAAAAGAAGTAAGAAAAAAGAAGAAAGAAGAAAGAAAGAAGTAAGAAAGAAGAAAGAAAGAAGTAAGAAAGAAGTAAGAAAGAAGTAAGAAAGAAGTAAGAAAGAAGTAAGAAAGAAGTAAGAAAGAAGTTAGAAAGAAGCAAGAAAAAGTAAGAAAGAAGTTAGAAAGATGTAAGAAAGAAGTAAGAAAGAAGTTAGAAATAAGTAAGAAATAAGTAAGAAAGAAGTAAGAAAGAAGTAAGAAAGAAGTAAGAAAGAAGTAAGAAAGAAGTAAGAAAGAAGAAAAAAGAAGTTAGAAAGAAGTAAGAAAGAAGTAGGAAAGAAGTAAGAAAGAAGAAAGAAAGAAGTAAGAAAGAAAGAAGAAAGAAGTAAGAAAGAAGTAAGAAAGAAGTAAGAAAGAAGTAAGAAAGATGTAAGAAAGAAGTAAGAAAGAAAGAAGAAAGAAGTAAGAAAGAAGAAAGAAGTATGAAAGAAGTAAGAAAGAAGTAAGAAAGAAAGAAGTAAGAAAGAAGTAAGAAAGAAGTAGGAAAGAAGTTAGAAAGAAGTAAGAAAGAAGTAAGGAAGAAGTAAGAAAAAAGTAAGAAAGAAGTAAGAAAGAAGTAAGAAAGAAAGAAGAAAGAAGTAAGAAAGAAGAAAGAAGTATGAAAGAAGTAAGAAAGAAGTAAGAAAGAAAGAAGTAAGAAAGAAGTAAGAAAGAAGTAAGAAAGAAGTTAGAAAGAAGTAAGAAAGAAGTAAGAAAGAAGTTAGAAAGAAGTAAGAAATAAGTAAGAAAGAAGTAAGAAATATGTAAGAAAGAAGTAAGAAAGAGGTAAGAAAGAAAGAAGAAAGAAAGAAGAAAGAAAGAAGAATGAAGTAAGAAAGAAGAAAAAAGAAGAAAGAAAGAAGTAAGAAAGAAGTATGAAAGAAGTAAGAAAGAAGAAAAAAAGAAGTAAGAAAGAAGTAAGAAAGAAGTAAGAAAGAAGTAAGAAAGAAGTAAGAAAGAAGTAAGAAGGAATGAAGAAAGAAGTAAGAAAGAAGTAAGAAAGAAGTAAGAAAGAAGTGAGAAAGAAGTAAGAAAGAAAGAAGAAAGAAAGAAGAAAGAAGAAAGAAAGAAGTAAGGAAAAAGTAAGAAAGAAGAAAGAAAGAAGAAAGAAAGAAGAAAGAAAGAAGAAAGAAGTAAGAAAGAAGAAAGAAAAAAGTAAGAAAGAAGTATGAAAGAAG
Source organism: Columba livia (assembly GCF_036013475.1). Classification (NCBI taxonomy): domain Eukaryota; kingdom Metazoa; phylum Chordata; class Aves; order Columbiformes; family Columbidae; genus Columba; species Columba livia. The sequence goes on from NW_027043077.1 coordinate 115,083, forward strand.
TAAGAAAGAAGAAAAAAAGAAGAAAGAAAGAAGTAAGAAAGAAGTAAGAAAGAAGTAAGAAAGAAGTAAGAAAGAAGTAAGAAAGAAGTAAGAAAGAAGAAAGAAAGAAGAAAGAAAGAAGAAAGAAAGAAGAAAGAAAGAAGTAAGAAAGAAGTAAGAAAGAAGTAAGAAAGAAGAAAAAAGAACTTAGAAAGAAGTAAGAAAGAAGTTAGAAAGAAGTAAGAAAGAAGAAAGAAAGAAGTAAGAAAGAAGAAAGAAAGAAGTAAGAAAGAAGAAAGAAAGAAGTAAGAAAGAAGAAAGAAAGATAGAAGAAAGAAGTAAGAAAGAAGTAAGAAAGAAGTAAGAAAGAAGTAAGAATGAAGTAAGAAAGAAGTAAGAAAGAAGTAAGAAAGAAGTAAGAAGGAATGAAGAAAGAAGTAAGAAAAAAGAAGAAAGAAGAAAGAAAGAAGTAAGAAAGAAGAAAGAAAGAAGTAAGAAAGAAGTAAGAAAGAAGTAAGAAAGAAGTAAGAAAGAAGTAAGAAAGAAGTAAGAAAGAAGTAAGAAAGAAGAAAGAAAGAAGTAAGAAAGAAGAAAAAAAGAAGTAAGAAAGAAGTAAGAAAGAAAGAAGAAAGAAGTAAGAAAGAAGAAAGAAAGAAGTAAGAAAGAAGTAAGAAAGAAGTACGAAAGAAGTAAGAAAGAAGTAAGAAAGAAAGAAGAAGGAAGTAAGAAAGAAGTAAGAAAGAAGAAAGAAGTCAGAAAGAAGTAAGAAAGAAGTAAGAAAGAAATAAGAAAGAAGTAAGAAAGAAAGAAGAAAGAAGTAAGAAAGAAGTAAGAAAGAAGTAAGAAAGAAGTAAGAAAGAAGTAAGAAAGAAGTAAGAAAGAAGAAAAAAGAAGTTAGAAAGAAGAAAGAAGTATGAAAGAAGTAAGAAAGAAGAAAGAAAGAAATAAGAAAGAAGAAAGAAGTAAAAAAGAAGTAAGAAAGAAGTAAGAAAGAAAGAAGAAAGAAGTAAGAAAGAAGTAAGAAAGAAGTAAGAATGAAGTAAGAAAGAAGAAAGAAAGAAGTAAGAAAGAAGAAAGAAAGAAGTAAGAAAGAAGAAAGAAAGAAGTAAGAAGAAGTAAGAAAGAAGTAGGAAAGAAGTAAGAAGGAAGTAAGAAAGAAAGAAGTAAGAAAGAAGTAATAAAGAAGTAAGAAAGATGTTAGAAAGAAGCGAGAAAGAAGTAAGAAAGAAGTAAGAAAGAAGTAAGAAAGAAGTAAGAAAGAAGAAAGAAAGAAGTATGAAAGAAGTAAGAAAGAAAGAAGTAAGAAAGAAGTAAGAAAGAAGTGAGAAAGAAGTTAGAAAGAAGCAAGAAAAAGTAAGAAAGAAGTAAGAAAGAAGTAAGAAAGAAGTAAGAAAGAAGAAAGAAGAAAAAAGAAGTTAGAAAGAAGAAAGAAGTAAGAAAGAAGTAAGAAAGAAGAAAGAAAGAAGTAAGAAAGAAAGAAGAAAGAAGTAAGAAAGAAGTAAGAAAGAACTAAGAAAGAAGTAAGAAAGATGTAAGAAAGAATTAAGAAAGAAAGAAGAAAGAAGTAAGAAAGAAGTAAGAAAGAAGTAAGAAAGAAGTAAGAAAGAAGAAAGAAAGAAGAAAGAAAGAAGTAAGAAAGAAGTAAGAAAGAAATAAGAAAGAAGAAAGAAGAAAGAAAGAAGTAAGAAAGAAGTAAGAAAGAAGTAAGAAGGAATGAAGAAAGAAGTAAGAAAGAAGTAGGAAAGAACTTAGAAAGAAGTAAGAAAGAAGTAAGAAAGAAGTAAGAAAAAAGTAAGAAAGAAGTAAGAAAGAAGTAAGAAAGAAAGAAGAAAGAAGTAAGAAAGAAGAAAGAAGTATGAAAGAAGTAAGAAAGAAGTAAGAAAGAAGTAAGAAAGAAGTAAGAAAGAAGTTAGAAAGAAGTAAGAAAGAAGTAAGAAAGAAGTAAGAAAGAGGTAAGAAAGAAAGAAGTAAGAAAGAAGTAAGAAAGAAGTAAGAAAGAAGTAAGAAAGAAGTAAGAAAGAAGTAAGAAAGAAGTAAGAAAGAAGTAAGAAAGGAGTAAGAAGGAATGAAGAAAGAAGTAAGAAAGAAGTAAGAAAGAAGTAAGAAAGAAGAAAGAAGTAAGAAAGAAGTAAGAAAGAAAGAAGAAAGAAGTAAGAAAGAAGTAAGAAAGAAGTAAGAAAGAAGTAAGAAAGAAGAAAGAAAGAAGTAAGAAAGAAGTATGAAAGAAGAAAGAAGAAAAAAAGAAGTAAGAAAGAAGTAAGAAAGAAGTAAGAAAGAAGTAAGAAAGAAGTAAGAAAGAAGTAAGAAAGAAGTAAGAACGAAGTAAGAAAGAAGTAAGAAGGAATGAAGAAAGAAGTAAGAAAGAAGTAAGAAAGAAGTAAGAAAGATGTTAGAAAGAAGCGAGAAAGAAGTAAGAAAGAAGTAAGAAAGAAGTAAGAAAGAAGAAAGAAAGAAGTAAGAAAGAAGTAAGAAAGAAAGAAGTAAGAAAGAAGTAGGAAAGAAGTAAGAAAGAAGTAAGAAAGAAGTAAGAACGAAGTAAGAACGAAGTAAGAAAGAAGTAAGAAGGAATGAAGAAAGAAGTAAGAAAGAAGTAATAAAGAAGTAAGAAAGATGTTAGAAAGAAGCGAGAAAGAAGTAAGAAAGAAGTAAGAAAGAAGTAAGAAAGAAGAAAGAAAGAAGTATGAAAGAAGTAAGAAAGAAAGAAGTAAGAAAGAAGTAAGAAAGAAGTAAGAAAGAAGTTAGAAAGAAGCAAGAAAAAGTAAGAAAGAAGTTAGAAAGAAGTAAGAAAGAAGTAAGAACGAAGTAAGAAAGAAGTAAGAAAGAAGTAAGAAAGAAGAAAAAAGAAGTTAGAATGAAGTAAGAAAGAAGTAAGAAAGAAGAAAGAAAGAAGTAAGAAAGAAGTAAGAAAGAATTAAGAAAGAAGTAAGAAAGAAGTAAGAAAGAAGTAAGAAAGAAGAAAGAAGTAAGAAAGAAGTAAGAAAGAATTAAGAAAGAAGTAAGAAAGAAAGAAGTAAGAAAGAAAGAAGTAAGAAAGAAGTAAGAAAGAAGTAAGAAAGAAGTAAGAAAGAAGTAAGAAAGAAGTAAGAAAGAAGTAAGAAAGAAGTAAGAAAGAAAGAAGAAAGAAATAAGAGAGAAAGAAGAAAGAAGTATGAAAGAAGAAAGAAGGAAGAAAGAAAGAAGTAAGAAAGAAGAAAGAAAGAAATAAGAAAGAAGTAGGAAAGAAAGAAGTAAGAAAGAAAGAAAAAAGAAGAAAGAAGAAAGAAAGAAGTAAGAAAGAGGTAAGAAAGAAGTAAGAAAGAAGTAAGAAAGAAGTAAGAAGGAATGAAGAAAGAAGTAAGAAAGAAGTAAGAAAGTAGTAAGAAAGAAGTAAGAAAAGTAAGAAAGATGTAAGAAAGAAAAAAGAAAGAAGGAAGAAGAAAGAAAGAAGTATGAAAGAAGTAAGAAAGAAGTAAGAAAGAAAGAAGTAAGAAAGAAGTAAGAAAGAAGTTAGAAAGAAGTAAGAAAGAAAGAAGTAAGAAAGAAGTAAGAAGTAACAATGAAGTAAGAAAGAAGTTAGAAAGAAGTAAGAAAGAAGTAAGAAAGAAGTATTAAATAAGTAAGAAAGAAGTAAGAAAGAAGAAAGAAGTAAGAAAGAAAGAAGTAAGAAAGAAGTAAGAAAGAAGTAAGAAAGAAGTAAGAAAGAAGAAAAAAGAAGTTAGAAAGAAGTAAGAAAGAAGTAAGAAAGAAGTAAGAAAGAAGTAAGAGAAAGTAAGAAAGAAGTAAGAACGAAGTAAGAAAGAAGTAAGAAGGAATGAAGAAAGAAGTAAGAAAGAAGTAAGAAAGAAGTAAGAAAGAAGTGAGAAACAAGTAAGAAAGAAAGAAGAAAGAAAGAAGAAAGAAGAAAGAAGTAAGAAAGAAGTAAGAAAGAAGAAAGAAAGAAGAAAGAAAGAAGAAAGAAAGAAGTAAGAAAGAATTAAGAAAGAAGTAAGAAAGAAGTAAGAAAGAAGTAAGAAAGAAGTAAGAAAGAAGTAATAAAGAAGTAAGAAAGAAGAAAAAAGAAGTTAGAAAGAAGTAAGAAAGAAGAAAGAAGTAAGAAAGAAGAAAGAAAGAAGTAAGAAAGAAGAAAGAAAGATAGAAGAAAGAAGTAAGAAAGAAGTAAGAAAGAAGTAAGAAAGAAGTAAGAAAGAAGAAAGAAAGAAGTAAGAAAGAAGAAAAAAAGAAGTAAGAAAGAAGTAAGAAAGAAAGAAGAAAGAAGTAAGAAAGAAGAAAGAAAGAAGTAAGAAAGAAGTAAGAAAGAAGTACGAAAGAAGTAAAAAAGAAGTAAGAAAGAAAGAAGTAAGAAAGAAGTAAGAAAGAAGTAAGAAAGAAGAAAGAAGTCAGAAAGAAGTAAGAAAGAAGTAAGAAAGAAATAAGAAAGAAGTAAGAAAGAAAGAAGAAAGAAGTAAGAAAGAAGTAAGAAAGAAGTAAGAAAGAAGTAAGAAAGAAGAAAAAAGAAGTTAGAAAGAAGAAAGAAGTATGAAAGAAGTAAGAAAGAAGAAAGAAAGAAATAAGAAAGAAGAAAGAAGTAAAAAAGAAGTAAGAAAGAAGTAAGAAAGAAAGAAGAAAGAAGTAAGAAAGAAGTAAGAAAGAAGTAAGAAAGAAGTAAGAAAGAAGTAAGAAAGAAGTAAGAAAGAAGAAAGAAAGAAGTAAGAAAGAAGAAAGAAAGAAGTAAGAAGAAGTAAGAAAGAAGTAGGAAAGAAGTAAGAAAGAAGTAAGAAAGAAAGAAGTAAGAAAGAAGTAATAAAGAAGTAAGAAAGATGTTAGAAAGAAGCGAGAAAGAAGTAAGAAAGAAGTAAGAAAGAAGTAAGAAAGAAGTAAGAAAGAAGAAAGAAAGAAGTATGAAAGAAGTAAGAAAGAAAGAAGTAAGAAAGAAGTAAGAAAGAAGTGAGAAAGAAGTTAGAAAGAAGCAAGAAAAAGTAAGAAAGAAGTTAGAAAGAAGTAAGAAAGAAGTAAGAAAGAAGTTAGAAATAAGTAAGAAATAAGTAAGAAAGAAGTAAGAAAGAAGTAAGAAAGAAGTAAGAAAGAAGAAAGAAGAAAAAAGAAGTTAGAAAGAAGTAAGAAAGAAGTAAGAAAGAAGAAAGAAAGAAGTAAGAAAGAAAGAAGAAAGAAGTAAGAAAGAAGTAAGAAAGAACTAAGAAAGAAGTAAGAAAGATGTAAGAAAGAATTAAGAAAGAAAGAAGAAAGAAGTAAGAAAGAAGTAAGAAAGAAGTATGAAAGAAGTAAGAAAGAAGAAAGAAAGAAGTAAGAAAGAAGTAAGAAAGAAGTAAGAAAGAAATAAGAAAGAAGAAAGAAGAAAGAAAGAAGTAAGAAAGAAGTAAGAAAGAAGTAAGAAGGAATGAAGAAAGAAGTAAGAAAGAAGTAGGAAAGAACTTAGAAAGAAGTAAGAAAGAAGTAAGAAAGAAGTAAGAAAAAAGTAAGAAAGAAGTAAGAAAGAAGTAAGAAAGAAAGAAGAAAGAAGTAAGAAAGAAGTAAGAAAAAGAAAGAAGTATGAAAGAAGTAAGAAAGAAGTAAGAAAGAAGTAAGAAAGAAGTAAGAAAGAAGTTAGAAAGAAGTAAGAAAGAAGTAAGAAAGAAGTAAGAAAGAAGTAAGAAAGAAAGAAGTAAGAAAGAAGTAAGAAAGAAGTAAGAAAGAAGTAAGAAAGAAGTAAGAAAGAAGTAAGAAAGAAGTAAGAAAGAAGTAAGAAAGAAGTAAGAAAGAAAGAAGAATGAAATAAGAAAGAAAGAAGAAAGAAGTATGGAAGAAGTAAGAAAGAAGAAAGAAAGAAGTAAGAAAGAAAGAAGAAAGAAAGAAGAAAGAAGAAAGAAAGAAGTAAGAAAGAAGTATGAAAGAAGTAAGAAAGAAGAAAAAAAGAAGTAAGAAAGAAGTAAGAAAGAAGAAAGAAAGAAGTAAGAAAGAAGTAAGAAAGAAGTAAGAAAGAAGTAAGAACGAAGTAAGAAAGAAGTAATAAGGAATGAAGAAAGAAGTAAGAAAGAAGTAAGAAAGAAGTAAGAAAGATGTTAGAAAGAAGCGAGAAAGAAGTAAGAAAGAAGTAAGAAAGAAGTAAGAAAGAAGTAAGAAAGAAGAAAGAAAGAAGTATGAAAGAAGTAAGAAAGAAAGAAGTAAGAAAGAAGTAAGAAAGAAGTAAGAAAGAAGTAAGAAAGAAGTAAGAAAGAAGTAAGAACGAAGTAAGAAATAAGTAAGAAGGAATGAAGAAAGAAGTAAGAAAGAAGTAATAAAGAAGTAAGAAAGATGTTAGAAAGAAGCGAGAAAGAAGTAAGAAAGAAGTAAGAAAGAAGTAAGAAAGAAGTAAGAAAGAAGAAAGAAAGAAGTATGAAAGAAGTAAGAAAGAAAGAAGTAAGAAAGAAGTAAGAAAGAAGTAAGAAAGAAGTTAGAAAGAAGCAAGAAAAAGTAAGAAAGAAGTTAGAAAGAAGTAAGAAAGAAGTAAGAAAGAAGTTAGAAATATGTAAGAAAGAAGTAAGAAAGAAGTAAGAAAGAAGTAAGAAAGAAGTAAGAAAGAAGTAAGAAAGAAGTAAGAAAGAAGAAAGAAAGAAGTATGAAAGAAGTAAGAAAGAAGAAAAAAAGAAGTAAGAAAGAAGTAAGAAAGAAGTAAGAACGAAGTAAGAACGAAGTAAGAAAGAAGTAAGAAAGAAGAAAAAAGAAGTTAGAATGAAGTAAGAAAGAAGTAAGAAAGAAGTAAGAAAGAAGAAAGAAAGAAGTAAGAAAGAAGAAAGAAAGAAGTAAGAAGAAGTAAGAAAGAAGTAGGAAAGAAGTAAGAAAGAAGTAAGAAAGAAAGAAGTAAGAAAGAAGTAATAAAGAAGTAAGAAAGATGTTAGAAAGAAGCGAGAAAGAAGTAAGAAAGAAGTAAGAAAGAAGTAAGAAAGAAGAAAAAAAGAAGTATGAAAGAAGTAAGAAAGAAAGAAGTAAGAAAGAAGTAAGAAAGAAGTGAGAAAGAAGTTAGAAAGAAGCAAGAAAAAGTAAGAAAGAAGTTAGAAAGAAGTAAGAAAGAAGTAAGAAAGAAGTTAGAAATAAGTAAGAAATAAGTAAGAAAGAAGTAAGAAAGAAGTAAGAAAGAAGAAAGAAGAAAAAAGAAGTTAGAAAGAAGTAAGAAAGAAGTAAGAAAGAAGAAAGAAAGAAGTAAGAAAGAAAGAAGAAAGAAGTAAGAAAGAAGTAAGAAAGAACTAAGAAAGAAGTAAGAAAGATGTAAGAAAGAATTAAGAAAGAAAGAAGAAAGAAGTAAGAAAGAAGTAAGAAAGAAGTATGAAAGAAGTAAGAAAGAAGAAAGAAAGAAGTAAGAAAGAAGTAAGAAAGAAGTAAGAAAGAAATAAGAAAGAAGAAAGAAGAAAGAAAGAAGTAAGAAAGAAGTAAGAAAGAAGTAAGAAGGAATGAAGAAAGAAGTAAGAAAGAAGTAAGAAAGAAGTAAGAAAAAAGTAAGAAAGAAGTAAGAAAGAAGTAAGAAAGAAAGAAGAAAGAAGTAAGAAAGAAGTAAGAAAAAGAAAGAAGTATGAAAGAAGTAAGAAAGAAGTAAGAAAGAAGTAAGAAAGAAGTAAGAAAGAAGTTAGAAAGAAGTAAGAAAGAAGTAAGAAAGAAGTAAGAAAGAAGTAAGAAAGAAAGAAGTAAGAAAGAAGTAAGAAAGAAGTAAGAAAGAAGTAAGAAAGAAGTAAGAAAGAAGTAAGAAAGAAGTAAGAAAGAAAGAAGAATGAAATAAGAAAGAAGGAAGAAAGAAGTATGAAAGAAGTAAGAAAGAAGAAAGAAAGAAGTAAGAAAGAAAGAAGAAAGAAAGAAGAAAGAAGAAAGAAAGAAGTAAGAAAGAGGTAAGAAAGAAGTAAGAAAGAAGTAAGAAAGAAGTAAGAAAGAAGTAAGAAGGAATGAAGAAAGAAGTAAGAAAGGAAGAAGAAAGAAGTAAGAAAGAAGAAAGAAAGAAGTATGAAAGAAGTAAGAAAGAAAGAAGAAAGAAGTAAGAAAGAAGCAAGAAAGAAGTAAGAAAGAAGAAAGAAAGAAGTAAGAAAGAAGTATGAAAGAAGTAAGAAAGAAGAAAAAAAGAAGTAAGAAAGAAGTAAGAAAGAAGAAAGAAAGAAGTAAGAAAGAAGTAAGAAAGAAGTAAGAAAGAAGTAAGAACGAAGTAAGAAAGAAGTAATAAGGAATGAAGAAAGAAGTAAGAAAGAAGTAAGAAAGAAGTAAGAAAGATGTTAGAAAGAAGCGAGAAAGAAGTAAGAAAGAAGTAAGAAAGAAGTAAGAAAGAAGTAAGAAAGAAGAAAGAAAGAAGTATGAAAGAAGTAAGAAAGAAAGAAGTAAGAAAGAAGTAAGAAAGAAGTAAGAAAGAAGTAAGAAAGAAGTAAGAAAGAAGTAAGAACGAAGTAAGAAATAAGTAAGAAGGAATGAAGAAAGAAGTAAGAAAGAAGTAATAAAGAAGTAAGAAAGATGTTAGAAAGAAGGGAGAAAGAAGTAAGAAAGAAGTAAGAAAGAAGTAAGAAAGAAGTAAGAAAGAAGAAAGAAAGAAGTATGAAAGAAGTAAGAAAGAAAGAAGTAAGAAAGAAGTAAGAAAGAAGTAAGAAAGAAGTAAGAAAGAAGTAAGAACGAAGTAAGAAAGAAGTAATAAGGAATGAAGAAAGAAGTAAGAAAGAAGTAAGAAAGAAGTAAGAAAGATGTTAGAAAGAAGCGAGAAAGAAGTAAGAAAGAAGTAAGAAAGAAGTAAGAAAGAAGTAAGAAAGAAGAAAGAAAGAAGTATGAAAGAAGTAAGAAAGAAAGAAGTAAGAAAGAAGTAAGAAAGAAGTAAGAAAGAAGTAAGAAAGAAGTAAGAAAGAAGTAAGAACGAAGTAAGAAATAAGTAAGAAGGAATGAAGAAAGAAGTAAGAAAGAAGTAATAAAGAAGTAAGAAAGATGTTAGAAAGAAGCGAGAAAGAAGTAAGAAAGAAGTAAGAAAGAAGTAAGAAAGAAGTAAGAAAGAAGAAAGAAAGAAGTATGAAAGAAGTAAGAAAGAAAGAAGTAAGAAAGAAGTAAGAAAGAAGTAAGAAAGAAGTTAGAAAGAAGCAAGAAAAAGTAAGAAAGAAGTTAGAAAGAAGTAAGAAAGAAGTAAGAAAGAAGTTAGAAATATGTAAGAAAGAAGTAAGAAAGAAGTAAGAAAGAAGTAAGAAAGAAGTAAGAAAGAAGTAAGAAAGAAGAAAGAAAGAAGTATGAAAGAAGTAAGAAAGAAGAAAAAAAGAAGTAAGAAAGAAGTAAGAAAGAAGTAAGAACGAAGTAAGAACGAAGTAAGAAAGAAGTAAGAAAGAAGAAAAAAGAAGTTAGAATGAAGTAAGAAAGAAGTAAGAAAGAAGTAAGAAAGAAGAAAGAAAGAAGTAAGAAAGAAGAAAGAAAGAAGTAAGAAGAAGTAAGAAAGAAGTAGGAAAGAAGTAAGAAAGAAGTAAGAAAGAAAGAAGTAAGAAAGAAGTAATAAAGAAGTAAGAAAGATGTTAGAAAGAAGCGAGAAAGAAGTAAGAAAGAAGTAAGAAAGAAGTAAGAAAGAAGAAAAAAAGAAGTATGAAAGAAGTAAGAAAGAAAGAAGTAAGAAAGAAGTAAGAAAGAAGTGAGAAAGAAGTTAGAAAGAAGCAAGAAAAAGTAAGAAAGAAGTTAGAAAGAAGTAAGAAAGAAGTAAGAAAGAAGTTAGAAATAAGTAAGAAATAAGTAAGAAAGAAGTAAGAAAGAAGTAAGAAAGAAGAAAGAAGAAAAAAGAAGTTAGAAAGAAGTAAGAAAGAAGTAAGAAAGAAGAAAGAAAGAAGTAAGAAAGAAAGAAGAAAGAAGTAAGAAAGAAGTAAGAAAGAACTAAGAAAGAAGTAAGAAAGATGTAAGAAAGAATTAAGAAAGAAAGAAGAAAGAAGTAAGAAAGAAGTAAGAAAGAAGTATGAAAGAAGTAAGAAAGAAGAAAGAAAGAAGTAAGAAAGAAGTAAGAAAGAAGTAAGAAAGAAATAAGAAAGAAGAAAGAAGAAAGAAAGAAGTAAGAAAGAAGTAAGAAAGAAGTAAGAAGGAATGAAGAAAGAAGTAAGAAAGAAGTAAGAAAGAAGTAAGAAAAAAGTAAGAAAGAAGTAAGAAAGAAGTAAGAAAGAAAGAAGAAAGAAGTAAGAAAGAAGTAAGAAAAAGAAAGAAGTATGAAAGAAGTAAGAAAGAAGTAAGAAAGAAGTAAGAAAGAAGTAAGAAAGAAGTTAGAAAGAAGTAAGAAAGAAGTAAGAAAGAAGTAAGAAAGAAGTAAGAACGAAGTAAGAAAGAAGTAATAAGGAATGAAGAAAGAAGTAAGAAAGAAGTAAGAAAGAAGTAAGAAAGAAGTAAGAAAGAAAGAAGAATGAAATAAGAAAGAAGGAAGAAAGAAGTATGAAAGAAGTAAGAAAGAAGAAAGAAAGAAGTAAGAAAGAAAGAAGAAAGAAAGAAGAAAGAAGAAAGAAAGAAGTAAGAAAGAGGTAAGAAAGAAGTAAGAAAGAAGTAAGAAAGAAGTAAGAAAGAAGTAAGAAGGAATGAAGAAAGAAGTAAGAAAGGAAGAAGAAAGAAGTAAGAAAGAAGAAAGAAAGAAGTATGAAAGAAGTAAGAAAGAAAGAAGAAAGAAGTAAGAAAGAAGCAAGAAAGAAGTAAGAAAGAAGAAAGAAAGAAGTAAGAAAGAAGTATGAAAGAAGTAAGAAAGAAGAAAAAAAGAAGTAAGAAAGAAGTAAGAAAGAAGAAAGAAAGAAGTAAGAAAGAAGTAAGAAAGAAGTAAGAAAGAAGTAAGAACGAAGTAAGAAAGAAGTAATAAGGAATGAAGAAAGAAGTAAGAAAGAAGTAAGAAAGAAGTAAGAAAGATGTTAGAAAGAAGCGAGAAAGAAGTAAGAAAGAAGTAAGAAAGAAGTAAGAAAGAAGTAAGAAAGAAGAAAGAAAGAAGTATGAAAGAAGTAAGAAAGAAAGAAGTAAGAAAGAAGTAAGAAAGAAGTAAGAAAGAAGTAAGAAAGAAGTAAGAAAGAAGTAAGAACGAAGTAAGAAATAAGTAAGAAGGAATGAAGAAAGAAGTAAGAAAGAAGTAATAAAGAAGTAAGAAAGATGTTAGAAAGAAGCGAGAAAGAAGTAAGAAAGAAGTAAGAAAGAAGTAAGAAAGAAGTAAGAAAGAAGAAAGAAAGAAGTATGAGAGAAGTAAGAAAGAAAGAAGTAAGAAAGAAGTAAGAAAGAAGTAAGAAAGAAGTAAGAAAGAAGTAAGAAAGAAGTAAGAAAGAAAGAAGAAAGAAATAAGAAAGAAAGAAGAAAGAATTATGAAAGAAGAAAGAAGGAAGAAAGAAGTAAGAAAGAAGAAAGAAAGAAACAAGAAAGAAGTAGGAAAGAAAGAAGTAAGAAAGAAAGAAAAAAGAAGAAAGAAGAAAGAAAGAAGTAAGAAAGAGGTAAGAAAGAAGTAAGAAAGAAGTAAGAAAGAAGTAAGAAGGAATGAAGAAAGAAGTAAGAAAGAAGTAAGAAAGAAGTAAGAAAGAAGTAAGAAAAGTAAGAAAGATGTAAGAAAGAAAAAAGAAAGAAGTAAGGAAGAAGAAAGAAAGAAGTATGAAAGAAGTAAGAAAGAAGTAAGAAAGAAAGAAGTAAGAAAGAAGTAAGAAAGAAGTTAGAAAGAAGTAAGAAAGATAGAAGTAATAAAGAAGTAAGAAGTAACAATGAAGTAAGAAAGAAGTTAGAAAGAAGTAAGAAAGAAGTAAGAAAGAAGTATTAAATAAATAAGAAAGAAGTAAGAAAGAAGAAAGAAGTAAGAAAGAAAGAAGTAAGAAAGAAGTAAGAAAGAAGTAAGAAAGAAGTAAGAAAGAAGAAAAAAGAAGTTAGAAAGAAGTAAGAAAGAAGTAAGAAAGAAGTAAGAAAGAAGAAATTAAGAAGAAAGAAAGAACAGAACAAAGAAGTAAGAAAGAAGTAAGAAAGAAGTAAGAAAGAAGTAAGAAAGAAGTAAGAAAGAAGTAAGAGAAAGTAAGAAAGAAGTAAGAACGAAGTAAGAAAGAAGTAAGAAGGAATGAAGAAAGAAGTAAGAAAGAAGTAAGAAAGAAGTAAGAAAGAAGTGAGAAAGAAGTAAGAAAGAAAGAAGAAAGAAAGAAGAAAGAAGAAAGAAGTAAGAAAGAAGTAAGAAAAAGAAAGAAAGAAGAAAGAAAGAAGAAAGAAAGAAGAAAGAAAGAAGTAAGAAAGAATTAAGAAAGAAGTAAGAAAGAAAGAAGAAAGAAGTAAGAAAGAAGTAAGAAAGAAGTAATAAAGAAGTAAGAAAGAAGAAAAAAGAAGTTAGAAAGAAGTAAGAAAGAAGAAAGAAGTAAGAAAGAAGAAAGAAAGAAGTAAGAAAGAAGAAAGAAAGATAGAAGAAAGAAGTAAGAAAGAAGTAAGAAAGAAGTAAGAAAGAAGTAAGAAGGAATGAAGAAAGAAGTAAGAAAGAAAGAAGAAAGAAGAAAGAAAGAAGTAAGAAAGAAGAAAGAAAGAAGTAAGAAGTAAGAAAGAAGTAAAAAAGAAGTAAGAAAAAAGTAAGAAAGAAAGAAGAAAGAAGTAAGAAAGAAGTAAGAAAGAAGTAAGAAAGAAGTGAGAAAGAAGAAAGAAAGAAGTAAGAAAGAAGAAAGAAAGAAGTAAGAAAGAAGAAAGAAAGAAGTAAGAAAGAAGTAAGAAAGAAGTAGGAAAGAAGTAAGAAAGAAGTAAGAAAGAAAGAAGTAAGAAAGAAGTAATAAAGAAGTAAGAAAGATCTTAGAAAGAAGCAAGAAAGAAGTAAGAAAGAAGTAAGAAAGGAAGAAGAAAGAAGTAAGAAAGAAGAAAGAAAGAAGTATGAAAGAAGTAAGAAAGAAAGAAGAAAGAAGTAAGAAAGAAGTAAGAAAGAAGTTAGAAAGAAGCAAGAAAAAGTAAGAAAGAAGTTAGAAAGAAGTAAGAAAGAAGTAAGAAAGAAGTAAGAAAGAAGTTAGAAATAAGTAAGAAATAAGTAAGAAAGAAGTAAGAAAGAAGTAAGAAAGAAGTAAGAAAGAAGTAAGAAAGAAGAAAAAAGAAGTTAGAAAGAAGTAAGAAAGAAGTAAGAAAGAAGTAAGAAAGAAGAAAGAAAGAAGTAAGAAAGAAAGAAGAAAGAAGTAAGAAAGAAGTAAGAAAGAACTAAGAAAGAAGTAAGAAAGATGTAAGAAAGAAGTAAGAAAGAAAGAAGAAAGAAGTAAGAAAGAAGTAAGAAAGAAGTATGAAAGAAGTAAGAAAGAAGAAAGAAAGAAGTAAGAAAGAAGTAAGAAAGAAGTAAGAAAGAAGTTAGAAAGAAGTAAGAAAGAAGTAAGAAAGAAGTAAGAAAGAAGTAAGAAAGAAGTAAGAAAGAAAGAAGAAAGAAAGAAGAAAGAAAGAAGTAAGAAAGAAGTAAGAAAGAAGAAAAAAGAAGAAAGAAAGAAGTAAGAAAGAAGTATGAAAGAAGTAAGAAAGAAGAAAAAAAGAAGTAAGAAAGAAGTAAGAAAGAAGTAAGAAAGAAGTAAGAAAGAAGTAAGAAGAAATGAAGAAAGAAGTAAGAAAGAAGTAAGAAAGAAGTAAGAAAGAAGTGAGAAAGAAGTAAGAAAGAAAGAAGAAAGAAAGAAGAAAGAAGTAAGAAAGAAGTAAGAAAGAAGTAAGAAAGAAGAAAGAAAGAAGAAAGAAAGAAGAAAGAAAGAAGAAAGAAGTAAGAAAGAAGTAAGAAAGAAGTAAGAAAGAAAGAAGAAAGAAGTAAGAAAGAAGTAAGAAAGAAGTAATAAAGAAGTAAGAAAGAAGAAAAAAGAATTTAGAAAGAAGTAAGAAAGAAGAAAGAAAGAAGTAAGAAAGAAGAAAAAAAGAAGTAAGAAAGAAGAAAGAAAGACAGAAGAAAGAAGTAAGAAAGAAGTAAGAAAGAAGTATGAAAGAAGTAAGAAAGAAGAAAGAAAGAAGTAAGAAAGAAGTAAGAAAGAAGTAAGAAGGAATGAAGAAAGAAACAAGAAAGAAAGAAGAAAGAAGAAAGAAAGAAGTAAGAAAGAAGAAAGAAAGAAGTAAGAAAGAAGTAAGAAAGAAGTAAGAAAGAAGAAAGAAAGAAGAAAGAAGTAAGAAAGAAGTAATAAAGAAGCAAGAAAGAAGTAAGAAAGAAGAAAGAAAGAATAAAGAAAGAAGAAAGAAAGAAGTAAAATAGAAGAAAGTTAGAAGTAAGAAATATGTAAGAAAGAAAGAAGAAAGATGTAAGAAAGAAGTAAGAAAGAAGGAAAAAGAAGTTAGAATGAAGTAAGAAAGAAGTAAGAAAGAAGTAAGAAAGAAGAAAGAAAGAAGTAAGAAAGAAGTAAGAAAGAATTAAGAAAGAAGTAAGAAAGAAGTAAGAGAGAAGTAAGAAATAAGTAAGAAAGAAAGAAGTAAGAAAGAAGTAAGAAAGAAGTAAGAAAGAAGTAAGAAAGAAAGAAGAAAGAAGTAAGAAAGAAGTAAGAAAGAAGCAAGAAAGAAGTAAGAAAGAAGAAAGAAAGAATTAAGAAAGAAGAAAGAAAGAAGTAAAATAGAAGAAAGTTAGAAGTAAGAAAGATGTAAGAAAGAAAGAAAAAAGAAGTAAGAAAGAAGTAAGAAAGAAGCAAGAAAGAAGTAAGAAAGAAGAAAGACAGAATTAAGAAAGAAGAAAGAAAGAAGTAAAATAGAAGAAAGTTAGAAGTAAGAAAGATGTAAGAAAGAAAGTGGAAAGAAGTAAGAAAGAAGAAAGAAAGAAGAAAAAAGAAGTTAGAATGAAGTAAGAAAGAAGTAAGAAAGAAGTAAGAAAGAAGAAAAAAAGAAGTAAGAAAGAAGTAAGAAAGAATTAAGAAAGAAGTATGAAAGAAGTAAGAAAGAAGTAAGAAAGAAGAAAGAATGAAGTAAGAAAGAAGTAAGAAAGAAGTAAGAAAGAAGTAAGAAAGAAGTAAGAAAGAAAGAAGTAAGAAAGAAAGAAGTAAGAAAGAAGTAAGAAAGAAGTAAGAAAGAAGTAAGAATGAAGTAAGAAAGAAGTAAGAAAGAAGTAAGAAAGAAAGAAGAAAGAAAAAAGAAAGAAAGAAGAAAGAAGTATGAAAGAAGAGAGAAGGAAGAAAGAAAGAAGTAAGAAAGAAGAAAGAAAGAAATAAGAAAGAAGTAGGAAAGAAAGAAGAAAGAAGTAAGAAAGAAAGAAGAAAGAAGAAAGAAAGTACGAAAGAGGTAAGAAAGAAGTAAGAAAGAAGTAAGAAAGAAGTAAGAAGGAATGAAGAAAGAAGTAAGAAAGAAGTAAGAAAGAAGTAAGAAAGAAGAAAAAAGAAGTTAGAAAGAAGTAAGAAAGAAGAAATAAGTAAGAAAGAAGAAAGAAAGAAGTAAGAAAGAAGAAAGAAAGAAGTAAGAAAGAAGAAAGAAAGATAGAAGAAAGAAGTAAGAAAGAAGTAAGAAAGAAGTAAGAAATAAGTAAGAAGGAATGAAGAAAGAAGTAATAAAGAAAGAAGAAAGAAGAAAGAAAGAAGTAAGAAAGAAGAAAGAAAGAAGTAAGAAAGAAGTAAGAAAGAAGTAAGAAAGAAGTAAGAAAGAAGTAAGAAAGAAGAAAGAAAGAAGTAAGAAAGAAGTAAGAAAGAAGTACGAAAGAAGTAAGAAAGAAGTAAGAAAGAAAGAAGTAAGAAAGAAGTAAGAAAGAAGTAAGAAAGAAGAAAGAAGTCAGAAAGAAGTAAGAAAGAAGTAAGAAAGAAATAAGAAAGAAGTAAGAAAGAAAGAAGAAAGAAGTAAGAAAGAAGTAAGAAAGAAGTAAGAAAGAAGTAAGAAAGAAGAAAAAAGAAGTTAGAAAGAAGTAAGGAAGAAGTATGAAAGAAGTAAGAAAGAAGAAAGAAAGAAGTAAGAAGTAAGAAAGAAGTAAAAAAGAAGTAAGAAAAAAGTAAGAAAGAAAGAAGAAAGAAGTAAGAAAGAAGTAAGAAAGAAGTAAGAAAGAAGTGAGAAAGAAGAAAGAAAGAAGTAAGAAAGAAGAAAGAAAGAAGTAAGAAAGAAGAAAGAAAGAAGTAAGAAAGAAGTAAGAAAGAAGTAGGAAAGTAGTAAGAAAGAAGTAAGAAAGAAAGAAGTAAGAAAGAAGTAATAAAGAAGTAAGAAAGATCTTAGAAAGAAGCAAGAAAGAAGTAAGAAAGAAGTAAGAAAGGAAGAAGAAAGAAGTAAGAAAGAAGAAAGAAAGAAGTATGAAAGAAGTAAGAAAGAAAGAAGAAAGAAGTAAGAAAGAAGTAAGAAAGAAGTTAGAAAGAAGCAAGAAAAAGTAAGAAAGAAGTTAGAAAGAAGTAAGAAAGAAGTAAGAAAGAAGTAAGAAAGAAGTTAGAAATAAGTAAGAAATAAGTAAGAAAGAAGTAAGAAAGAAGTAAGAAAGAAGTAAGAAAGAAGTAAGAAAGAAGAAAAAAGAAGTTAGAAAGAAGTAAGAAAGAAGTAAGAAAGAAAGAAGAAAGAAAGAAGAAAGAAAGAAGTAAGAAAGAAGTAAGAAAGAAGAAAAAAGAAGAAAGAAAGAAGTAAGAAAGAAGTATGAAAGAAGTAAGAAAGAAGAAAAAAAGAAGTAAGAAAGAAGTAAGAAAGAAGTAAGAAAGAAGTAAGAAAGAAGTAAGAAGAAATGAAGAAAGAAGTAAGAAAGAAGTAAGAAAGAAGTAAGAAAGAAGTGAGAAAGAAGTAAGAAAGAAAGAAGAAAGAAGAAAGAAGTAAGAAAGAAGTAAGAAAGAAGTAAGAAAGAAGAAAGAAAGAAGAAAGAAAGAAGAAAGAAAGAAGAAAGAAGTAAGAAAGAAGTAAGAAAGAAGTAAGAAAGAAAGAAGAAAGAAGTAAGAAAGAAGTAAGAAAGAAGTAATAAAGAAGTAAGAAAGAAGAAAAAAGAATTTAGAAAGAAGTAAGAAAGAAGAAAGAAAGAAGTAAGAAAGAAGAAAAAAAGAAGTAAGAAAGAAGAAAGAAAGACAGAAGAAAGAAGTAAGAAAGAAGTAAGAAAGAAGTATGAAAGAAGTAAGAAAGAAGAAAGAAAGAAGTAAGAAAGAAGTAAGAAAGAAGTAAGAAGGAGTGAAGAAAGAAACAAGAAAGAAAGAAGAAAGAAGAAAGAAAGAAGTAAGAAAGAAGAAAGAAAGAAGTAAGAAAGAAGTAAGAAAGAAGTAAGAAAGAAGAAAGAAAGAAGAAAGAAGTAAGAAAGAAGTAATAAAGAAGCAAGAAAGAAGTAAGAAAGAAGAAAGAAAGAATTAAGAAAGAAGAAAGAAAGAAGTAAAATAGAAGAAAGTTAGAAGTAAGAAAGATGTAAGAATGAAAGAAGAAAGATGTAAGAAAGAAGTAAGAAAGAAGGAAAAAGAAGTTAGAATGAAGTAAGAAAGAAGTAAGAAAGAAGTAAGAAAGAAGAAAGAAAGAAGTAAGAAAGAAGTAAGAAAGAATTAAGAAAGAAGTAAGAAAGAAGTAAGAGAGAAGTAAGAAATAAGTAAGAAAGAAAGAAGTAAGAAAGAAGTAAGAAAGAAGTAAGAAAGAAGTAAGAAAGAAAGAAGAAAGAAGTAAGAAAGAAGTAAGAAAGAAGCAAGAAAGAAGTAAGAAAGAAGAAAGAAAGAATTAAGAAAGAAGAAAGAAAGAAGTAAAATAGAAGAAAGTTAGAAGTAAGAAAGATGTAAGAAAGAAAGAAAAAAGAAGTAACAAAGAAGTAAGAAAGAAGCAAGAAAGAAGTAAGAAAGAAGAAAGACAGAATTAAGAAAGAAGAAAGAAAGAAGTAAAATAGAAGAAAGTTAGAAGTAAGAAAGATGTAAGAAAGAAAGTAGAAAGAAGTAAGAAAGAAGAAAGAAAGAAGAAAAAAGAAGTTAGAATGAAGTAAGAAAGAAGTAAGAAAGAAGTAAGAAAGAAGAAAAAAAGAAGTAAGAAAGAAGTAAGAAAGAATTAAGAAAGAAGTATGAAAGAAGTAAGAAAGAAGTAAGAAAGAAGAAAGAAAGAAGTAAGAAAGAAGTAAGAAAGAAGTAAGAAAGAAGTAAGAAAGAAGTAAGAAAGAAAGAAGTAAGAAAGAAAGAAGTAAGAAAGAAGTAAGAAAGAAGTAAGAAAGAAGTAAGAATGAAGTAAGAAAGAAGTAAGAAAGAAGTAAGAAAGAAAGAAGAAAGAAATAAGAAAGAAAGAAGAAAGAAGTATGAAAGAAGAGAGAAGGAAGAAAGAAAGAAGTAAGAAAGAAGAAAGAAAGAAATAAGAAAGAAGTAGGAAAGAAAGAAGAAAGAAGTAAGAAAGAAAGAAGAAAGAAGAAAGAAAGAAGTACGAAAGAGGTAAGAAAGAAGTAAGAAAGAAGTAAGAAAGAAGTAAGAAGGAATGAAGAAAGAAGTAAGAAAGAAGTAAGAAAGAAGTAAGAAAGAAGAAAAAAGAAGTTAGAAAGCAGTAATAAAGAAGTAATAAAGAAGTAAGAAAGAAAGAAGTAGAAAGAAGTAAGAAAGAAGTAAGAAAGAAGTTTGAAAGAAGTAAGAAGGAATGAAGAAAGAAGTAAGAAAGAAGTAAGAAAGAAGTAAGAAAGAAGTAAGAAAGAAGTAAGAAGGAATGAAGAAAGAAGTAAGAAAGAAGTAAGAAAGAAGTAAGAAAGAAGTAAGGAAAGTAAGAAAGATGTAAGAAAGAAAAAAGAAAGAAGTAAGGAAGAAGAAAGAAAGAAGTATGAAAGAAGTAAGAAAGAAGTAAGAAAGAAAGAAGTAAGAAAGAAGTAAGAAAGAAGTTAGAAAGAAGTAAGAAAGAAGTAAGAAAGAAGTTAGAAAGAAGTTACAAATAAGTAAGAAGGAAGTAAGAAAGAAGTAAGAAAGAAGTAAGAAAGAAAGAAGTAAGAAAGAAGAAAGAAAGAAGTAAGAAAGAAGAAAGAAAGAAGTAAGAAAGTAGTAAGAAAGAAGTAAGAAAGAAGTAAGAAAGAAAGAAGAAAGAAGTAAGAAAGTAGTAAGAAAGAAGAAAGAAAGAAGTAAGAAGGAATGAAGAAAGAAGTAAGAAAGAAGAAAGAAAGAAGTATGAAAGAAGTAAGAAAGAAGTAAGAAAGAAAGAAGTAAGAAAGAAGTAAGAAGTAGGAAAGAATTAAGAAAGAAGTTAGAAAGAAGTAAGAAAGAAGTAAGAAAGAAGTATGAAATAAGTAAGAAAGAAGTAAGAAAGAAGTAAGAAAGAAGTAAGAAAGAAAGAAGTAAGAAAGAAGTAAGAAAAAAGTAAGAAAGAAGTAAGAAAGAAGAAAGTAAGAAGAAAGAAAGAACAGAACAAGGAAGAAAGAAAGAAGTAAGAAAGAGGTAAGAAAGAAGTAAGAAAGAAGTAAGAAAGAAGTAAGAAAGAAGTAAGAAAGAAGTAAGGAAGAAGTAAGAAAGAAGTAAGGAAGAAAGAAGTAAGAAAGAAGTAAGAAAGAAGTATGAAAGAAGTAAGAAAGAAGAAAGAAAGAAGTAAGAAAGAAGTTAGAAAGCAGTTACAAATAAGTAAGAAAGAAGTAAGAAAGAAGTAAGAAAGAAGTAAGAAAGAAAGAAGTAAGAAAGAAGTAAGAAAGAAGAAAGAAAGAAGTAAGAAAGAAGAAAGAAAGAAGTAAGAAAGAAGTAAGAAAGAAGTAAGAAAGAAGTAAGAAAGAAAGAAAAAAGAAGAAAGAAGTAAGAAAGAAGTAAGAAAGAAAGAAGTAAGAAAGAAGTAAGAAAGAAGAAAGAAAGAAGTAAGAAAGAAGAAAGAAAGAAGTAAGAAAGAAGTAAGAAAGAAGTAAGAAAGAAGTAAGAAAGAAAGAAGAAGAAAGAAAGAAGTATGAAAGAAGTAAGAAAGAAGAAAGAAAGAAAGAAATAAGAAAGAAGTAAGAAAGACGTAACAAAGAAGTAAGAAAGAAGTTAGAAAGAAGTAAGAAAGAAGTAAGAAAGAAGTAAGAAAGAAGTAAGAAAGAAGTAAGAAAGAAGTATGAAAGAAGTAAGAAAGAAGAAAAAAAGAAGTAAGAAAGAAGTAAGAAAGAAGTAAGAAAGAAGTAAGAAAGAAGTAAGAAAGAAGTAAGAACGAAGTAAGAAAGAAGTAAGAAGGAATGAAGAAAGAAGTAAGAAAGAAGTAAGAAAGAAGTAAGAAAGAAGTGAGAAAGAAGTAAGAAAGAAAGAAGAAAGAAAGAAGAAAGAAGTAAGAAAGAAGTAAGAAAGAAGTAAGAAAGAAGAAAGAAAGAAGAAATAAAGAAGAAAGAAAGAAGAAAGAAAGAAGTAAGAAAGAAGTAAGAAAGAAGAAAGAAAGAAGTAAGAAAGAAGAAAGAAAGAAGTAAGAAAGAAGAAAGAAAGATAGAAGAAAGAAGTAAGAAAGAAAGAAGAAAGAAGAAAGAAAGTAGTATGAAAGAAGAAAGAAAGAAGTAAGAAAGAAGTAAGAAAGGAGTAAGAAAGAAGAAAGAAAGAAGTAAGAAAGAAGTAAGAAAGAAGTACGAAAGAAGTAAGAAAGAAGTAAGAAAGAAAGAAGTAAGAAAGAAGTAAGAAAGAAGTAATAAAGAAGTAAGAAAGAAGAAAAAAGAATATGAAAGAAGTAAGAAAGAAGAAAGAAAGAAGTAAGAAAGAAGAAAAAAAGAAGTAAGAAAGAAGTAAGAAAGAAGTATGAAAGAAGTAAGAAAGAAGAAAGAAAGAAGTAAGAAAGAAGTAAGAAAGAAGTAAGAAGGAATGAAGAAAGAAACAAGAAAGAAAGAAGAAAGAAGAAAGAAAGAAGTAAGAAAGAAGAAAGAAAGAAGTAAGAAAGAACTAAGAAAGAAGTAAGAAAGAAGAAAGAAAGAAGAAAGAAGTAAGAAAGAAGTAAGAAAGAAGCAAGAAAGAAGTAAGAAAGAAGAAAGAAAGAATTAAGAAAGAAGAAAGAAAGAAGTAAAATAGAAGAAAGTTAGAAGTAAGAAAGATGTAAGAAAGAAAGAAGAAAGATGTAAGAAAGAAGTAAGAAAGAAGAAAAAAGAAGTTAGAATGAAGTAAGAAAGAAGTAAGAAAGAAGTAAGAAAGAAGAAAGAAAGAAGTAAGAAAGAAGTAAGAAAGAATTAAGAAAGAAGTAAGAAAGAAGTAAGAGAGAAGTAAGAATTAAGTAAGAAAGAAAGAAGTAAGAAAGAAGTAAGAAAGAAGTAAGAAAGAAGTAAGAAAGAAAGAAGAAAGAAGTAAGAAAGAAGTAAGAAAGAAGCAAGAAAGAAGTAAGAAAGAAGAAAGAAAGAATTAAGAAAGAAGAAAGAAAGAAGTAAAATAGAAGAAAGTTAGAAGTAAGAAAGATGTAAGAAAGAAAGAAAAAAGAAGTAAGAAAGAAGTAAGATAGAAGCAAGAAAGAAGTAAGAAAGAAGAAAGACAGAATTAAGAAAGAAGAAAGAAAGAAGTAAAATAGAAGAAAGTTAGAAGTAAGAAAGATGTAAGAAAGAAAGTAGAAAGAAGTAAGAAAGAAGACAGAAAGAAGAAAAAAGAAGTTAGAATGAAGTAAGAAAGAAGTAAGAAAGAAGTAAGAAAGAAGAAAAAAAGAAGTAAGAAAGAAGTAAGAAAGAATTAAGAAAGAAGTATGAAAGAAGTAAGAAAGAAGTAAGAAAGAACAAAGAAAGAAGTAAGAAAGAAGTAAGAAAGAAGTAAGAAAGAAGTAAGAAAGAAGTATGAAAGAAAGAAGTAAGAAAGAAAGAAGTAAGAAAGAAGTAAGAAAGAAGTAAGAAAGAAGTAAGAATGAAGTAAGAAAGAAGTAAGAAAGAAGTAAGAAAGAAGTAAGAAAGAAAGAAGAAAGAAAGAAGAAAGAAAGAAGAAAGAAGTATGAAAGAAGAGAGAAGGAAGAAAGAAAGAAGTAAGAAAGAAGAAAGAAAGAAATAAGAAAGAAGTAGGAAAGAAAGAAGACAGAAGTAAGAAAGAAAGAAGAAAGAAGAAAGAAAGAAGTAAGAAAGAGGTAAGAAAGAAGTAAGAAAGAAGTAAGAAAGAAGTAAGAAGGAATGAAGAAAGAAGTAAGAAAGAAGTAAGAAAGAAGTAAGAAAGAAGTAAGGAAAGTAAGAAAGATGTAAGAAAGAAAAAAGAAAGAAGTAAGGAAGAAGAAAGAAAGAAGTATGAAAGAAGTAAGAAAGAAGTAAGAAAGAAAGAAGTAAGAAAGAAGTAAGAAAGAAGTTAGAAAGAAGTAAGAAAGAAGTAAGAAAGAAGTTAGAAAGAAGTTACAAATAAGTAAGAAGGAAGTAAGAAAGAAGTAAGAAAGAAGTAAGAAAGAAAGAAGTAAGAAAGAAGTAAGAAAGAAGAAAGAAAGAAGTAAGAAAGAAGAAAGAAAGAAGTAAGAAAGTAGTAAGAAAGAAGTAAGAAAGAAGTAAGAAAGAAAGAAGAAAGAAGTAAGAAAGTAGTAAGAAAGAAGAAAGAAAGAAGTAAGAAGGAATGAAGAAAGAAGTAAGAAAGAAGAATGAAAGAAGTATGAAAGAAGTAAGAAAGAAGTAAGAAAGGAAGAAGTAAGAAAGAAGTAAGAAGTAAGAAAGAAGTAAGAAAGAAGATAGAAAGAAGTAAGAAAGAAGTAAGAAAGAAGTATGAAATAAGTAAGAAAGAAGTAAGAAAGAAGTAAGAAAGAAGTAAGAAAGAAAGAAGTAAGAAAGAAGTAAGAAAAAAGTAAGAAAGAAGTAAGAAAGAAGAAAGTAAGAAGAAAGAAAGAACAGAACAAAGAAGTAAGAAAGAAGTAAGAAAGAAGTAAGAAAGAAGTAAGAAAGAAGTAAGAAAGAAGTAAGAAAGAAGTAAGAAAGAAGAAAGAAAGAAGTATGAAAGAAGTTAGAAAGAAGTTACAAATAAGTAAGAAAGAAGTAAGAAAGAAGTAAGAAAGAAGTAAGAAAGAAAGAAGTAAGAAAGAAGTAAGAAAGAAGAAAGAAAGAAGTAAGAAAGAAGTAGGAAAGAAAGAAGAAAGAAGTAAGAAAGAAAGAAGAAAGAAGAAAGAAAGTACGAAAGAGGTAAGAAAGAAGTAAGAAAGAAGTAAGAAAGAAGTAAGAAGGAATGAAGAAAGAAGTAAGAAAGAAGTAAGAAAGAAGTAAGAAAGAAGAAAAAAGAAGTTAGAAAGAAGTAAGAAAGAAGAAATAAGTAAGAAAGAAGAAAGAAAGAAGTAAGAAAGAAGAAAGAAAGAAGTAAGAAAGAAGAAAGAAAGATAGAAGAAAGAAGTAAGAAAGAAGTAAGAAAGAAGTAAGAAATAAGTAAGAAGGAATGAAGAAAGAAGTAATAAAGAAAGAAGAAAGAAGAAAGAAAGAAGTAAGAAAGAAGAAAGAAAGAAGTAAGAAAGAAGTAAGAAAGAAGTAAGAAAGAAGTAAGAAAGAAGTAAGAAAGAAGAAAGAAAGAAGTAAGAAAGAAGTAAGAAAGAAGTACGAAAGAAGTAAGAAAGAAGTAAGAAAGAAAGAAGTAAGAAAGAAGTAAGAAAGAAGTAAGAAAGAAGAAAGAAGTCAGAAAGAAGTAAGAAAGAAGTAAGAAAGAAATAAGAAAGAAGTAAGAAAGAAAGAAGAAAGAAGTAAGAAAGAAGTAAGAAAGAAGTAAGAAAGAAGTAAGAAAGAAGAAAAAAGAAGTTAGAAAGAAGTAAGGAAGAAGTATGAAAGAAGTAAGAAAGAAGAAAGAAAGAAGTAAGAAGTAAGAAAGAAGTAAAAAAGAAGTAAGAAAAAAGTAAGAAAGAAAGAAGAAAGAAGTAAGAAAGAAGTAAGAAAGAAGTAAGAAAGAAGTGAGAAAGAAGAAAGAAAGAAGTAAGAAAGAAGAAAGAAAGAAGTAAGAAAGAAGAAAGAAAGAAGTAAGAAAGAAGTAAGAAAGAAGTAGGAAAGTAGTAAGAAAGAAGTAAGAAAGAAAGAAGTAAGAAAGAAGTAATAAAGAAGTAAGAAAGATCTTAGAAAGAAGCAAGAAAGAAGTAAGAAAGAAGTAAGAAAGGAAGAAGAAAGAAGTAAGAAAGAAGAAAGAAAGAAGTATGAAAGAAGTAAGAAAGAAAGAAGAAAGAAGTAAGAAAGAAGTAAGAAAGAAGTTAGAAAGAAGCAAGAAAAAGTAAGAAAGAAGTTAGAAAGAAGTAAGAAAGAAGTAAGAAAGAAGTAAGAAAGAAGTTAGAAATAAGTAAGAAATAAGTAAGAAAGAAGTAAGAAAGAAGTAAGAAAGAAGTAAGAAAGAAGTAAGAAAGAAGAAAAAAGAAGTTAGAAAGAAGTAAGAAAGAAGTAAGAAAGAAAGAAGAAAGAAAGAAGAAAGAAAGAAGTAAGAAAGAAGTAAGAAAGAAGAAAAAAGAAGAAAGAAAGAAGTAAGAAAGAAGTATGAAAGAAGTAAGAAAGAAGAAAAAAAGAAGTAAGAAAGAAGTAAGAAAGAAGTAAGAAAGAAGTAAGAAAGAAGTAAGAAGAAATGAAGAAAGAAGTAAGAAAGAAGTAAGAAAGAAGTAAGAAAGAAGTGAGAAAGAAGTAAGAAAGAAAGAAGAAAGAAGAAAGAAGTAAGAAAGAAGTAAGAAAGAAGTAAGAAAGAAGAAAGAAAGAAGAAAGAAAGAAGAAAGAAAGAAGAAAGAAGTAAGAAAGAAGTAAGAAAGAAGTAAGAAAGAAAGAAGAAAGAAGTAAGAAAGAAGTAAGAAAGAAGTAATAAAGAAGTAAGAAAGAAGAAAAAAGAATTTAGAAAGAAGTAAGAAAGAAGAAAGAAAGAAGTAAGAAAGAAGAAAAAAAGAAGTAAGAAAGAAGAAAGAAAGACAGAAGAAAGAAGTAAGAAAGAAGTAAGAAAGAAGTATGAAAGAAGTAAGAAAGAAGAAAGAAAGAAGTAAGAAAGAAGTAAGAAAGAAGTAAGAAGGAGTGAAGAAAGAAACAAGAAAGAAAGAAGAAAGAAGAAAGAAAGAAGTAAGAAAGAAGAAAGAAAGAAGTAAGAAAGAAGTAAGAAAGAAGTAAGAAAGAAGAAAGAAAGAAGAAAGAAGTAAGAAAGAAGTAATAAAGAAGCAAGAAAGAAGTAAGAAAGAAGAAAGAAAGAATTAAGAAAGAAGAAAGAAAGAAGTAAAATAGAAGAAAGTTAGAAGTAAGAAAGATGTAAGAATGAAAGAAGAAAGATGTAAGAAAGAAGTAAGAAAGAAGGAAAAAGAAGTTAGAATGAAGTAAGAAAGAAGTAAGAAAGAAGTAAGAAAGAAGAAAGAAAGAAGTAAGAAAGAAGTAAGAAAGAATTAAGAAAGAAGTAAGAAAGAAGTAAGAGAGAAGTAAGAAATAAGTAAGAAAGAAAGAAGTAAGAAAGAAGTAAGAAAGAAGTAAGAAAGAAGTAAGAAAGAAAGAAGAAAGAAGTAAGAAAGAAGTAAGAAAGAAGCAAGAAAGAAGTAAGAAAGAAGAAAGAAAGAATTAAGAAAGAAGAAAGAAAGAAGTAAAATAGAAGAAAGTTAGAAGTAAGAAAGATGTAAGAAAGAAAGAAAAAAGAAGTAACAAAGAAGTAAGAAAGAAGCAAGAAAGAAGTAAGAAAGAAGAAAGACAGAATTAAGAAAGAAGAAAGAAAGAAGTAAAATAGAAGAAAGTTAGAAGTAAGAAAGATGTAAGAAAGAAAGTAGAAAGAAGTAAGAAAGAAGAAAGAAAGAAGAAAAAAGAAGTTAGAATGAAGTAAGAAAGAAGTAAGAAAGAAGTAAGAAAGAAGAAAAAAAGAAGTAAGAAAGAAGTAAGAAAGAATTAAGAAAGAAGTATGAAAGAAGTAAGAAAGAAGTAAGAAAGAAGAAAGAAAGAAGTAAGAAAGAAGTAAGAAAGAAGTAAGAAAGAAGTAAGAAAGAAGTAAGAAAGAAAGAAGTAAGAAAGAAAGAAGTAAGAAAGAAGTAAGAAAGAAGTAAGAAAGAAGTAAGAATGAAGTAAGAAAGAAGTAAGAAAGAAGTAAGAAAGAAAGAAGAAAGAAATAAGAAAGAAAGAAGAAAGAAGTATGAAAGAAGAGAGAAGGAAGAAAGAAAGAAGTAAGAAAGAAGAAAGAAAGAAATAAGAAAGAAGTAGGAAAGAAAGAAGAAAGAAGTAAGAAAGAAAGAAGAAAGAAGAAAGAAAGAAGTACGAAAGAGGTAAGAAAGAAGTAAGAAAGAAGTAAGAAAGAAGTAAGAAGGAATGAAGAAAGAAGTAAGAAAGAAGTAAGAAAGAAGTAAGAAAGAAGAAAAAAGAAGTTAGAAAGCAGTAATAAAGAAGTAATAAAGAAGTAAGAAAGAAAGAAGTAGAAAGAAGTAAGAAAGAAGTAAGAAAGAAGTTTGAAAGAAGTAAGAAGGAATGAAGAAAGAAGTAAGAAAGAAGTAAGAAAGAAGTAAGAAAGAAGTAAGAAAGAAGTAAGAAGGAATGAAGAAAGAAGTAAGAAAGAAGTAAGAAAGAAGTAAGAAAGAAGTAAGGAAAGTAAGAAAGATGTAAGAAAGAAAAAAGAAAGAAGTAAGGAAGAAGAAAGAAAGAAGTATGAAAGAAGTAAGAAAGAAGTAAGAAAGAAAGAAGTAAGAAAGAAGTAAGAAAGAAGTTAGAAAGAAGTAAGAAAGAAGTAAGAAAGAAGTTAGAAAGAAGTTACAAATAAGTAAGAAGGAAGTAAGAAAGAAGTAAGAAAGAAGTAAGAAAGAAAGAAGTAAGAAAGAAGAAAGAAAGAAGTAAGAAAGAAGAAAGAAAGAAGTAAGAAAGTAGTAAGAAAGAAGTAAGAAAGAAGTAAGAAAGAAAGAAGAAAGAAGTAAGAAAGTAGTAAGAAAGAAGAAAGAAAGAAGTAAGAAGGAATGAAGAAAGAAGTAAGAAAGAAGAAAGAAAGAAGTATGAAAGAAGTAAGAAAGAAGTAAGAAAGAAAGAAGTAAGAAAGAAGTAAGAAGTAGGAAAGAATTAAGAAAGAAGTTAGAAAGAAGTAAGAAAGAAGTAAGAAAGAAGTATGAAATAAGTAAGAAAGAAGTAAGAAAGAAGTAAGAAAGAAGTAAGAAAGAAAGAAGTAAGAAAGAAGTAAGAAAAAAGTAAGAAAGAAGTAAGAAAGAAGAAAGTAAGAAGAAAGAAAGAACAGAACAAGGAAGAAAGAAAGAAGTAAGAAAGAGGTAAGAAAGAAGTAAGAAAGAAGTAAGAAAGAAGTAAGAAAGAAGTAAGAAAGAAGTAAGGAAGAAGTAAGAAAGAAGTAAGGAAGAAAGAAGTAAGAAAGAAGTAAGAAAGAAGTATGAAAGAAGTAAGAAAGAAGAAAGAAAGAAGTAAGAAAGAAGTTAGAAAGCAGTTACAAATAAGTAAGAAAGAAGTAAGAAAGAAGTAAGAAAGAAGTAAGAAAGAAAGAAGTAAGAAAGAAGTAAGAAAGAAGAAAGAAAGAAGTAAGAAAGAAGAAAGAAAGAAGTAAGAAAGAAGTAAGAAAGAAGTAAGAAAGAAGTAAGAAAGAAAGAAAAAAGAAGAAAGAAGTAAGAAAGAAGTAAGAAAGAAAGAAGTAAGAAAGAAGTAAGAAAGAAGAAAGAAAGAAGTAAGAAAGAAGAAAGAAAGAAGTAAGAAAGAAGTAAGAAAGAAGTAAGAAAGAAGTAAGAAAGAAAGAAGAAGAAAGAAAGAAGTATGAAAGAAGTAAGAAAGAAGAAAGAAAGAAAGAAATAAGAAAGAAGTAAGAAAGACGTAACAAAGAAGTAAGAAAGAAGTTAGAAAGAAGTAAGAAAGAAGTAAGAAAGAAGTAAGAAAGAAGTAAGAAAGAAGTAAGAAAGAAGTATGAAAGAAGTAAGAAAGAAGAAAAAAAGAAGTAAGAAAGAAGTAAGAAAGAAGTAAGAAAGAAGTAAGAAAGAAGTAAGAAAGAAGTAAGAACGAAGTAAGAAAGAAGTAAGAAGGAATGAAGAAAGAAGTAAGAAAGAAGTAAGAAAGAAGTAAGAAAGAAGTGAGAAAGAAGTAAGAAAGAAAGAAGAAAGAAAGAAGAAAGAAGTAAGAAAGAAGTAAGAAAGAAGTAAGAAAGAAGAAAGAAAGAAGAAATAAAGAAGAAAGAAAGAAGAAAGAAAGAAGTAAGAAAGAAGTAAGAAAGAAGAAAGAAAGAAGTAAGAAAGAAGAAAGAAAGAAGTAAGAAAGAAGAAAGAAAGATAGAAGAAAGAAGTAAGAAAGAAAGAAGAAAGAAGAAAGAAAGTAGTATGAAAGAAGAAAGAAAGAAGTAAGAAAGAAGTAAGAAAGGAGTAAGAAAGAAGAAAGAAAGAAGTAAGAAAGAAGTAAGAAAGAAGTACGAAAGAAGTAAGAAAGAAGTAAGAAAGAAAGAAGTAAGAAAGAAGTAAGAAAGAAGTAATAAAGAAGTAAGAAAGAAGAAAAAAGAATATGAAAGAAGTAAGAAAGAAGAAAGAAAGAAGTAAGAAAGAAGAAAAAAAGAAGTAAGAAAGAAGTAAGAAAGAAGTATGAAAGAAGTAAGAAAGAAGAAAGAAAGAAGTAAGAAAGAAGTAAGAAAGAAGTAAGAAGGAATGAAGAAAGAAACAAGAAAGAAAGAAGAAAGAAGAAAGAAAGAAGTAAGAAAGAAGAAAGAAAGAAGTAAGAAAGAACTAAGAAAGAAGTAAGAAAGAAGAAAGAAAGAAGAAAGAAGTAAGAAAGAAGTAAGAAAGAAGCAAGAAAGAAGTAAGAAAGAAGAAAGAAAGAATTAAGAAAGAAGAAAGAAAGAAGTAAAATAGAAGAAAGTTAGAAGTAAGAAAGATGTAAGAAAGAAAGAAGAAAGATGTAAGAAAGAAGTAAGAAAGAAGAAAAAAGAAGTTAGAATGAAGTAAGAAAGAAGTAAGAAAGAAGTAAGAAAGAAGAAAGAAAGAAGTAAGAAAGAAGTAAGAAAGAATTAAGAAAGAAGTAAGAAAGAAGTAAGAGAGAAGTAAGAATTAAGTAAGAAAGAAAGAAGTAAGAAAGAAGTAAGAAAGAAGTAAGAAAGAAGTAAGAAAGAAAGAAGAAAGAAGTAAGAAAGAAGTAAGAAAGAAGCAAGAAAGAAGTAAGAAAGAAGAAAGAAAGAATTAAGAAAGAAGAAAGAAAGAAGTAAAATAGAAGAAAGTTAGAAGTAAGAAAGATGTAAGAAAGAAAGAAAAAAGAAGTAAGAAAGAAGTAAGATAGAAGCAAGAAAGAAGTAAGAAAGAAGAAAGACAGAATTAAGAAAGAAGAAAGAAAGAAGTAAAATAGAAGAAAGTTAGAAGTAAGAAAGATGTAAGAAAGAAAGTAGAAAGAAGTAAGAAAGAAGACAGAAAGAAGAAAAAAGAAGTTAGAATGAAGTAAGAAAGAAGTAAGAAAGAAGTAAGAAAGAAGAAAAAAAGAAGTAAGAAAGAAGTAAGAAAGAATTAAGAAAGAAGTATGAAAGAAGTAAGAAAGAAGTAAGAAAGAACAAAGAAAGAAGTAAGAAAGAAGTAAGAAAGAAGTAAGAAAGAAGTAAGAAAGAAGTATGAAAGAAAGAAGTAAGAAAGAAAGAAGTAAGAAAGAAGTAAGAAAGAAGTAAGAAAGAAGTAAGAATGAAGTAAGAAAGAAGTAAGAAAGAAGTAAGAAAGAAGTAAGAAAGAAAGAAGAAAGAAAGAAGAAAGAAAGAAGAAAGAAGTATGAAAGAAGAGAGAAGGAAGAAAGAAAGAAGTAAGAAAGAAGAAAGAAAGAAATAAGAAAGAAGTAGGAAAGAAAGAAGACAGAAGTAAGAAAGAAAGAAGAAAGAAGAAAGAAAGAAGTAAGAAAGAGGTAAGAAAGAAGTAAGAAAGAAGTAAGAAAGAAGTAAGAAGGAATGAAGAAAGAAGTAAGAAAGAAGTAAGAAAGAAGTAAGAAAGAAGTAAGGAAAGTAAGAAAGATGTAAGAAAGAAAAAAGAAAGAAGTAAGGAAGAAGAAAGAAAGAAGTATGAAAGAAGTAAGAAAGAAGTAAGAAAGAAAGAAGTAAGAAAGAAGTAAGAAAGAAGTTAGAAAGAAGTAAGAAAGAAGTAAGAAAGAAGTTAGAAAGAAGTTACAAATAAGTAAGAAGGAAGTAAGAAAGAAGTAAGAAAGAAGTAAGAAAGAAAGAAGTAAGAAAGAAGTAAGAAAGAAGAAAGAAAGAAGTAAGAAAGAAGAAAGAAAGAAGTAAGAAAGTAGTAAGAAAGAAGTAAGAAAGAAGTAAGAAAGAAAGAAGAAAGAAGTAAGAAAGTAGTAAGAAAGAAGAAAGAAAGAAGTAAGAAGGAATGAAGAAAGAAGTAAGAAAGAAGAATGAAAGAAGTATGAAAGAAGTAAGAAAGAAGTAAGAAAGGAAGAAGTAAGAAAGAAGTAAGAAGTAAGAAAGAAGTAAGAAAGAAGATAGAAAGAAGTAAGAAAGAAGTAAGAAAGAAGTATGAAATAAGTAAGAAAGAAGTAAGAAAGAAGTAAGAAAGAAGTAAGAAAGAAAGAAGTAAGAAAGAAGTAAGAAAAAAGTAAGAAAGAAGTAAGAAAGAAGAAAGTAAGAAGAAAGAAAGAACAGAACAAAGAAGTAAGAAAGAAGTAAGAAAGAAGTAAGAAAGAAGTAAGAAAGAAGTAAGAAAGAAGTAAGAAAGAAGTAAGAAAGAAGAAAGAAAGAAGTATGAAAGAAGTTAGAAAGAAGTTACAAATAAGTAAGAAAGAAGTAAGAAAGAAGTAAGAAAGAAGTAAGAAAGAAAGAAGTAAGAAAGAAGTAAGAAAGAAGAAAGAAAGAAGTAAGAAAGAAGAAAGAAAGAAGTAAGAAAGAAGTAATAAAGAAGTAAGAAAGAAGTAAGAAAGAAAGAAAAAAGAAGAAAGAAGTAAGAAAGAAGTAAGAAAGAAAGAAGTAAGAAAGAAGTAAGAAAGAAGAAAGAAAGAAGTAAGAAAGAAGAAAGAAAGAAGTAAGAAAGAAGTAAGAAAGAAGTAAGAAAGAAGTAAGAAAGAAAGAAGAAGAAAGAAAGAAGTATGAAAGAAGTAAGAAAGAAGTAAGAAAGAAAGAAATAAGAAAGAAGTAAGAAAGACGTAACAAAGAAGTAAGAAAGAAGTTAGAAAGAAGTAAGAAAGAAGTAAGAAAGAAGTAAGAAAGAAGTAAGAAAGAAGTAAGAAAGAATTATGAAAGAAGTAAGAAAGAAGAAAAAAAGAAGTAAGAAAGAAGTAAGAAAGAAGTAAGAAAGAAGTAAGAAAGAAGTAAGAAAGAAGTAAGAAAGAAGTAAGAACGAAGTAAGAAAGAAGTAAGAAGGAATGAAGAAAGAAGTAAGAAAGAAGTAAGAAAGAAGTAAGAAAGAAGTGAGAAAGAAGTAAGAAAGAAAGAAGAAAGAAAGAAGAAAGAAGTAAGAAAGAAGTAAGAAAGAAGAAAGAAAGAAGAAATAAAGAAGAAAGAAAGAAGAAAGAAAGAAGTAAGAAAGAAGTAAGAAAGAAAGAAGAAAGAAGTAAGAAAGAAGTAAGAAAGAAGTAAGAAAGAAGTAAGAAAGAACAAAAAAGAAGTTAGAAAGAAGTAAGAAAGATGTAAGAAAGAAGTAAGAAAGAAGAAAGAAAGAAGTAAGAAAGAAGTAAGAAAGAAAGAAGAAAGAAGTAAGAAAGAAGTAAGAAAGAAGTAATAAAGAAGTAAGAAAGAACAAAAAAGAAGTTAGAAAGAAGTAAGAAAGATGTAAGAAAGAAGTAAGAAAGAAGAAAGAAAGAAGTAAGAAAGAAGAAAGAAAGAAGTAAGAAAGAAGAAAGAAAGATAGAAGAAAGAAGTAAGAAAGAAAGAAGAAAGAAGAAAGAAAGAAGTATGAAAGAAGAAAGAAAGAAGTAAGAAAGAAGAAAGAAAGAAGTAAGAAAGAAGAAAGAAAGATAGAAGAAAGAAGTAAGAAAGAAAGAAGAAAGAAGAAAGAAAGAAGTATGAAAGAAGAAAGAAAGAAGTAAGAAAGAAGTAAGAAAGGAGTAAGAAAGAAGAAAGAAAGAAGTAAGAAAGAAGTAAGAAAGAAGTACGAAAGAAGTAAGAAAGAAGTAAGAAAGAAAGAAGTAAGAAAGAAGTAAGAAAGAAGTAAGAAAGAAGAAAGAAGTCAGAAAGAAGTAAGAAAGAAGTAAGAAAGAAGTAAGAAAGAAGAAAAAAGAAGTTAGAAAGAAGTAAGGAAGAAGTATGAAAGAAGTAAGAAAGAAGAAAGAAAGAAGTAAGAAAGAAGAAAGAAGTAAAAAAGAAGTAAGAAATAAGTAAAAAAGAAAGAAGAAAGAAGTAAGAAAGAAGAAAGAAAGAAGTAAGAAAGAAGATAGAAAGAAGTAAGAAAGAAGTAAGAAAGAAGTAGGAAAGAAGTAAGAAAGAAGTAAGAAAGAAAGAAGTAAGAAAGAAGTAATACTGAAGTAAGAAAGATCTTAGAAAGAAGCAAGAAAGAAGTAAGAAAGAAGTAAGAAAGAAAGAAGAAAGAAGTAAGAAAGAAGAAAGAAAGAAGTATGAAAGAAGTAAGAAAGAAAGAAGTAAGAAAGAAGTAAGAAAGAAGTAAGAAAGAAGTTAGAAAGAAGCAAGAAAAAGTAAGAAAGAAGTTAGAAAGATGTAAGAAAGAAGTAAGAAAGAAGTAAGAAAGAAGAAAGAAAAAAGAAAAAAGAAGTTAGAAATAAGTAAGAAAGAAGTAAGAAAGAAGTAAGAAAGAAGAAAGAAAGAAGTAAGAAAGAAAGAAGAAAAAAGTAAGAAAGAAGTAAGAAAGAACTAAGAAAGAAGTAAGAAAAATGTAAGAAAGAAGTAAGAAAGAAAGAAGAAAGAAGTAAGAAAGAAGTAAGAAAGAAGTATGAAAGAAGTAAGAAAGAAGAAAGAAAGAAGTAAGAAAGAAGTAAGAAAGAAGTAAGAAAGAAGTTAGAAAGAAGTAAGAAAGAAGTAAGAAAGAAGAAAGAAGTAAGAAAGAAGTAAGAAAGAAGTAAGAAAGAAAGAAGAAAGAAGAAAGAAAGAAGTAAGAAAGAAGTAAGAAAGAAGAAAAAAGAAGAAAGAAAGAAGTAAGAAAGAAGTATGAAAGAAGTAAGAAAGAAGAAAAAAAGAAGTAAGAAAGAAGTAAGAAAGAAGTAAGAAAGAAGTAAGAAAGAAGTAAGAAGAAATGAAGAAAGAAGTAAGAAAGAAGTAAGAAAGAAGTGAGAAAGAAGTAAGAAAGAAAGAAGAAAGAAAGAAGAAAGAAGTAAGAAAGAAGTAAGAAAGAAGTAAGAAAGAAGATAGAAAGAAGAAAGAAAGAAGAAAGAAAGAAGTAAGAAAGAAGAAAAAAAGAAGTAAGAAAGAAGTAAGAAAGAAGTAAGAAAGAAGTAAGAAAGAAGTAAGAAAGAAGTAAGAACGAAGTAAGAAAGAAGTAAGAAGGAATGAAGAAAGAAGTAAGAAAGAAGTAAGAAAGAAGTAAGAAAGAAGTGAGAAAGAAGTAAGAAAGAAAGAAGAAAGAAAGAAGAAAGAAGTAAGAAAGAAGTAAGAAAGAAGTAAGAAAGAAGAAAGAAAGAAGAAATAAAGAAGAAAGAAAGAAGAAAGAAAGAAGTAAGAAAGAAGTAAGAAAGAAAGAAGAAAGAAGTAAGAAAGAAGTAAGAAAGAAGTAATAAAGAAGTAAGAAAGAACAAAAAAGAAGTTAGAAAGAAGTAAGAAAGATGTAAGAAAGAAGTAAGAAAGAAGAAAGAAAGAAGTAAGAAAGAAGAAAGAAAGAAGTAAGAAAGAAGAAAGAAAGATAGAAGAAAGAAGTAAGAAAGAAAGAAGAAAGAAGAAAGAAAGTAGTATGAAAGAAGAAAGAAAGAATTAAGAAAGAAGTAAGAAAGGAGTAAGAAAGAAGAAAGAAAGAAGTAAGAAAGAAGTAAGAAAGAAGTACGAAAGAAGTAAGAAAGAAGTAAGAAAGAAAGAAGTAAGAAAGAAGTAAGAAAGAAGTAATAAAGAAGTAAGAAAGAAGAAAAAAGAATATGAAAGAAGTAAGAAAGAAGAAAGAAAGAAGTAAGAAAGAAGAAAAAAAGAAGTAAGAAAGAAGAAAGAAAGATAGAAGAAAGAAGTAAGAAAGAAGTAAGAAAGAAGTATGAAAGAAGTAAGAAAGAAGAAAGAAAGAAGTAAGAAAGAAGTAAGAAAGAAGTAAGAAGGAATGAAGAAAGAAACAAGAAAGAAAGAAGAAAGAAGAAAGAAAGAAGTAAGAAAGAAGAAAGAAAGAAGTAAGAAAGAAGTAAGAAAGAAGTAAGAAAGAAGAAAGAAAGAAGAAAGAAGTAAGAAAGAAGTAATAAAGAAGCAAGAAAGAAGTAAGAAAGAAGAAAGAAAGAATTAAGAAAGAAGAAAGAAAGAAGTAAAATAGAAGAAAGTTAGAAGTAAGAAAGATGTAAGAAAGAAAGAAGAAAGATGTAAGAAAGAAGTAAGAAAGAAGAAAAAAGAAGTTAGAATGAAGTAAGAAAGAAGTAAGAAAGAAGTAAGAAAGAAGAAAGAAAGAAGTAAGAAAGAAGTAAGAAAGAATTAA
Organism: Columba livia; assembly: GCF_036013475.1. NCBI lineage: Eukaryota > Metazoa > Chordata > Aves > Columbiformes > Columbidae > Columba > Columba livia. The sequence goes on from NW_027043077.1 coordinate 149,058, forward strand.
GAAAGAAGTAAGAAAGAAGTAAGAGAGAAGTAAGAAATAAGTAAGAAAGAAAGAAGTAAGAAAGAAGTAAGAAAGAAGTAAGAAAGAAGTAAGAAAGAAAGAAGAAAGAAGTAAGAAAGAAGTAAGAAAGAAGCAAGAAAGAAGTAAGAAAGAAGAAAGAAAGAATTAAGAAAGAAGAAAGAAAGAAGTAAAATAGAAGAAAGTTAGAAGTAAGAAAGATGTAAGAAAGAAAGAAAAAAGAAGTAAGAAAGAAGTAAGATAGAAGCAAGAAAGAAGTAAGAAAGAAGAAAGACAGAATTAAGAAAGAAGAAAGAAAGAAGTAAAATAGAAGAAAGTTAGAAGTAAGAAAGATGTAAGAAAGAAAGTAGAAAGAAGTAAGAAAGAAGACAGAAAGAAGAAAAAAGAAGTTAGAATGAAGTAAGAAAGAAGTAAGAAAGAAGTAAGAAAGAAGAAAAAAAGAAGTAAGAAAGAAGTAAGAAAGAATTAAGAAAGAAGTATGAAAGAAGTAAGAAAGAAGTAAGAAAGAAGAAAGAAAGAAGTAAGAAAGAAGTAAGAAAGAAGTAAGAAAGAAGTAAGAAAGAAGTAAGAAAGAAAGAAGTAAGAAAGAAAGAAGTAAGAAAGAAGTAAGAAAGAAGTAAGAAAGAAGTAAGAATGAAGTAAGAAAGAAGTAAGAAAGAAGTAAGAAAGAAGTAAGAAAGAAAGAAGAAAGAAAGAAGAAAGAAAGAAGAAAGAAGTATGAAAGAAGAGAGAAGGAAGAAAGAAAGAAGTAAGAAAGAAGAAAGAAAGAAATAAGAAAGAAGTAGGAAAGAAAGAAGACAGAAGTAAGAAAGAAAGAAGAAAGAAGAAAGAAAGAAGTAAGAAAGAGGTAAGAAAGAAGTAAGAAAGAAGTAAGAAAGAAGTAAGAAGGAATGAAGAAAGAAGTAAGAAAGAAGTAAGAAAGAAGTAAGAAAGAAGAAAAAAGAAGTTAGAAAGAAGTAATAAAGAAGTAATAAAGAAGTAAGAAAGAAAGAAGTAGAAAGAAGTAAGAAAGAAGTAAGAAAGAAGTAAGAAAGAAAGAAGTAGAAAGAAGTAAGAAAGAAGTAAGAAAGAAGTTTGAAAGAAGTAAGAAGGAATGAAGAAAGAAGTAAGAAAGAAGTAAGAAAGAAGTAAGAAAGAAGTAAGAAAGAAGTAAGAAGGAATGAAGAAAGAAGTAAGAAAGAAGTAAGAAAGAAGTAAGAAAGAAGTAAGGAAAGTAAGAAAGATGTAAGAAAGAAAAAAGAAAGAAGTAAGGAAGAAGAAAGAAAGAAGTATGAAAGAAGTAAGAAAGAAGTAAGAAAGAAAGAAGTAAGAAAGAAGTAAGAAAGAAGTTAGAAAGAAGTAAGAAAGAAGTAAGAAAGAAGTTAGAAAGAAGTTACAAATAAGTAAGAAGGAAGTAAGAAAGAAGTAAGAAAGAAGTAAGAAAGAAAGAAGTAAGAAAGAAGTAAGAAAGAAGAAAGAAAGAAGTAAGAAAGAAGAAAGAAAGAAGTAAGAAAGTAGTAAGAAAGAAGTAAGAAAGAAGTAAGAAAGAAAGAAGAAAGAAGTAAGAAAGTAGTAAGAAAGAAGAAAGAAAGAAGTAAGAAGGAATGAAGAAAGAAGTAAGAAAGAAGAATGAAAGAAGTATGAAAGAAGTAAGAAAGAAGTAAGAAAGGAAGAAGTAAGAAAGAAGTAAGAAGTAAGAAAGAAGTAAGAAAGAAGTTAGAAAGAAGTAAGAAAGAAGTAAGAAAGAAGTATGAAATAAGTAAGAAAGAAGTAAGAAAGAAGTAAGAAAGAAGTAAGAAAGAAGAAAGAAGTAAGAAAGAAGTAAGAAAGAAGTAAGAAAGAAAGAAGAAAGAAGAAAGAAAGAAGTAAGAAAGAAGTAAGAAAGAAGAAAAAAGAAGAAAGAAAGAAGTAAGAAAGAAGTATGAAAGAAGTAAGAAAGAAGAAAAAAAGAAGTAAGAAAGAAGTAAGAAAGAAGTAAGAAAGAAGTAAGAAAGAAGTAAGAAGAAATGAAGAAAGAAGTAAGAAAGAAGTAAGAAAGAAGTGAGAAAGAAGTAAGAAAGAAAGAAGAAAGAAAGAAGAAAGAAGTAAGAAAGAAGTAAGAAAGAAGTAAGAAAGAAGATAGAAAGAAGAAAGAAAGAAGAAAGAAAGAAGAAAGAAGTAAGAAAGAAGTAAGAAAGAAGTAAGAAAGAAAGAAGAAAGAAGTAAAAAAGAAGTAAGAAAGAAGTAATAAAGAAGTAAGAAAGAAGAAAAAAGAAGTTAGAAAGAAGTAAGAAAGAAGTAAGAAAGAAGTTAGAAAGAAGTTACAAATAAGTAAGAAGGAAGTAAGAAAGAAGTAAGAAAGAAGTAAGAAAGAAAGAAGTAAGAAAGAAGTAAGAAGAAATGAAGAAAGAAGTAAGAAAGAAGTAAGAAAGAAGTGAGAAAGAAGTAAGAAAGAAAGAAGAAAGAAAGAAGAAAGAAGTAAGAAAGAAGTAAGAAAGAAGTAAGAAAGAAGATAGAAAGAAGAAAGAAAGAAGAAAGAAAGAAGAAAGAAGTAAGAAAGAACTAAGAAAGAAGTAAGAAAGAAAGAAGAAAGAAGTAAGAAAGAAGTAAGAAAGAAGTAATAAAGAAGTAAGAAAGAAGAAAAAAGAAGTTAGAAAGAAGTAAGAAAGAAGTAAGAAAGAAGTTAGAAAGAAGTTACAAATAAGTAAGAAGGAAGTAAGAAAGAAGTAAGAAAGAAGTAAGAAAGAAAGAAGTAAGAAAGAAGTAAGAAAGAAGAAAGAAAGAAGTAAGAAAGAAGAAAGAAAGAAGTAAGAAAGTAGTAAGAAAGAAGTAAGAAAGAAGTAAGAAAGAAAGAAGAAAGAAGTAAGAAAGTAGTAAGAAAGAAGAAAGAAAGAAGTAAGAAGGAATGAAGAAAGAAGTAAGAAAGAAGAAAGAAAGAAGTATGAAAGAAGTAAGAAAGAAGTAAGAAAGGAAGAAGTAAGAAAGAAGTAAGAAGTAAGAAAGAAGTAAGAAAGAAGTTAGAAAGAAGTAAGAAAGAAGTAAGAAAGAAGTATGAAATAAGTAAGAAAGAAGTAAGAAAGAAGTAAGAAAGAAGTAAGAAAGAAAGAAGTAAGAAAGAAGTAAGAAAAAAGTAAGAAAGAAGTAAGAAAGAAGAAAGTAAGAAGAAAGAAAGAACAGAACAAGGAAGAAAGAAAGAAGTAAGAAAGAGGTAAGAAAGAAGTAAGAAAGAAGTAAGAAAGAAGTAAGAAAGAAGTAAGAAAGAAGTAAGAAAGAAGTAAGGAAGAAGTAAGAAAGAAGTAAGGAAGAAAGAAGTAAGAAAGAAGTAAGAAAGAAGTATGAAAGAAGTAAGAAAGAAGAAAGAAAGAAGTAAGAAAGAAGTTAGAAAGCAGTTACAAATAAGTAAGAAAGAAGTAAGAAAGAAGTAAGAAAGAAGTAAGAAAGAAAGAAGTAAGAAAGAAGTAAGAAAGAAGAAAGAAAGAAGTAAGAAAGAAGAAAGAAAGAATTAAGAAAGAAGTAAGAAAGAAGTAAGAAAGAAGTAAGAAAGAAAGAAGAAGAAAGAAAGAAGTATGAAAGAAGTAAGAAAGAAGTAAGAAAGAAAGAAATAAGAAAGAAGTAAGAAAGACGTAACAAAGAAGTAAGAAAGAAGTTAGAAAGAAGTAAGAAAGAAGTAAGAAAGAAGTAAGAAAGAAGTAAGAAAGAAGTAAGAAAGAAGTATGAAAGAAGTAAGAAAGAAGAAAAAAAGAAGTAAGAAAGAAGTAAGAAAGAAGTAAGAAAGAAGTAAGAAAGAAGTAAGAAAGAAGTAAGAACGAAGTAAGAAAGAAGTAAGAAGGAATGAAGAAAGAAGTAAGAAAGAAGTAAGAAAGAAGTAAGAAAGAAGTGAGAAAGAAGTAAGAAAGAAAGAAGAAAGAAAGAAGAAAGAAGTAAGAAAGAAGTAAGAAAGAAGTAAGAAAGAAGAAAGAAAGAAGAAATAAAGAAGAAAGAAAGAAGAAAGAAAGAAGTAAGAAAGAAGTAAGAAAGAAAGAAGAAAGAAGTAAGAAAGAAGTAAGAAAGAAGTAATAAAGAAGTAAGAAAGAACAAAAAAGAAGTTAGAAAGAAGTAAGAAAGATGTAAGAAAGAAGTAAGAAAGAAGAAAGAAAGAAGTAAGAAAGAAGAAAGAAAGAAGTAAGAAAGAAGAAAGAAAGATAGAAGAAAGAAGTAAGAAAGAAAGAAGAAAGAAGAAAGAAAGTAGTATGAAAGAAGAAAGAAAGAATTAAGAAAGAAGTAAGAAAGGAGTAAGAAAGAAGAAAGAAAGAAGTAAGAAAGAAGTAAGAAAGAAGTACGAAAGAAGTAAGAAAGAAGTAAGAAAGAAAGAAGTAAGAAAGAAGTAAGAAAGAAGTAATAAAGAAGTAAGAAAGAAGAAAAAGAATATGAAAGAAGTAAGAAAGAAGAAAGAAAGAAGTAAGAAAGAAGAAAAAAAGAAGTAAGAAAGAAGAAAGAAAGATAGAAGAAAGAAGTAAGAAAGAAGTAAGAAAGAAGTATGAAAGAAGTAAGAAAGAAGAAAGAAAGAAGTAAGAAAGAAGTAAGAAAGAAGTAAGAAGGAATGAAGAAAGAAACAAGAAAGAAAGAAGAAAGAAGAAAGAAAGAAGTAAGAAAGAAGAAAGAAAGAAGTAAGAAAGAAGTAAGAAAGAAGTAAGAAAGAAGAAAGAAAGAAGAAAGAAGTAAGAAAGAAGTAATAAAGAAGCAAGAAAGAAGTAAGAAAGAAGAAAGAAAGAATTAAGAAAGAAGAAAGAAAGAAGTAAAATAGAAGAAAGTTAGAAGTAACAAAGATGTAAGAAAGAAAGAAGAAAGATGTAAGAAAGAAGTAAGAAAGAAGAAAAAAGAAGTTAGAATGAAGTAAGAAAGAAGTAAGAAAGAAGTAAGAAAGAAGAAAGAAAGAAGTAAGAAAGAAGTAAGAAAGAATTAAGAAAGAAGTAAGAAAGAAGTAAGAGAGAAGTAAGAAATAAGTAAGAAAGAAAGAAGTAAGAAAGAAGTAAGAAAGAAGTAAGAAAGAAGTAAGAAAGAAAGAAGAAAGAAGTAAGAAAGAAGTAAGAAAGAAGCAAGAAAGAAGTAAGAAAGAAGAAAGAAAGAATTAAGAAAGAAGAAAGAAAGAAGTAAAATAGAAGAAAGTTAGAAGTAAGAAAGATGTAAGAAAGAAAGAAAAAAGAAGTAAGAAAGAAGTAAGATAGAAGCAAGAAAGAAGTAAGAAAGAAGAAAGACAGAATTAAGAAAGAAGAAAGAAAGAAGTAAAATAGAAGAAAGTTAGAAGTAAGAAAGATGTAAGAAAGAAAGTAGAAAGAAGTAAGAAAGAAGACAGAAAGAAGAAAAAAGAAGTTAGAATGAAGTAAGAAAGAAGTAAGAAAGAAGTAAGAAAGAAGAAAAAAAGAAGTAAGAAAGAAGTAAGAAAGAATTAAGAAAGAAGTATGAAAGAAGTAAGAAAGAAGTAAGAAAGAAGAAAGAAAGAAGTAAGAAAGAAGTAAGAAAGAAGTAAGAAAGAAGTAAGAAAGAAGTAAGAAAGAAAGAAGTAAGAAAGAAAGAAGTAAGAAAGAAGTAAGAAAGAAGTAAGAAAGAAGTAAGAATGAAGTAAGAAAGAAGTAAGAAAGAAGTAAGAAAGAAGAAAGAAAGAAAGAAGAAAGAAAGAAGAAAGAAAGAAGAAAGAAGTATGAAAGAAGAGAGAAGGAAGAAAGAAAGAAGTAAGAAAGAAGAAAGAAAGAAATAAGAAAGAAGTAGGAAAGAAAGAAGACAGAAGTAAGAAAGAAAGAAGAAAGAAGAAAGAAAGAAGTAAGAAAGAGGTAAGAAAGAAGTAAGAAAGAAGTAAGAAAGAAGTAAGAAGGAATGAAGAAAGAAGTAAGAAAGAAGTAAGAAAGAAGTAAGAAAGAAGAAAAAAGAAGTTAGAAAGAAGTAATAAAGAAGTAATAAAGAAGTAAGAAAGAAAGAAGTAGAAAGAAGTAAGAAAGAAGTAAGAAAGAAGTTTGAAAGAAGTAAGAAGGAATGAAGAAAGAAGTAAGAAAGAAGTAAGAAAGAAGTAAGAAAGAAGTAAGAAAGAAGTAAGAAGGAATGAAGAAAGAAGTAAGAAAGAAGTAAGAAAGAAGTAAGAAAGAAGTAAGGAAAGTAAGAAAGATGTAAGAAAGAAAAAAGAAAGAAGTAAGGAAGAAGAAAGAAAGAAGTATGAAAGAAGTAAGAAAGAAGTAAGAAAGAAAGAAGTAAGAAAGAAGTAAGAAAGAAGTTAGAAAGAAGTAAGAAAGAAGTAAGAAAGAAGTTAGAAAGAAGTTACAAATAAGTAAGAAGGAAGTAAGAAAGAAGTAAGAAAGAAGTAAGAAAGAAAGAAGTAAGAAAGAAGTAAGAAAGAAGAAAGAAAGAAGTAAGAAAGAAGAAAGAAAGAAGTAAGAAAGTAGTAAGAAAGAAGTAAGAAAGAAGTAAGAAAGAAAGAAGAAAGAAGTAAGAAAGTAGTAAGAAAGAAGAAAGAAAGAAGTAAGAAGGAATGAAGAAAGAAGTAAGAAAGAAGAATGAAAGAAGTATGAAAGAAGTAAGAAAGAAGTAAGAAAGGAAGAAGTAAGAAAGAAGTAAGAAGTAAGAAAGAAGTAAGAAAGAAGTTAGAAAGAAGTAAGAAAGAAGTAAGAAAGAAGTATGAAATAAGTAAGAAAGAAGTAAGAAAGAAGTAAGAAAGAAGTAAGAAAGAAAGAAGTAAGAAAGAAGTAAGAAAAAAGTAAGAAAGAAGTAAGAAAGAAGAAAGTAAGAAGAAAGAAAGAACAGAACAAAGAAGTAAGAAAGAAGTAAGAAAGAAGTAAGAAAGAAGTAAGAAAGAAGTAAGAAAGAAGTAAGAAAGAAGTAAGAAAGAAGTAAGGAAGAAGTAAGAAAGAAGTAAGGAAGAAAGAAGTAAGAAAGAAGTAAGAAAGAAGTATGAAAGAAGTAAGAAAGAAGAAAGAAAGAAGTAAGAAAGAAGTTAGAAAGAAGTTACAAATAAGTAAGAAAGAAGTAAGAAAGAAGTAAGAAAGAAGTAAGAAAGAAAGAAGTAAGAAAGAAGTAAGAAAGAAGAAAGAAAGAAGTAAGAAAGAAGAAAGAAAGAAGTAAGAAAGAAGTAAGAAAGAAGTAAGAAAGAAGTAAGAAAGAAAGAAAAAAGAAGAAAGAAGTAAGAAAGAAGTAAGAAAGAAAGAAGTAAGAAAGAAGTAAGAAAGAAGAAAGAAAGAAGTAAGAAAGAAGAAAGAAAGAAGTAAGAAAGAAGTAAGAAAGAAGTAAGAAAGAAGTAAGAAAGAAAGAAGAAGAAAGAAAGAAGTATGAAAGAAGTAAGAAAGAAGTAAGAAAGAAAGAAATAAGAAAGAAGTAAGAAAGACGTAACAAAGAAGTAAGAAAGAAGTTAGAAAGAAGTAAGAAAGAAGTAAGAAAGAAGTAAGAAAGAAGTAAGAAAGAAGTAAGAAAGAATTATGAAAGAAGTAAGAAAGAAGAAAAAAAGAAGTAAGAAAGAAGTAAGAAAGAAGTAAGAAAGAAGTAAGAAAGAAGAAAGAAGTAAGAAAGAAGTAAGAACGAAGTAAGAAAGAAGTAAGAAGGAATGAAGAAAGTAGTAAGAAAGAAGTAAGAAAGAAGTAAGAAAGAAGTGAGAAAGAAGTAAGAAAGAAAGAAGAAAGAAAGAAGAAAGAAGTAAGAAAGAAGTAAGAAAGAAGAAAGAAAGAAGAAATAAAGAAGAAAGAAAGAAGAAAGAAAGAAGTAAGAAAGAAGTAAGAAAGAAAGAAGAAAGAAGTAAGAAAGAAGTAAGAAAGAAGTAATAAAGAAGTAAGAAAGAACAAAAAAGAAGTTAGAAAGAAGTAAGAAAGATGTAAGAAAGAAGTAAGAAAGAAGAAAGAAAGAAGTAAGAAAGAAGAAAGAAAGAAGTAAGAAATAAGAAAGAAAGATAGAAGAAAGAAGTAAGAAAGAAAGAAGAAAGAAGAAAGAAAGAAGTATGAAAGAAGAAAGAAAGAAGTAAGAAAGAAGTAAGAAAGGAGTAAGAAAGAAGAAAGAAAGAAGTAAGAAAGAAGTAAGAAAGAAGTACGAAAGAAGTAAGAAAGAAGTAAGAAAGAAAGAAGTAAGAAAGAAGTAAGAAAGAAGTAAGAAAGAAGAAAGAAGTCAGAAAGAAGTAAGAAAGAAGTAAGAAAGAAGTAAGAAAGAAGAAAAAAGAAGTTAGAAAGAAGTAAGGAAGAAGTATGAAAGAAGTAAGAAAGAAGAAAGAAAGAAGTAAGAAAGAAGAAAGAAGTAAAAAAGAAGTAAGAAATAAGTAAAAAAGAAAGAAGAAAGAAGTAAGAAAGAAGAAAGAAAGAAGTAAGAAAGAAGATAGAAAGAAGTAAGAAAGAAGTAAGAAAGAAGTAGGAAAGAAGTAAGAAAGAAGTAAGAAAGAAAGAAGTAAGAAAGAAGTAATAAAGAAGTAAGAAAGATCTTAGAAAGAAGCAAGAAAGAAGTAAGAAAGAAGTAAGAAAGAAAGAAGAAAGAAGTAAGAAAGAAGAAAGAAAGAAGTATGAAAGAAGTAAGAAAGAAAGAAGTAAGAAAGAAGTAAGAAAGAAGTTAGAAAGAAGCAAGAAAAAGAAAGAAGTTAGAAAGATGTAAGAAAGAAGTAAGAAAGAAGTAAGAAAGAAGAAAGAAAAAAGAAAAAAGCAGTTAGAAATAAGTAAGAAAGAAGTAAGAAAGAAGTAAGAAAGAAGAAAGAAAGAAGTAAGAAAGAAAGAAGAAAAAAGTAAGAAAGAAGTAAGAAAGAACTAAGAAAGAAGTAAGAAAAATGTAAGAAAGAAGTAAGAAAGAAAGAAGAAAGAAGTAAGAAAGAAGTAAGAAAGAAGTATGAAAGAAGTAAGAAAGAAGAAAGAAAGAAGTAAGAAAGAAGTAAGAAAGAAGTAAGAGAGAAGTTAGAAAGAAGTAAGAAAGAAGTAAGAAAGAAGAAAGAAGTAAGAAAGAAGTAAGAAAGAAGTAAGAAAGAAAGAAGAAAGAAGAAAGAAAGAAGTAAGAAAGAAGTAAGAAAGAAGAAAAAAGAAGAAAGAAAGAAGTAAGAAAGAAGTATGAAAGAAGTAAGAAAGAAGAAAAAAAGAAGTAAGAAAGAAGTAAGAAAGAAGTAAGAAAGAAGTAAGAAAGAAGTAAGAAGAAATGAAGAAAGAAGTAAGAAAGAAGTAAGAAAGAAGTGAGAAAGAAGTAAGAAAGAAAGAAGAAAGAAAGAAGAAAGAAGTAAGAAAGAAGTAAGAAAGAAGTAAGAAAGAAGATAGAAAGAAGAAAGAAAGAAGAAAGAAAGAAGAAAGAAGTAAGAAAGAAGTAAGAAAGAAGTAAGAAAGAAAGAAGAAAGAAGTAAGAAAGAAGTAAGAAAGAAGTAATAAAGAAGTAAGAAAGAAGAAAAAAGAAGTTAGAAAGAAGTAAGAAAGAAGAAAGAAAGAAGTAAGAAAGAAGAAAAAAAGAAGTAAGAAAGAAGAAAGAAAGATAGAAGAAAGAAGTAAGAAAGAAGTAAGAAAGAAGTAAGAAAGAAAGAAGAAAGAAGTAAGAAAGAAGTAAGAAAGAAGTAATAAAGAAATAAGAAAGAAGAAAAAAGAAGTAAGAAAGAAGTAAGAAAGATGTAAGAAAGAAGTAAGAAAGAAGAAAGAAAGAAGTAAGAAAGAAGAAAGAAAGAAGAAAGAAGAAAGAAAGATAGAAGAAAGAAGTAAGAAAGAAAGAAGAAAGAAGAAAGAAAGAAGTAAGAAAGAAGAAAGAAAGAAGTAAGAAAGAAGTAAGAAAGAAGTAAGAAAGAAGAAAGAAAGAAGTAAGAAAGAAGTAAGAAAGAAGTACGAAAGAAGTAAGAAAGAAGTAAGAAAGAAAGAAGTAAGAAAGAAGTAAGAAAGAAGTAAGAAAGAAGAAAGAAGTCAGAAAGAAGTAAGAAAGAAGTAAGAAAGAAGTAAGAAAGAAGAAAAAAGAAGTTAGAAAGAAGTAAGGAAGAAGTATGAAAGAAGTAAGAAAGAAGAAAGAAAGAAGTAAGAAAGAAGAAAGAAGTAAAAAAGAAGTAAGAAAGAAGTAAGAAAGAAAGAAGAAAGAAGTAAGAAAGAAGAAAGAAAGAAGTAAGAAAGAAGAAAGAAAGAAGTAAGAAAGTAGTAAGAAAGAAGTAGGAAAGAAGTAAGAAAGAAGTAAGAAAGAAAGAAGTAAGAAAGAAGTAATAAAGAAGTAAGAAAGATCTTAGAAAGAAGCAAGAAAGAAGTAAGAAAGAAGTAAGAAAGAAAAAAGAAAGAAGTAAGAAAGAAGAAAGAAAGAAGTAAGAAAGTAGTAAGAAAGAAGTAAGAAAGAAGTAAGAAAGAAAGAAGAAAGAAGTAAGAAAGTAGTAAGAAAGAAGAAAGAAAGAAGTAAGAAGGAATGAAGAAAGAAGTAAGAAAGAAGAAAGAAAGAAGTATGAAAGAAGTAAGAAAGAAGTAAGAAAGTAAGAAGTAAGAAAGAAGTAAGAAGTAACAATGAAGTAAGAAAGAAGTTAGAAAGAAGTAAGAAAGAAGTAAGAAAGAAGTATGAAATAAGTAAGAAAGAAGTAAGAAAGAAGTAATAAAGAAGTAAGAAAGAAAGAAGTAAGAAAGAAGTAAGAAAGAAGTAAGAAAGAAGTAAGAAAGAAGTAAGAAAGAAGAAAAAAGAAGTTAGAAAGAAGTAAGAAAGAAGAAAGAAAGAAGTAAGAAAGAAGAAAAAAAGAAGTAAGAAAGAAGAAAGAAAGATAGAAGAAAGAAGTAAGAAAGAAGTAAGAAAGAAGTAAGAAAGAAAGAAGAAAGAAGTAAGAAAGAAGTAAGAAAGAAGTAATAAAGAAATAAGAAAGAAGAAAAAAGAAGTTAGAAAGAAGTAAGAAAGATGTAAGAAAGAAGTAAGAAAGAAGAAAGAAAGAAGTAAGAAAGAAGAAAGAAAGAAGAAAGAAGAAAGAAAGATAGAAGAAAGAAGTAAGAAAGAAAGAAGAAAGAAGAAAGAAAGAAGTAAGAAAGAAGAAAGAAAGAAGTAAGAAAGAAGTAAGAAAGAAGTAAGAAAGAAGAAAGAAAGAAGTAAGAAAGAAGTAAGAAAGAAGTACGAAAGAAGTAAGAAAGAAGTAAGAAAGAAAGAAGTAAGAAAGAAGTAAGAAAGAAGTAAGAAAGAAGAAAGAAGTCAGAAAGAAGTAAGAAAGAAGTAAGAAAGAAGTAAGAAAGAAGAAAAAAGAAGTTAGAAAGAAGTAAGGAAGAAGTATGAAAGAAGTAAGAAAGGAGAAAGAAAGAAGTAAGAAAGAAGAAAGAAGTAAAAAAGAAGTAAGAAAGAAGTAAGAAAGAAAGAAGAAAGAAGTAAGAAAGAAGAAAGAAAGAAGTAAGAAAGAAGAAAGAAAGAAGTAAGAAAGTAGTAAGAAAGAAGTAGGAAAGAAGTAAGAAAGAAGTAAGAAAGAAAGAAGTAAGAAAGAAGTAATAAAGAAGTAAGAAAGATCTTAGAAAGAAGCAAGAAAGAAGTAAGAAAGAAGTAAGAAAGAAAAAAGTAAGAAGTAAGAAAGAAGAAAGAAAGAAGTAAGAAAGTAGTATGAAATAAGTAAGAAAGAAGTAAGAAAGAAGTAAGAAAGAAGTAAGAAAGAAAGAAGTAAGAAAGAAGTAAGAAAAAAGTAAGAAAGAAGTAAGAAAGAAGAAAGTAAGAAGAAAGAAAGAACAGAACAAGGAAGAAAGAAAGAAGTAAGAAAGAGGTAAGAAAGAAGTAAGAAAGAAGTAAGAAAGAAGTAAGAAAGAAGTAAGAAAGAAGTAAGAAAGAAGTAAGGAAGAAGTAAGAAAGAAGTAAGGAAGAAAGAAGTAAGAAAGAAGTAAGAAAGAAGTATGAAAGAAGTAAGAAAGAAGAAAGAAAGAAGTAAGAAAGAAGTTAGAAAGCAGTTACAAATAAGTAAGAAAGAAGTAAGAAAGAAGTAAGAAAGAAGTAAGAAAGAAAGAAGTAAGAAAGAAGTAAGAAAGAAGAAAGAAAGAAGTAAGAAAGAAGAAAGAAAGAATTAAGAAAGAAGTAAGAAAGAAGTAAGAAAGAAGTAAGAAAGAAAGAAGAAGAAAGAAAGAAGTATGAAAGAAGTAAGAAAGAAGTAAGAAAGAAAGAAATAAGAAAGAAGTAAGAAAGACGTAACAAAGAAGTAAGAAAGAAGTTAGAAAGAAGTAAGAAAGAAGTAAGAAAGAAGTAAGAAAGAAGTAAGAAAGAAGTAAGAAAGAAGTATGAAAGAAGTAAGAAAGAAGAAAAAAAGAAGTAAGAAAGAAGTAAGAAAGAAGTAAGAAAGAAGTAAGAAAGAAGTAAGAAAGAAGTAAGAACGAAGTAAGAAAGAAGTAAGAAGGAATGAAGAAAGAAGTAAGAAAGAAGTAAGAAAGAAGTAAGAAAGAAGTGAGAAAGAAGTAAGAAAGAAAGAAGAAAGAAAGAAGAAAGAAGTAAGAAAGAAGTAAGAAAGAAGTAAGAAAGAAGAAAGAAAGAAGAAATAAAGAAGAAAGAAAGAAGAAAGAAAGAAGTAAGAAAGAAGTAAGAAAGAAAGAAGAAAGAAGTAAGAAAGAAGTAAGAAAGAAGTAATAAAGAAGTAAGAAAGAACAAAAAAGAAGTTAGAAAGAAGTAAGAAAGATGTAAGAAAGAAGTAAGAAAGAAGAAAGAAAGAAGTAAGAAAGAAGAAAGAAAGAAGTAAGAAAGAAGAAAGAAAGATAGAAGAAAGAAGTAAGAAAGAAAGAAGAAAGAAGAAAGAAAGTAGTATGAAAGAAGAAAGAAAGAATTAAGAAAGAAGTAAGAAAGGAGTAAGAAAGAAGAAAGAAAGAAGTAAGAAAGAAGTAAGAAAGAAGTACGAAAGAAGTAAGAAAGAAGTAAGAAAGAAAGAAGTAAGAAAGAAGTAAGAAAGAAGTAATAAAGAAGTAAGAAAGAAGAAAAAAGAATATGAAAGAAGTAAGAAAGAAGAAAGAAAGAAGTAAGAAAGAAGAAAAAAAGAAGTAAGAAAGAAGAAAGAAAGATAGAAGAAAGAAGTAAGAAAGAAGTAAGAAAGAAGTATGAAAGAAGTAAGAAAGAAGAAAGAAAGAAGTAAGAAAGAAGTAAGAAAGAAGTAAGAAGGAATGAAGAAAGAAACAAGAAAGAAAGAAGAAAGAAGAAAGAAAGAAGTAAGAAAGAAGAAAGAAAGAAGTAAGAAAGAAGTAAGAAAGAAGTAAGAAAGAAGAAAGAAAGAAGAAAGAAGTAAGAAAGAAGTAATAAAGAAGCAAGAAAGAAGTAAGAAAGAAGAAAGAAAGAATTAAGAAAGAAGAAAGAAAGAAGTAAAATAGAAGAAAGTTAGAAGTAAGAAAGATGTAAGAAAGAAAGAAGAAAGATGTAAGAAAGAAGTAAGAAAGAAGAAAAAAGAAGTTAGAATGAAGTAAGAAAGAAGTAAGAAAGAAGTAAGAAAGAAGAAAGAAAGAAGTAAGAAAGAAGTAAGAAAGAATTAAGAAAGAAGTAAGAAAGAAGTAAGAGAGAAGTAAGAAATAAGTAAGAAAGAAAGAAGTAAGAAAGAAGTAAGAAAGAAGTAAGAAAGAAGTAAGAAAGAAAGAAGAAAGAAGTAAGAAAGAAGTAAGAAAGAAGCAAGAAAGAAGTAAGAAAGAAGAAAGAAAGAATTAAGAAAGAAGAAAGAAAGAAGTAAAATAGAAGAAAGTTAGAAGTAAGAAAGATGTAAGAAAGAAAGAAAAAAGAAGTAAGAAAGAAGTAAGATAGAAGCAAGAAAGAAGTAAGAAAGAAGAAAGACAGAATTAAGAAAGAAGAAAGAAAGAAGTAAAATAGAAGAAAGTTAGAAGTAAGAAAGATGTAAGAAAGAAAGTAGAAAGAAGTAAGAAAGAAGACAGAAAGAAGAAAAAAGAAGTTAGAATGAAGTAAGAAAGAAGTAAGAAAGAAGTAAGAAAGAAGAAAAAAAGAAGTAAGAAAGAAGTAAGAAAGAATTAAGAAAGAAGTATGAAAGAAGTAAGAAAGAAGTAAGAAAGAAGAAAGAAAGAAGTAAGAAAGAAGTAAGAAAGAAGTAAGAAAGAAGTAAGAAAGAAGTAAGAAAGAAAGAAGTAAGAAAGAAAGAAGTAAGAAAGAAGTAAGAAAGAAGTAAGAAAGAAGTAAGAATGAAGTAAGAAAGAAGTAAGAAAGAAGTAAGAAAGAAGAAAGAAAGAAAGAAGAAAGAAAGAAGAAAGAAAGAAGAAAGAAGTATGAAAGAAGAGAGAAGGAAGAAAGAAAGAAGTAAGAAAGAAGAAAGAAAGAAATAAGAAAGAAGTAGGAAAGAAAGAAGACAGAAGTAAGAAAGAAAGAAGAAAGAAGAAAGAAAGAAGTAAGAAAGAGGTAAGAAAGAAGTAAGAAAGAAGTAAGAAAGAAGTAAGAAGGAATGAAGAAAGAAGTAAGAAAGAAGTAAGAAAGAAGTAAGAAAGAAGAAAAAAGAAGTTAGAAAGAAGTAATAAAGAAGTAATAAAGAAGTAAGAAAGAAAGAAGTAGAAAGAAGTAAGAAAGAAGTAAGAAAGAAGTTTGAAAGAAGTAAGAAGGAATGAAGAAAGAAGTAAGAAAGAAGTAAGAAAGAAGTAAGAAAGAAGTAAGAAAGAAGTAAGAAGGAATGAAGAAAGAAGTAAGAAAGAAGTAAGAAAGAAGTAAGAAAGAAGTAAGGAAAGTAAGAAAGATGTAAGAAAGAAAAAAGAAAGAAGTAAGGAAGAAGAAAGAAAGAAGTATGAAAGAAGTAAGAAAGAAGTAAGAAAGAAAGAAGTAAGAAAGAAGTAAGAAAGAAGTTAGAAAGAAGTAAGAAAGAAGTAAGAAAGAAGTTAGAAAGAAGTTACAAATAAGTAAGAAGGAAGTAAGAAAGAAGTAAGAAAGAAGTAAGAAAGAAAGAAGTAAGAAAGAAGTAAGAAAGAAGAAAGAAAGAAGTAAGAAAGAAGAAAGAAAGAAGTAAGAAAGTAGTAAGAAAGAAGTAAGAAAGAAGTAAGAAAGAAAGAAGAAAGAAGTAAGAAAGTAGTAAGAAAGAAGAAAGAAAGAAGTAAGAAGGAATGAAGAAAGAAGTAAGAAAGAAGAATGAAAGAAGTATGAAAGAAGTAAGAAAGAAGTAAGAAAGGAAGAAGTAAGAAAGAAGTAAGAAGTAAGAAAGAAGTAAGAAAGAAGTTAGAAAGAAGTAAGAAAGAAGTAAGAAAGAAGTATGAAATAAGTAAGAAAGAAGTAAGAAAGAAGTAAGAAAGAAGTAAGAAAGAAAGAAGTAAGAAAGAAGTAAGAAAAAAGTAAGAAAGAAGTAAGAAAGAAGAAAGTAAGAAGAAAGAAAGAACAGAACAAAGAAGTAAGAAAGAAGTAAGAAAGAAGTAAGAAAGAAGTAAGAAAGAAGTAAGAAAGAAGTAAGAAAGAAGTAAGAAAGAAGTAAGGAAGAAGTAAGAAAGAAGTAAGGAAGAAAGAAGTAAGAAAGAAGTAAGAAAGAAGTATGAAAGAAGTAAGAAAGAAGAAAGAAAGAAGTAAGAAAGAAGTTAGAAAGAAGTTACAAATAAGTAAGAAAGAAGTAAGAAAGAAGTAAGAAAGAAGTAAGAAAGAAAGAAGTAAGAAAGAAGTAAGAAAGAAGAAAGAAAGAAGTAAGAAAGAAGAAAGAAAGAAGTAAGAAAGAAGTAAGAAAGAAGTAAGAAAGAAGTAAGAAAGAAAGAAAAAAGAAGAAAGAAGTAAGAAAGAAGTAAGAAAGAAAGAAGTAAGAAAGAAGTAAGAAAGAAGAAAGAAAGAAGTAAGAAAGAAGAAAGAAAGAAGTAAGAAAGAAGTAAGAAAGAAGTAAGAAAGAAGTAAGAAAGAAAGAAGAAGAAAGAAAGAAGTATGAAAGAAGTAAGAAAGAAGTAAGAAAGAAAGAAATAAGAAAGAAGTAAGAAAGACGTAACAAAGAAGTAAGAAAGAAGTTAGAAAGAAGTAAGAAAGAAGTAAGAAAGAAGTAAGAAAGAAGTAAGAAAGAAGTAAGAAAGAATTATGAAAGAAGTAAGAAAGAAGAAAAAAAGAAGTAAGAAAGAAGTAAGAAAGAAGTAAGAAAGAAGTAAGAAAGAAGTAAGAAAGAAGTAAGAAAGAAGTAAGAACGAAGTAAGAAAGAAGTAAGAAGGAATGAAGAAAGTAGTAAGAAAGAAGTAAGAAAGAAGTAAGAAAGAAGTGAGAAAGAAGTAAGAAAGAAAGAAGAAAGAAAGAAGAAAGAAGTAAGAAAGAAGTAAGAAAGAAGAAAGAAAGAAGAAATAAAGAAGAAAGAAAGAAGAAAGAAAGAAGTAAGAAAGAAGTAAGAAAGAAAGAAGAAAGAAGTAAGAAAGAAGTAAGAAAGAAGTAATAAAGAAGTAAGAAAGAACAAAAAAGAAGTTAGAAAGAAGTAAGAAAGATGTAAGAAAGAAGTAAGAAAGAAGAAAGAAAGAAGTAAGAAAGAAGAAAGAAAGAAGTAAGAAAGAAGAAAGAAAGATAGAAGAAAGAAGTAAGAAAGAAAGAAGAAAGAAGAAAGAAAGAAGTATGAAAGAAGAAAGAAAGAAGTAAGAAAGAAGTAAGAAAGGAGTAAGAAAGAAGAAAGAAAGAAGTAAGAAAGAAGTAAGAAAGAAGTACGAAAGAAGTAAGAAAGAAGTAAGAAAGAAAGAAGTAAGAAAGAAGTAAGAAAGAAGTAAGAAAGAAGAAAGAAGTCAGAAAGAAGTAAGAAAGAAGTAAGAAAGAAGTAAGAAAGAAGAAAAAAGAAGTTAGAAAGAAGTAAGGAAGAAGTATGAAAGAAGTAAGAAAGAAGAAAGAAAGAAGTAAGAAAGAAGAAAGAAGTAAAAAAGAAGTAAGAAATAAGTAAAAAAGAAAGAAGAAAGAAGTAAGAAAGAAGAAAGAAAGAAGTAAGAAAGAAGATAGAAAGAAGTAAGAAAGAAGTAAGAAAGAAGTAGGAAAGAAGTAAGAAAGAAGTAAGAAAGAAAGAAGTAAGAAAGAAGTAATAAAGAAGTAAGAAAGATCTTAGAAAGAAGCAAGAAAGAAGTAAGAAAGAAGTAAGAAAGAAAGAAGAAAGAAGTAAGAAAGAAGAAAGAAAGAAGTATGAAAGAAGTAAGAAAGAAAGAAGTAAGAAAGAAGTAAGAAAGAAGTTAGAAAGAAGCAAGAAAAAGAAAGAAGTTAGAAAGATGTAAGAAAGAAGTAAGAAAGAAGTAAGAAAGAAGAAAGAAAAAAGAAAAAAGCAGTTAGAAATAAGTAAGAAAGAAGTAAGAAAGAAGTAAGAAAGAAGAAAGAAAGAAGTAAGAAAGAAAGAAGAAAAAAGTAAGAAAGAAGTAAGAAAGAACTAAGAAAGAAGTAAGAAAAATGTAAGAAAGAAGTAAGAAAGAAAGAAGAAAGAAGTAAGAAAGAAGTAAGAAAGAAGTATGAAAGAAGTAAGAAAGAAGAAAGAAAGAAGTAAGAAAGAAGTAAGAAAGAAGTAAGAAAGAAGTTAGAAAGAAGTAAGAAAGAAGTAAGAAAGAAGAAAGAAGTAAGAAAGAAGTAAGAAAGAAGTAAGAAAGAAAGAAGAAAGAAGAAAGAAAGAAGTAAGAAAGAAGTAAGAAAGAAGAAAAAAGAAGAAAGAAAGAAGTAAGAAAGAAGTATGAAAGAAGTAAGAAAGAAGAAAAAAAGAAGTAAGAAAGAAGTAAGAAAGAAGTAAGAAAGAAGTAAGAAAGAAGTAAGAAAGAAGTAAGAAGAAATGAAGAAAGAAGTAAGAAAGAAGTAAGAAAGAAGTGAGAAAGAAGTAAGAAAGAAAGAAGAAAGAAAGAAGAAAGAAGTAAGAAAGAAGTAAGAAAGAAGTAAGAAAGAAGATAGAAAGAAGAAAGAAAGAAGAAAGAAAGAAGAAAGAAGTAAGAAAGAAGTAAGAAAGAAGTAAGAAAGAAAGAAGAAAGAAGTAAGAAAGAAGTAAGAAAGAAGTAATAAAGAAGTAAGAAAGAAGAAAAAAGAAGTTAGAAAGAAGTAAGAAAGAAGAAAGAAAGAAGTAAGAAAGAAGAAAAAAAGAAGTAAGAAAGAAGAAAGAAAGATAGAAGAAAGAAGTAAGAAAGAAGTAAGAAAGAAGTAAGAAAGAAAGAAGAAAGAAGTAAGAAAGAAGTAAGAAAGAAGTAATAAAGAAATAAGAAAGAAGAAAAAAGAAGTAAGAAAGAAGTAAGAAAGATGTAAGAAAGAAGTAAGAAAGAAGAAAGAAAGAAGTAAGAAAGAAGAAAGAAAGAAGAAAGAAGAAAGAAAGATAGAAGAAAGAAGTAAGAAAGAAAGAAGAAAGAAGAAAGAAAGAAGTAAGAAAGAAGAAAGAAAGAAGTAAGAAAGAAGTAAGAAAGAAGTAAGAAAGAAGAAAGAAAGAAGTAAGAAAGAAGTAAGAAAGAAGTACGAAAGAAGTAAGAAAGAAGTAAGAAAGAAAGAAGTAAGAAAGAAGTAAGAAAGAAGTAAGAAAGAAGAAAGAAGTCAGAAAGAAGTAAGAAAGAAGTAAGAAAGAAGTAAGAAAGAAGAAAAAAGAAGTTAGAAAGAAGTAAGGAAGAAGTATGAATGAAGTAAGAAAGAAGAAATAAAGAAGTAAGAAAGAAGAAAGAAGTAAAAAAGAAGTAAGAAAGAAGTAAGAAAGAAAGAAGAAAGAAGTAAGAAAGAAGAAAGAAAGAAGTAAGAAAGAAGAAAGAAAGAAGTAAGAAAGTAGTAAGAAAGAAGTAGGAAAGAAGTAAGAAAGAAGTAAGAAAGAAAGAAGTAAGAAAGAAGTAATAAAGAAGTAAGAAAGATCTTAGAAAGAAGCAAGAAAGAAGTAAGAAAGAAGTAAGAAAGAAAAAAGAAAGAAGTAAGAAAGAAGAAAGAAAGAAGTAAGAAAGTAGTAAGAAAGAAGTAAGAAAGAAGTAAGAAAGAAAGAAGAAAGAAGTAAGAAAGTAGTAAGAAAGAAGAAAGAAAGAAGTAAGAAGGAATGAAGAAAGAAGTAAGAAAGAAGAAAGAAAGAAGTATGAAAGAAGTAAGAAAGAAGTAAGAAAGTAAGAAGTAAGAAAGAAGTAAGAAGTAACAATGAAGTAAGAAAGAAGTTAGAAAGAAGTAAGAAAGAAGTAAGAAAGAAGTATGAAATAAGTAAGAAAGAAGTAAGAAAGAAGTAATAAAGAAGTAAGAAAGAAAGAAGTAAGAAAGAAGTAAGAAAGAAGTAAGAAAGAAGTAAGAAAGAAGTAAGAAAGAAGAAAAAAGAAGTTAGAAAGAAGTAAGAAAGAAGAAAGAAAGAAGTAAGAAAGAAGAAAAAAAGAAGTAAGAAAGAAGAAAGAAAGATAGAAGAAAGAAGTAAGAAAGAAGTAAGAAAGAAGTAAGAAAGAAAGAAGAAAGAAGTAAGAAAGAAGTAAGAAAGAAGTAATAAAGAAATAAGAAAGAAGAAAAAAGAAGTTAGAAAGAAGTAAGAAAGATGTAAGAAAGAAGTAAGAAAGAAGAAAGAAAGAAGTAAGAAAGAAGAAAGAAAGAAGAAAGAAGAAAGAAAGATAGAAGAAAGAAGTAAGAAAGAAAGAAGAAAGAAGAAAGAAAGAAGTAAGAAAGAAGAAAGAAAGAAGTAAGAAAGAAGTAAGAAAGAAGTAAGAAAGAAGAAAGAAAGAAGTAAGAAAGAAGTAAGAAAGAAGTACGAAAGAAGTAAGAAAGAAGTAAGAAAGAAAGAAGTAAGAAAGAAGTAAGAAAGAAGTAAGAAAGAAGAAAGAAGTCAGAAAGAAGTAAGAAAGAAGTAAGAAAGAAGTAAGAAAGAAGAAAAAAGAAGTTAGAAAGAAGTAAGGAAGAAGTATGAAAGAAGTAAGAAAGGAGAAAGAAAGAAGTAAGAAAGAAGAAAGAAGTAAAAAAGAAGTAAGAAAGAAGTAAGAAAGAAAGAAGAAAGAAGTAAGAAAGAAGAAAGAAAGAAGTAAGAAAGAAGAAAGAAAGAAGTAAGAAAGTAGTAAGAAAGAAGTAGGAAAGAAGTAAGAAAGAAGTAAGAAAGAAAGAAGTAAGAAAGAAGTAATAAAGAAGTAAGAAAGATCTTAGAAAGAAGCAAGAAAGAAGTAAGAAAGAAGTAAGAAAGAAAAAAGTAAGAAGTAAGAAAGAAGAAAGAAAGAAGTAAGAAAGTAGTAAGAAAGAAGTAAGAAAGAAGTAAGAAAGAAAGAAGAAAGAAGTAAGAAAGTAGTAAGAAAGAAGAAAGAAAGAAGTAAGAAGGAATGAAGAAAGAAGTAAGAAAGAAGAAAGAAAGAAGTATGAAAGAAGTAAGAAAGAAGTAAGAAAGTAAGAAGTAAGAAAGAAGTAAGAAGTAACAATGAAGTAAGAAAGAAGTTAGAAAGAAGTAAGAAAGAAGTAAGAAAGAAGTATGAAATAAGTAAGAAAGAAGTAAGAAAGAAGTAATAAAGAAGTAAGAAAGAAAGAAGTAAGAAAGAAGTAAGAAATAAGTAAGAAAGAAGTAAGAAAGAAGAAAGTAAGAAGAAAGAAAGAACAGAACAAAGAAGTAAGAAAGAAGTAAGAAAGAAGTAAGAAAGAAGTAAGAAAGAAGTAAGAAAGAAGTAAGAAAGAAGTAAGAAAGAAGTAAGAAAGAAGTAAGAAAGAAGTAAGAAAGAAAGAAGTAAGAAAGAAGTAAGAAAGAAGAAAGAAAGAAGTAAGAAAGAAGAAAGAAAGAAGTAAGAAAGAAGTAAGAAAGAAGTAAGAAAGAAGTAAGAAAGAAAGAAGAAAGAAGAAAGAAGTAAGAAAGAAGTAAGAAAGAAAGAAGTAAGAAAGAAGTAAGAAAGAAGAAAGAAAGAAGTAAGAAAGAAGAAAGAAAGAAGTAAGAAAGAAGTAAAAAAGAAGTAAGAAAGAAGTAAGAAAGAAAGAAGAAGAAAGAAAGAATTATGAAAGAAGTAAGAAAGAAGTAAGAAAGAAAGAAATAAGAAAGAAGTAAGAAAGAAGTAACAAAGAAGTAAGAAAGAAGTTAGAAAGAAGTAAGAAAGAAGTAAGAAAGAAGTAATAAAGAAGTAAGAAAGATCTTAGAAAGAAGCAAGAAAGAAGTAAGAAAGAAAAAAGAAAGAAGTAAGAATGAAGAAAGAAAGAAGTAAGAAAGTAGTAAGAAAGAAGTAAGAAAGTAGTAAGAAAGAAAGAAGAAAGAAGTAAAAAAGTAGTAAGAAAGAAGAAAGAAAGAAGTAAGAAGGAATGAAGAAAGAAGTAAGAAAGAAGAAAGAAAGAAGTATGAAAGAAGTAAGAAAGAAGTAAGAAAGAAAGAAGTAAGAAAGAAGTAACAAGTAACAATGAAGTAAGAAAGAAGTTAGAAAGAAGTAAGAAAGAAGTAAGAAAGCAGTATGAAATAAGTAAGAAAGAAGTAAGAAAGAAGTAAGAAAGAAGTAAGAAAGAAAGAAGTAAGAAAGAAGTAAGAAAAAAGTAAGAAAGAAGTAAGAAAGAAGAAAAAAGAAGTTAGAAAGAAGTAAGAAAGAAGTAAGAAAGAAGTAAGAAAGAAGAAAGTAAGAAGAAAGAAAGAACAGAACAAAGAAGTAAGAAAGAAGTAAGAAAGAAGTAAGAAAGAAGTAAGAAAGAAGTAAGAAAGAAGTAAGAAAGAAAGAAGAAGAAAGAAGTAAGCAAGAAGTAAAAAAGAAGAAAGAAAGATGTAAGAAGGAATGAATAAAGAAGTAAGAAAGAAGTAAGAAAGAAGTAAGAAAGAAGTAAGAAAGAAGTAAGAAAGATGTAAGAAAGAAAGAAGAAAGAAGTAAGAAAGAAGTAAGAAAGAAGTAAGAAAGAAGTAAGAAAGAAAGAAGAAAGAAATAAGAAAGAAAGAAGAAAGATGTATGAAAGAAGAAAGAAGGAAGAAAGAAAGAAGTAAGAAAGAAGTAAGAAAGAAGTAAGAAGGAATGAAGAAAGAAGTAAGAAAGAAGTAAGAAAGAAGAAAAAAGAAGTTAGAAAGAAGTAATAAAGAAGTAAGAAAGAAAGAAGTAGAAAGAAGTAAGAAAGAAGTAAGAAAGAAGTTTGAAAGAAGTAAGAAGGAATGAAGAAAGAAGTAAGAAAGAAGTAAGAAGGAATGAAGAAAGAAGTAAGAAAGAAGTAAGAAAGAAGTAAGAAAGAAGTAAGAAAGTAAGAAAGATGTAAGAAAGAAAAAAGAAAGAAGTAAGGAAGAAGAAAGAAAGAAGTATGAAAGAAGTAAGAAAGAAGTAAGAAAGAAAGAAGTAAGAAAGAAGTAAGAAAGAAGTTAGAAAGAAGTAAGAAAGAAGTAAGAAAGAAGTTAGAAAGAAGTTACAAATAAGTAAGAAGGAAGTAAGAAAGAAATAAGAAAGAAGTAAGAAAGAAAGAAGTAAGAAAGAAGTAAGAAAGAAGAAAGAAAGAAGTAAGAAAGAAGAAAGAAAGAAGTAAGAAAGTAGTAAGAAAGAAGTAAGAAAGAAGTAAGAAAGAAAGAAGAAAGAAGTAAGAAAGTAGTAAGAAAGAAGAAAGAAAGAAGTAAGAAGGAATGAAGAAAGAAGTAAGAAAGAAGAAAGAAAGAAGTATGAAAGAAGTAAGAAAGAAGTAAGAAAGAAAGAAGTAAGAAAGAAGTAAGAAGTAACAATGAAGTAAGAAAGAAGTTAGAAAGAAGAAAGAAAGAAGTAAGAAAGAAGTATGAAATAAGTAAGAAAGAAGTAAGAAAGAAGTAAGAAAGAAGTAAGAAAGAAAGAACTAAGAAATAAGTAAGAAAAAAGTAAGAAAGAAGTAAGAAAGAAGAAAAAAGAAGTTAGAAAGAAGTAAGAAAGAAGTAAGAAAGAAGAAAGAAGAAAGTAACAAGAAAGAAAGAACAGAACAAAGAAGTAAGAAAGAAGTAAGAAAGAAGTAAGAAAGAAGTAAGAAAGAAGTAAGAAAGAAAGAAGAAGAAAGAAAGAAGTAAGCAAGAAGTAAAAAAGAATAAAGAAAGATGTAAGAAGGAATGAATAAAGAAGTAAGAAAGAAGTAAGAAAGAAGTAAGAAAGAAGTAAGAAAGTAGTAAGAAAGAAGTAAGAAAGAAAGAAGAAAGAAGTAAGAAAGAAGTAAGAAAGAAGTAAGAAAGAAGAAAGAAAGAAGTAAGAAAGAAGAAAGAAAGAAGTAAGAAAGAAGTAAGATAGAAGTAAGAAAGAAGTAAAAGAGAAAGAAGAAAGAAGTAAGAAAGAATTAAGAAAGAAGTAAGAAAGAAGTAAGAGAGAAGTAAGAAAGAAGAAAGAAAGAAGAAAGAAAGAAGTAAGAAAGAAGTAAGAAAGAAGTAAGAAAGAAGTAAGAAAGAAGTAAGAAAGAAGTAAGAAAGAAGTAAGAAAGAAAGAAGAAAGAAATAAGAAAGAAAGAAGAAAGAAGTATGAAAGAAGAAAGAAGGAAGAAAGAAAGAAGTAAGAAAGAAGAAAGAAAGAATTAAGAAAGAAGTAGGAAAGAAAGAAGAAAGAAGTAAGAAAGAAAGAAGAAAGAAGAAAGAAAGAAGTAAGAAAGAGGTAAGAAAGAAGTAAGAAAGAAGTAAGAAAGAAGTAAGAAGGAATGAAGAAAGAAGTAAGAAAGAAGTAAGAAAGAAGTAAGAAAGAAGAAAGAAAGAAGTAAGAAAGAAGTAAGAAAGAAGTAAGAAAGAAGTAAGAAAGAAAGAAGTAGAAAGAAGTAAGAAAGAAGTAAGAAAGAAGTTTGAAAGAAGTAAGAAGGAATGAAGAAAGAAGTAAGAAAGAAGTAAGAAAGAAGTTTGAAAGAAGTAAGAAGGAATGAAGAAAGAAGTAAGAAAGAAGTAAGAAAGAAGTAAGAAAGAAGTAAGAAAAGTAAGAAAGATGTAAGAAAGAAAAAAGAAAGAAGTAAGGAAGAAGAAAGAAAGAAGTATGAAAGAAGTAAGAAAGAAGTAAGAAAGAAAGAAGTAAGAAAGAAGTAAGAAAGAAGTTAGAAAGAAGTAAGAAAGAAGTAAGAAAGAAGTTAGAAAGAAGTTACAAATAAGTAAGAAGGAAGTAAGAAAGAAGTAAGAAAGAAGTAAGAAAGAAAGAAGTAAGAAAGAAGTAAGAAAGAAGAAAGAAAGAAGTAAGAAAGAAGAAAGAAAGAAGTAAGAAAGTAGTAAGAAAGAAGTAAGAAAGAAGTAAGAAAGAAAGAAGAAAGAAGTAAGAAAGTAGTAAGAAAGAAGAAAGAAAGAAGTAAGAAGGAATGAAGAAAGAAGTAAGAAAGAAGAAAGAAAGAAGTATGAAAGAAGTAAGAAAGAAGTAAGAAGGAAAGAAGTAAGAAAGAAGTAAGAAGTAACAATGAAGTAAGAAAGAAGTTAGAAAGAAGTAAGAAAGAAGTAAGAAAGAAGTATGAAATAAGTAAGAAAGAAGTAAGAAAGAAGTAAGAAAGAAGTAAGAAAGAAAGAAGTAAGAAAGAAGTAAGAAAAAAGTAAGAAAGAAGTAAGAAAGAAGAAAGTAAGAAGAAAGAAAGAACAGAACAAAGAAGTAAGAAAGAAGTAAGAAAGAAGTAAGAAAGAAGTAAGAAAGAAGTAAGAAAGAAGAAAGAAAGAAGTAAGAAAGAAGTAAGGAAGAAAGAAGTAAGAAAGAAGTATGAAAGAAGTAAGAAAGAAAGAAGTAAGAAAGAAGTAAGAAAGAAGAAAGAAAGAAGTAAGAAAGAAGAAAGAAAGAAGTAAGAAAGAAGTAAGAAAGAAGTAAGAAAGAAGTAAGAAAGAAGAAGAAAGAAGAAAGAAGTAAGAAAGAAGTAAGAAAGAAAGAAGTAAGAAAGAAGTAAGAAAGAAGAAAGAAAGAAGTAAGAAAGAAGAAAGAAAGAAGTAAGAAAGAAGTAAGAAAGAAGTAAGAAAGAAGTAAGAAAGAAAGAAGAAGAAAGAAAGAAGTATGAAAGAAGTAAGAAAGAAGTAAGAAAGAAAGAAATAAGAAAGAAGTAAGAAAGAAGTAACAAAGAGGTAAGAAAGAAGTTAGAAAGAAGTAAGAAAGAAGTAAGAAAGAAGTAAGAAATAAGTAAGAAAGAAGTAAGAAAGAAGTAAGAAAGAAGAAAGAAAGAAGAAAAAAAGAAGTAAGAAAGAAGTAAGAAAGAAGTAAGAAAGAAGTATGAAAGAAGTAAGAAAGAAAAAAAAAGAAGTAAGAAAGAAGTAAGAAAGAAGTAAGAAAGAAGTAAGAAAGAAGTAAGAAAGAAGTAAGAACTAAGTAAGAAAGAAGTAAGAAGGAATGAAGAAAGAAGTAAGAAAGAAGTAAGAAAGAATTAAGAAAGAAGTAAGAAGGAATGAAGAAAGAAGTAAGAAAGAAGTAAGAAAGAAGTAAGAAAGAAGTAAGAAAAGTAAGGAAGATGTAAGAAAGAAAAAAGAAAGAAGTAAGGAAGAAGAAAGAAAGAAGTATGAAAGAAGTAAGAAAGAAGTAAGAAAGAAAGAAGTAAGAAAGAAGTAAGAAAGAAGTTAGAAAGAAGTAAGAAAGAAGTAAGAAAGAAGTTAGAAAGAAGTTACAAATAAGTAAGAAGGAAGTAAGAAAGAAGTAAGAAAGAAGTAAGAAAGAAAGAAGTAAGAAATAAGTAAGAAAAAAGAAAGAAAGAAGTATGAAAGAAGTAAGAAAGAAGTAAGAAAGAAAGAAGTAAGAAAGAAGTAAGAAGTAACAATGAAGTAAGAAAGAAGTTAGAAAGAAGTAAGAAAGAAGTAAGGAAGAAAGAAGTAAGAAAGAAGTAAGAAAGAAGTAAGAAAGAAGTAAGAAAGAAGTAAGAAAGAAGTAAGAAAGAAGTAAGAAAGAAGTAAGAAAGAAGTAAGAAAGAAGTAAGGAAGAAGTAAGAAAGAAATAAGGAAGAAAGAAGTAAGAAAGAAGTAAGAAAGAAGTATGAAAGAAGTAAGAAAGAAGAAAGAAGTAAGAAAGAAGTGAGAAAGAAGTAAGAAAGAAAGAAGAAAGAAAGAAGAAAGAAGTAAGAAAGAAGTAAGAAAGAAGTAAGAAAGAAGAAAGAAAGAAGAAAGAAAGAAGAAAGAAAGAAGTAAGAAAGAAGTAAGAAAGAAGTAAGAAAGAAAGAAGAAAGAAGTAAGAAAGAAGTAAGAAAGAAGTAATAAAGAAGTAAGAAAGAAGAAAAAAGAAGTTAGAAAGAAGTAAGAAAGATGTAAGAAAGAAGTAAGAAAGAAGAAAGAAAGAAGTAAGAAAGAAGAAAGAAAGAAGTAAGAAAGAAGAAAGAAGTCAGAAAGAAGTAAGAAAGAAGTAAGAAAGAAGTAAGAAAGAAGAAAAAGAAGTTAGAAAGAAGTAAGGAAGAAGTATGAAAGAAGTAAGAAAGAAGAAAGAAAGAAGTAAGAAAGAAGAAAGAATAAAAAAGAAGTAAGAAAGAAGTAAGAAAGAAAGAAGAAAGAAGTAAGAAAGAAGAAAGAAAGAAGTAAGAAAGAAGAAAGAAAGAAGTAAGAAAGAAGTAAGAAAGAAGTAGGAAAGAAGTAAGAAAGAAGTAAGAAAGAAAGAAGTAAGAAAGAAGTAATAAAGAAGTAAGAAAGATCTTAGAAAGAAGCAAGAAAGAAGTAAGAAAGAAGTAAGAAAGAAAGAAGGAAGAAGTAAGAAAGAAGAAAGAAAGAAGTATGAAAGAAGTAAGAAAGAAGTAAGAAAGAAGTTAGAAAGAAGCAAGAAAAAGTAAGAAAGAAGATAGAAAGAAGTAAGAAAGAAGTAAGAAAGAAGTAAGAAAGAAGTAAGAAAGAAGAAAGAAAGAAGTAAGAAAGAAAGAAGAAAGAAGTAAGAAAGAAGTAAGAATGAAGTATGAAAGAAGTAAGAAAGAAGAAAGAAAGAAGTAAGAAAGAAGTAAGAAAGAAGTAAGAAAGAAGTAAGAAAGAAAGAAGTAAGAAAGAAGTAAGAAAAAAGTAAGAAAGAAGTAAGAAAGAAGAAAGTAAGAAGAAAGAAAGAACAGAACAAAGAAGTAAGAAAGAAGTAAGAAAGAAGTAAGAAAGAAGTAAGAAAGAAGTAAGAAAGAAGTAAGAAAGAAGTAAGAAAGAAGTAAGAAAGAAGTAAGAAAGAAGTAAGAAAGAAGTAAGAAAGAAGTAAGGAAGAAGTAAGAAAGAAGTAAGGAAGAAAGAAGTAAGAAAGAAGTAAGAAAGAAGTATGAAAGAAGTAAGAAAGAAGAAAGAAAGAAGTAAGAAAGAAGTTAGAAAGAAGTTACAAATAAGTAAGAAAGAAGTAAGAAAGAAGTAAGAAAGAAGTAAGAAAGAAAGAAGTAAGAAAGAAGTAAGAAAGAAGAAAGAAAGAATTAAGAAAGAAGAAAGAAAGAAGTAAGAAAGAAGTAAAAAAGAAGTAAGAAAGTAGTAAGAAAGAAGTAAGAAAGAAAGAAGAAAGAAGAAAGAAGTAAGAAAGAAGTAAGAAAGAAAGAAGTAAGAAAGAAGTAAGAAAGAAAGAAGAAGAAAGAAAGAAGTATGAAAGAAGTAAGAAAGAAGTAAGAAAGAAAGAAATAAGAAAGAAGTAAGAAAGAAGTAACAAAGAAGTAAGAAAGAAGTTAGAAAGAAGTAAGAAAGAAGTAAGAAAGAAGTAAGAAATAAGTAAGAAAGTAGTAAGAAAGAAGTAAGAAAGAAGAAAGAAAGAAGAAAAAAAGAAGTAAGAAAGAAGTAAGAAAGAAGTAAGAAAGAAGTAAGAAAGAAGTAAGAAAGAAGTAAGAAAAAGTAAGAACGAAGTAAGAAAGAAGTAAGAAGGAATGAAGAAAGAAGTAAGAAAGAAGTAAGAAAGAAGTAAGAAAGAAGTGAGAAAGAAGTAAGAAAGAAAGAAGAAAGAAAGAGAAAGAAGTAAGAAAGAAGTAAGAAAGAAGTAAGAAAGAAGAACGAAAGAAGAAAGAAAGAAGAAAGTAAGAAGAAAGAAAGAAGTAAGAAAGAAGTAAGAAAGAAGTAAGAAAGAAAGAAGAAAGAAGTAAGAAAGAAGTAAGAAAGAAGTAATAAAGAAGTAAGAAAGAAGAAAAAAGAAGTTAGAAAGAAGTAAGAAAGATGTAAGAAAGAAGTAAGAAAGAAGAAAGAAAGAAGTAAGAAAGAAGAAAGAAAGAAGTAAGAAAGAAGAAAGAAAGATAGAAGAAAGAAGTAAGAAAGAAAGAAGAAAGAAGAAAGAAAGAAGTAAGAAAGAAGAAAGAAAGAAGTAAGAAAGAAGTAAGAAAGAAGTAAGAAAGAAGAAAGAAAGAAGTAAGAAAGAAGTAAGAAAGAAGTACGAAAGAAGTAAGAAAGAAGTAAGAAAGAAAGAAGTAAGAAAGAAGTAAGAAAGAAGTAAGAAAGAAGAAAGAAGTCAGAAAGAAGTAAGAAAGAAGTAAGAAAGAAGTAAGAAAGAAGAAAAAGAAGTTAGAAAGAAGTAAGGAAGAAGTATGAAAGAAGTAAGAAAGAAGAAAGAAAGAAGTAAGAAAGAAGAAAGAAGTAAAAAAGAAGTAAGAAAGAAGTAAGAAAGAAAGAAGAAAGAAGTAAGAAAGAAGAAAGAAAGAAGTAAGAAAGAAGAAAGAAAGAAGTAAGAAAGAAGTAAGAAAGAAGTAGGGAAGAAGTAAGAAAGAAGTAAGAAAGAAAGAAGTAAGAAAGAAGTAATAAAGAAGTAAGAAAGATCTTAGAAAGAAGCAAGAAAGAAGTAAGAAAGAAGTAAGAAAGAAAGAAGGAAGAAGTAAGAAAGAAGAAAGAAAGAAGTATGAAAGAAGTAAGAAAGAAGTAAGAAAGAAGTTAGAAAGAAGCAAGAAAAAGTAAGAAAGAAGATAGAAAGAAGTAAAGTAGAAAGAAGTAAGAAAGAAGTAAGAAAGAAGTAAGAAAGAAGAAAGAAAGAAGTAAGAAAGAAAGAAGAAAGAAGTAAGAAAGAAGTAAGAAAGAACTAAGAAAGAAGTAAGAAAGATGTAAGAAAGAAGTAAGAAAGAAAGAAGAAAGAAGTAAGAAAGAAGTAAGAATGAAGTATGAAAGAAGTAAGAAAGAAGAAAGAAAGAAGTAAGAAAGAAGTAAGAAAGAAGTAAGAAAGAAGTTAGAAAGAAGTAAGAAGAAGTAAGAAAGAAGTAAGAAAGAAGTAAGAAAGAAGTAAGAAAGAAGTAAGAAAGAAAGAAGAAAGAAAGAAGAAAGAAAGAAGAAAGAAAGAAGTAAGAAAGAAGAAAAAAGAAGAAAGAAAGAAGTAAGAAAGAAGTATGAAAGAAGTAAGAAAGAAGAAAAAAGAAGTAAGAAAGAAGTAAGAAAGAAGTAAGAAAGAAGTAAGAAGAAATGAAGAAAGAAGTAAGAAAGAAGTAGAAAGAAGTAAGAAATAAGTAAGAAAGAAGTAAGAAAGAAGAAAGAAAGAAGAAAGAAAGAAGAAAGAAAGAAGAAAAAAGTAAGAAAGAAGTAAGAAAGAAGTAAGAAAGAAAGAAGAAAGAAGTAAGAAAGAAGTAAGAAAGAAGTAAGAAAGAAGTAGAAAGAAGAAAAAGAAGTTAGAAAGAAGTAAGAAAGAAGAAAGAAAGAAGTAAGAAAGAAGAAAAAAAGAAGTAAGAAAGAAGAAAGAAAGATAGAAGAAAGAAGTAAGAAAGAAGTAAGAAAGAAGTAAGAAAGAAGTAAGAGAGAAGAAAGAAAGAAGTAAGAAAGAAGTAAGAAAGAAGTAAGAAAGAAGAAAGAAAGGAGTAAGAAAGAAGTAAGAAAGAAGTACGAAAGAAGTAAGAAAGAAGTAAGAAAGAAAGAAGTAAGAAAGAAGTAAAAAAGAAGTAAGAAAGAAGAAAGAAGTCAGAAAGAAGTAAGAAAGAAGTAAGAAAGAAGTAAGAAAGAAGAAAAAAGAAGTTAGAAAGAAGTAAGGAAGAAGTGTGAAAGAAGTAAGAAAGAAGAAAGAAAGAAGTAAGAAAGAAGAAAGAAGTAAAAAAGAAGTAAGAAAGAAGTAAGAAAGAAAGAAGAAAGAAGTAGAAAGAAGAAAGAAAGAAGTAAGAAAGAAGAAAGAAAGAAGTAAGAAAGAAGTAAGAAAGAAGTAGGAAAGAAGTAAGAAAGAAGTAAGAAAGAAAGAAGTAAGAAAGAAGTAATAAAGAAGTAAGAAAGATCTTAGAAAGAAGCAAGAAAGAAGTAAGAAAGATGTAAGAAAGAAAAAAGAAAGAAGTAAGAAAGAAGAAAGAAAGAAGTAAGAATGTAGTAAGAAAGAAGTAAGAAAGAAGTAAGAAAGAAAGAAGAAAGAATTAAGAAAGTAGTAAGAAAGAAGAAAGAAAGAAGTAAGAAGGAATGAAGAAAGAAGTAAAAAAGAAGAAAGAAAGATGTAAGAAGGAATGAATAAAGAAGTAAGAAAGAAGTAAGAAAGAAGTAAGAAAGAAGTAAGAAAGAAGTAAGAAAGATGTAAGAAAGAAAGAAGAAAGAAGTAAGAAAGAAAGAAGAAAGAAGTATGAAAGAAGAAAGAAGGAAGAAAGAAAGAAGTAAGAAAGAAGAAAGAAAGAAGAAAGAAAGAAGGAGAAAGAAAGAAGAAAGAAGTAAGAAAGAAAGAAGAAAGAAGAAAGAAAGAAGTAAGAAAGAGGTAAGAAAGAAGTAAGAAAGAAGTAAGAAAGAAGTAAGAAGGAATGAAGAAAGAGTAAGAAAGAAGTAAGAAAGAAGAAAAAGAAGTTAGAAAGAAGTAATAAAGAAGTAAGAAAGAAGTAAGAAAAGTAAGAAAGATGTAAGAAAGAAAAAGAAAGAAGTAATGAAGAAGAAAGAAAGAAGTATGAAAGAAGTAAGAAAGAAGTAAGAAAGAAAGAAGTAAGAAAGAAGTAAGAAAGAAGTTAGAAAGAAGTAAGAAAGAAGTAAGAAAGAAGTTAGAAAGAAGTTACAAATAAGTAAGAAGGAAGTAAGAAAGAAGTAAGAAAGAAGTAAGAAAGAAAGAAGTAAGAAAGGAGTAAGAAAGAAGAAAGAAAGAAGTAAGAAAGAAGAAAGAAAGAAGTAAGAAAGTAGTAAGAAAGAAGTAAGAAAGAAGTAAGAAAGAAAGAAGAAAGAAGTAAGAAAGTAGTAAGAAAGAAGAAAGAAAGAAGTAAGAAGGAATGAAGAAAGAAGTAAGAAAGAAGAAAGAAAGAAGTATGAAAGAAGTAAGAAAGAAGTAAGAAAGAAAGAAGTAAGAAAGAAGTAAGAAGTAACAATGAAGTAAGAAAGAAGTTAGAAAGAAGTAAGAAAGAAGTAAGAAACAAGTATGAAATAAGTAATAAAGAAGTAAGAAAGAAGTTAGAAAGAAGTAAGAAAGAAAGAAGTAAGAAATAAGTAAGAAAAAAGTAAGAAAGAAGTAAGAAAGAAGAAAAAAGAAGTTAGAAAGAAGTAAGAAAGAAGTAAGAAAGAAGAAAGAAGAAAGTAACAAGAAAGAAAGAACAGAACAAAGAAGTAAGAAAGAAGTAAGAAAGAAGTAAGAAAGAAGTAAGAAAGAAAGAAGAAGAAAGAAAGAAGTAAGCAAGAAGTAAAAAAGAAGAAAGAAAGATGTAAGAAGGAATGAATAAAGAAGTAAGAAAGAAGTAAGAAAGAAGTAAGAAAGAAGTAAGAAAGAAGTAAGAAAGAAGTAAGAAAGAAAGAAGAAAGAAGTAAGAAAGAAGTAAGAAAGAAGTAAGAAAGAAGAAAGAAAGAAGTAAGAAAGAAGAAAGAAAGAAGTAAGAAAGAAGAAAGAAAGAAGTAAGAAAGAAGTAAGATAGAAGTAAGAAAGAAGTAAGAGAGAAAGAAGAAAAAAGTAAGAAAGAAGTAAGAAAGAAGTAAGAAAGAAGTAAGAAAGAAGTAAGAAAGAAGTAAGGAAGAAGTAAGAAAGAAGTAAGAAAGAAGTAAGAAAGAAGTAAGAAAGAAAGAAGAAAGAAATAAGAAGAAAGAAGAAAGAAGTATGAAAGTAGAAAGAAGGAAGAAAGAAAGAATTAAGAAAGAAGAAAGAAAGAAGAAAGAAAGAAGTAGGAAAGAAAGAAGAAAGAAGTAAGAAAGAAAGAAGAAAGAAGAAAGAAATAAGTAAGAAAGAGGTAAGAAAGAAGTAAGAAAGAAGTAAGAAAGAAGTAAGAAGGAATGAAGAAAGAAGTAAGAAAGAAGTAAGAAAGAAGTAAGAAAGAAGAAAAAAGAAGTTAGAAAGAAGTAATAAAGAAGTAATAAAGAAGTAAGAAAGAAAGAAGTAGAAAGAAGTAAGAAAGAAGTTTGAAAGAAGTAAGAAGGAATGAAGAAAGAAGTAAGAAAGAAGTAAGAAAGAAGTAAGAAAGAAGTAAGAAGGAATGAAGAAGGAAGTAAGAAAGAAGTAAGAAAGAAGTAAGAAAGAAGTAAGAAAAGTAAGAAAGATGTAAGAAAGAAAAAAGAAAGAAGTAATGAAGAAGAAAGAAAGAAGTATGAAAGAAGTAAGAAAGAAGTAAGAAAGAAAGAAGTAAGAAAGAAGTAAGAAAGAAGTTAGAAAGAAGTAAGAAAGAAGTAAGAAAGAAGTTAGAAAGAAGTTACAAATAAGTAAGAAGGAAGTAAGAAAGAAGTAAGAAAGAAAGAAGTAAGAAAGAAGTAAGAAAGAAGAAAGAAAGTAGTAAGAAAGAAGTAAGAAAGAAGTAAGAAAGAAAGAAGAAAGAAGTAAGAAAGTAGTAAGAAAGAAGAAAGAAAGAAGTAAGAAGGAATAAAGAAAGAAGTAAGAAAGAAGAAAGAAAGAAGTATGAAAGAAGTAAGAAAGAAGTAAGAAAGAAAGAAGTAAGAAAGAAGTAAGAAGTAACAATGAAGTAAGAAAGAAGTAAGAAAGAAGTAAGAAAGAAGAAAGAAAGAAGTAAGAAAGAAGTAAGAAAGAAGTTAGAAAGAAGTAAGAAAGAAAGAAGTAAGAAAGAAGTAAGAAAGAAGTAATAAAGAAGTAAGAAAGAAGAAAAAAGAAGTTAGAAAGAAGTAAGAAAGAAGTAAGAAAGAAGAAAGAAGAAAGTAACAAGAAAGAAAGAACAGAACAAAGAAGTAAGAAAGAAGTAAGAAAGAAGTAAGAAAGAAGTAAGAAAGAAAGAAGAAGAAAGAAAGAAGTAAGCAAGAAGTAAAAAAGAAGAAAGAAAGATGTAAGAAGGAATGAATAAATAAGTAAGAAAGAAGTAAGAAAGAAGTAAGAAAGAAGTAAGAAAGAAAGAAGAAAGAAGTAAGAAAGAAGTAAGAAAGAAGTAAGAAAGAAGAAAGAAAGAAGTAAGAAAGAAGAAAGAAAGAAGTAAGAAAGAAGTAAGATAGAAGTAAGAAAGAAGTAAGAGAGAAAGAAGAAAAAAGTAAGAAAGAAGTAAGAAAGAAGTAAGAAAGAAGTAAGAAAGAGGTAAGAAGGAAGTAAGAAGGAATGAAGAAAGAAGTAAGAAAGAAGTAAGAAAGAAGTAAGAAAGAAGAAAAAAGAAGTAATAAAGAAGTAATAAAGAAGTAATAAAGAAGTAAGAAAGAAAGAAGTAAGAAAGAAGTAAGAAAGAAGTAAGAAAGAAGTAAGAAAGAAGTTTGAAAGAAGTAAGAAGGAATGAAGAAAGAAGTAAGAAAGAAGTAAGAAAGAAGTAAGAAAGAAGTAAGAAAGAAGTAACAAGGAATGAAGAAAGAAGTAAGAAAGAAGTAAGGAAGAAGAAAGAATGAAGTAAGAAAGAAGTAAGAAAGAAGTAAGAAAGAAGTAAGAAGGAATGAAGAAAGAAACAAGAAAGAAAGAAGAAAGAAGAAAGAAAGAATTAAGAAAGAAGAAAGAAAGAAGTAAGAAAGAAGTAAGAAAGAAGTAAGAAAGAAGAAAGAAAGAAGAAAGAAGTAAGAAAGAAGTAATAAAGAAGCAAGAAAGAAGTAAGAAACAAGAAAGAAAGAATTAAGAAAGAAGAAAGAAAGAAGTAAAATAGAAGAAAGTTAGAAGTAAGAAAGATGTAAGAAAGAAAGAAGAAAGAAGTAAGAAAGAAGTAAGAAAGAAGAAAAAAGAAGTTAGAATGAAGTAAGAAAGAAGTAAGAAAGAAGTAAGAAAGAAGAAAGAAAGAAGTAAGAAAGAAGTAAGAAAGAATTAAGAAAGAAGTAAGAAAGAAGTAAGAAAGAAGTAAGAAAGAAGAAAGAAAGAAAGAAAGAAGTAAGAAAGAAGTAAGAAAGAAGTAAGAAAGAAGAAGTAAGAAAGAAGTAAGAAAGAAGTAAGAAAGAAGTAAGAAAGAAGTAAGAAAGAAGTAAGAAAGAAATAAGAAAGAAAGAAGAAAGAAAGAAGAAAGAAGTATGAAAGAAGAAAGAAGGAAGAAAGAAAGAAGTAAGAAAGAAGAAAGAAAGAAATAAGAAAGAAGTAGGAAAGAAACAAGAAAGAAGTTAGAAAGAAAGAAGAAAGAAGAAAGAAAGAAGTAAGAAAGAGGTAAGAAAGAAGTAAGAAAGAAGTAAGAAAGAAGTAAGAAGAAATGAAGAAAGAAGTAACAAAGAATTAAGAAAGAATTAAAAAAGAAGAAAAAAGAAGTTAGAAAGAAGTAATAAAGAAGTAATAAAGAAGTAAGAAAGAAAGAAGTAGAAAGAAGTAAGAAAGAAATAAGAAAGAATTTTGAAAGAAGTAAGAAGGAATGAAGAAAGAATTTAGAAAGAAGTAAGAAGTAAGAAAGAAGTAAGTAAGAAGTAAGAAGGAATGAAGAAAGAAGTAAGAAAGAAGTAAGAAAGAAGTAAGAAAGAAGTAAGAAAGAAGTAAGAAAGAAAGAAGAAAGAAATAAGAAAGTAGTAAGAAAGAAGAAAGAAAGAAGTAAGAAGGAATGAAGAAAGAAGTAAGAAAGAAGAAAGAAAGAAGTATGAAAGAAGTAAGAAAGAAGTAAGAAAGAAAGAAGTAAGAAAGAAGTAAGAAGTAACAATGAAGTAAAAAAGAAGTTAGAAAGAAGTAAGAAAGAATAAGAAAGAAGTAAGAAATAAGTAAGAAAGAAGTAAGAAAGAAGTAAGAAAGAAGTAAGAAAGAAAGAAGTAAGAAAGATGTAAGAAAAAAGTAAGAAAGAAGTAAGAAAGAAGAAAAAAGAAGTAAGAAAGAAGTAAGAAAGAAGTAAGAAAGAAGTAAGAAAGAAGTAAGAAAGAAGAAAGAAGTAAGAAAGAAGTAAGAAAGAAGTAAGAACGAAAGAAGAAAGAAGTAAGAAAGAAGTAAGAAAGAAGTAAGAAAGAAGAAAAAAGAAGTTGGAAAGAAGTAAGAAAGAAGTAAGAAAGAAGAAAGAAAGAAGAAAAAAAGAAAGAAGAAAGAAGTAAGAAAGAAGTAAGAAAGAAGTAAGAAAGAAGAATGAAAGAAGTAAGAAAGAAGTATGAAAGAAGTAAGAAAGAAGAAAGAAAGAAGTAAGAAAGAAGTAAGAAAGAAGTAAGAAAGAAGTAAGAAAGAAGAAGAAAGAAAGAAGTAAGCAAGAAGTAAAAAAGAAGAAAGAAAGATGTAAGAAGGAATGAATAAAGAAGTAAGAAAGAAGTAAGAAAGAAGAAAGAAGTAAGAAAGATGTAAGAAAGAAAGAAGAAAGAAGTAAGAAAGAAGTAAGAAAGAAGTAAGAAAGAAGAAAGAAAGAAGTAAGAAGGAATGAAGAAAGAAGTAAGAAAGAAGTAAGATAGAAGTAAGAAAGAAGTAAGAAAGAAGTAAGAAGGAATGAAGAAAGAAGTAAGAAAGAAGTAAGAAAGAAGTAAGAAAGAAGTTTGAAAGAAGTAAGAAGGAATGAAGAAAGAAGTAAGAAAGAAGTATGAAAGAAGTAAGAAGGAATGAAGAAAGAAGTAAGAAAGAAGTAAGAAAGAAGTAAGAAATAAGTAAGAAAGAAAGAAGAAAGAAGTAAGAAAGAAGTAGGAAAGAAGTAAGAAAGAAGTAAGAAATGAAGAAGTAAGAAAGAAGTAAGAAAGAAGTAAGAAAGAAGTTTGAAAGAAGTAAGAAGGAATGAAGAAAGAAGTAAGAAAGAAGTAAGAAAGAAGTAAGAAAGAAGTAAGAAAGAAGTAAGAAAGAAGTAAGAAGGAATGAAGAAAGAAGTAAGAAAGAAGTAAGAAAGAAGTATGAAAGAAGTAAGAAAGAAGTAAGAAAGAAAGAAGTAAGAAAGAAGTAAGAAAGAAGTAAGAAAGAAGTTAGAAAGAAGTAAGAAAGAAGTAAGAAAGAAGTAAGAAGGAATGAAGAAAGAAGTAAGAAAGAAGAAAGAAAGAAGAAAGAAAGAAAGAAGAAAGAAGTAAGAAAGAAGTAAGAAAGAAGTAAGAAATAAGTAAGAAAGAAAGAAGAAAGAATTAAGAAAGAAGTAAGAAAGAAGTAAGAAAGAAGAAAGAAAGAAGTAAGAAAGAAGTATGCAAGAAGTAAGAAAGAAGAAAGAAAGAAGTAAGAAAGAAGTAAGAAAGAAGTATGAAAGAAGTAAGAAAGAAGTAAGAAAGAAGTAAGAAAGAAAGAAGTAAGAAAGAAGTAAGAAAGAAGTAAGAAAGAAGTAAGAAAGAAGTAAGAAAGAAGTAAGAAGGAATGAAGAAAGAAGTAAGAAAGAAGAAAGAAAGAAGTAAGAAAGAAGAAAGAAGTAAGAAAGATGTAAGAAAGAAAGAAGAAAGAAGTAAGAAAGAAGTAAGAAAGAAGTAAGATAGAAGTAAGAAAGAAGTAAGAAAGAAGTAAGAAGGAATGAAGAAAGAAGTAAGAAAGAAGTAAGAAAGAAGTAAGAAAGAAGAAAAAAGAAGTTAGAAAGAAGTAATAAAGAAGTAATAAAGAAGTAAGAAAGAAAGAAGTAAGAAAGAAGTAAGAAAGAAGTAAGAAAGAAGTTTGAAAGAAGTAAGAAGGAATGAAGAAAGAAGTAAGAAAGAAGTATGAAAGAAGTAAGAAGGAATGAAGAAAGAAGTAAGAAAGAAGTAAGAAAGAAGTAAGAAAGAAGTAAGGAAGAAAGAAGTAAGAAAGAAGTAAGAAAGAAGTACGAAAGAAGTAAGAAAGAAGAAAGAAAGAAGTAAGAAAGAAGTAAGAAAGAAGTAAGAAAGAAGTGAGAAAGAAAGAAGAAAGAAGAAAGAAAGAAGTAAGAAAGAAGTAAGAAAGAAGTAAGAATAAAGTAAGAAAGAAGTAAGAAGGAATAAAGAAAGAAGTAAGAAAGAAGTAAGAAAGAAGTAAGAAAGCAGTAAGAAAGAAAGAAGAAAGAAGTCAGAAAGAAGTAAGATAGAAGAAAGAAAGAAGAAAGAAAGAAGTAAGAAAGAAGTATGAAAGAAGTAAGAAAGAAGAAAGAAAGAAGTAAGAAAGAAGTAAGAAAGAAGTATGAAAGAAGTAAGAAAGAAGTAAGATAGAAGTAAGAAAGAAAGAAGTAAGAAAGAAGTAAGAAAGAAGTAAGAAAGAAGTAAGAAAGAAGTAAGAAGGAATGAAGAAAGAAGTAAGGAAGAAGAAAGAAAGAAGAAAGAAAGAAAGAAGAAAGAAGTAAGAAAGAAGTAAGAAAGAAGTAAGAAATAAGTAAGAAAGAAAGAAGAAAGAAGTAAGAAAGAAGTAGGAAAGAAGTAAGAAAGAAGTAAGAAATGAAGAAGTAAGAAAGAAGTAAGAAAGAAGTAAGAAAGAAGTTTGAAAGAAGTAAGAAGGAATGAAGAAAGAAGTAAGAAAGAAGTAAGAAAGAAGTAAGAAAGAAGTAAGAAATAAGTAAGAAAGAAGTAAGAAGGAATGAAGAAAGAAGTAAGAAAGAAGTAAGAAAGAAGTATGAAAGAAGTAAGAAAGAAGTAAGAAAGAAAGAAGTAAGAAAGAAGTAAGAAAGAAGTAAGAAAGAAGTTAGAAAGAAGTAAGAAAGAAGTAAGAAAGAAGTAAGAAGGAATGAAGAAAGAAGTAAGAAAGAAGAAAGAAAGAAGAAAGAAAGAAAGAAGAAAGAAGTAAGAAAGAAGTAAGAAAGAAGTAAGAAATAAGTAAGAAAGAAAGAAGAAAGAATTAAGAAAGAAGTAAGAAAGAAGTAAGAAAGAAGTAAGGAAGAAGTACGAAAGAAGTAAGAAAGAAGAAAGAAATAAGTAAGAAAGAAGTAAGAAAGAAGTAAGAAAGAAGTGAGAAAGAAAGAAGAAAGAAGAAAGAAAGAAGTAAGAAAGAAGTATGAAAGAAGTAAGAAAGAAGAAAGAAAGAAGTAAGAAAGAAGTAAGAAAGAAGTATGAAAGAAGTAAGAAAGCAGTAAGAAAGAAGTAAGAAAGAAAGAAGTAAGAAAGAAGTAAGAAAGAAGTAAGAAAGAAGTAAGAAAGAAGTAAGAAAGAAGTAAGAAGGAATGAAGAAAGAAGTAAGAAAGAAGAAAGAAAGAAGAAAGAAAGAAAGAAGAAAGAAGTAAGAAAGAAGTAAGAAAGAAGTAAGAAAGAAGTAAGAAAGAAGAAGAAAGAAAGAAGTAAGCAAGAAGTAAAAAAGAAGAAAGAAAGATGTAAGAAGGAATGAATAAAGAAGTAAGAAAGAAGTAAGAAAGAAGTAAGAAAGAAGAAAGAAGTAAGAAAGATGTAAGAAAGAAAGAAGAAACAAGTAAGAAAGAAGTAAGAAAGAAGTAAGAAAGAAGAAAGAAAGAAGTAAGAAAGAAGAAAGAAAGAAGTAAGAAAGAAGTAAGATAGAAGTAAGAAAGAAGTAAGAAAGAAGTAAGAAGGAATGAAGAAAGAAGTAAGAAAGAAGTAAGAAAGAAGTAAGAAAGAAGTAAGAAAGAAAGAAGAAAGAAGTAAGAAAGAAGTAGGAAAGAAGTAAGAAAGAAGTAAGAAATGAAGAAGTAAGAAAGAAGTAAGAAAGAAGTAAGAAAGAAGTTTGAAAGAAGTAAGAAGGAATGAAGAAAGAAGTAAGAAAGAAGTAAGAAAGAAGTAAGAAAGAAGTAAGAAAGAAGTAAGAAAGAAGTAAGAAGGAATGAAGAAAGAAGTAAGAAAGAAGTAAGAAAGAAGTATGAAAGAAGTAAGAAAGAATTAAGAAAGAAAGAAGTAAGAAAGAAGTAAGAAAGAAGTAAGAAAGAAGTTAGAAAGAAGTAAGAAAGAAGTAAGAAAGAAGTAAGAAGGAATGAAGAAAGAAGTAAGAAAGAAGAAAGAAAGAAGAAAGAAAGAAAGAAGAAAGAAGTAAGAAAGAAGTAAGAAAGAAGTAAGAAATAAGTAAGAAAGAAAGAAGAAAGAATTAAGAAAGAAGTAAGAAAGAAGTAAGAAGGAAGAAAGAAAGAAGTAAGAAAGAAGTATGCAAGAAGTAAGAAAGAAGAAAGAAAGAAGTAAGAAAGAAGTAAGAAAGAAGTATGAAAGAAGTAAGAAAGAAGTAAGAAAGAAGTAAGAAAGAAAGAAGTAAGAAAGAAGTAAGAAAGAAGTAAGAAAGAAGTAAGAAAGAAGTAAGAAAGAAGTAAGAAGGAATGAAGAAAGAAGTAAGAAAGAAGAAAGAAAGAAGTAAGAAAGAAGAAAGAAGTAAGAAAGATGTAAGAAAGAAGTAAGAAAGAGGAAAGAAAGAAGTAAGAAAGAAGTAAGATAGAAGTAAGAAAGAAGTAAGAAAGAAGTAAGAAGGAATGAAGAAAGAAGTAAGAAAGAAGTAAGAAAGAAGTAAGAAAGAAGAAAAAAGAAGTTAGAAAGAAGTAATAAAGAAGTAATAAAGAAGTAAGAAAGAAAGAAGTAAGAAAGAAGTAAGAAAGAAGTAAGAAAGAAGTTTGAAAGAAGTAAGAAGGAATGAAGAAAGAAGTAAGAAAGAAGTATGAAAGAAGTAAGAAGGAATGAAGAAAGAAGTAAGAAAGAAGTAAGAAAGAAGTAAGAAAGAAGTAAGGAAGAAAGAAGTAAGAAAGAAGTAAGAAAGAAGTACGAAAGAAGTAAGAAAGAAGAAAGAAAGAAGTAAGAAAGAAGTAAGAAAGAAGTAAGAAAGAAGTGAGAAAGAAAGAAGAAAGAAGAAAGAAAGAAGTAAGAAAGAAGTAAGAAAGAAGTAAGAATAAAGTAAGAAAGAAGTAAGAAGGAATAAAGAAAGAAGTAAGAAAGAAGTAAGAAAGAAGTAAGAAAGCAGTAAGAAAGAAAGAAGAAAGAAGTCAGAAAGAAGTAAGATAGAAGAAAGAAATAAGAAAGAAAGAAGTAAGAAAGAAGTATGAAAGAAGTAAGAAAGAAGAAAGAAAGAAGTAAGAAAGAAGTAAGAAAGAAGTATGAAAGAAGTAAGAAAGAAGTAAGATAGAAGTAAGAAAGAAAGAAGTAAGAAAGAAGTAAGAAAGAAGTAAGAAAGAAGTAAGAAAGAAGTAAGAAGGAATGAAGAAAGAAGTAAGGAAGAAGAAAGAAAGAAGAAAGAAAGAAAGAAGAAAGAAGTAAGAAAGAAGTAAGAAAGAAGTAAGAAATAAGTAAGAAAGAAAGAAGAAAGAAGTAAGAAAGAAGTAGGAAAGAAGTAAGAAAGAAGTAAGAAATGAAGAAGTAAGAAAGAAGTAAGAAAGAAGTAAGAAAGAAGTTTGAAAGAAGTAAGAAGGAATGAAGAAAGAAGTAAGAAAGAAGTAAGAAAGAAGTAAGAAAGAAGTAAGAAATAAGTAAGAAAGAAGTAAGAAGGAATGAAGAAAGAAGTAAGAAAGAAGTAAGAAAGAAGTATGAAAGAAGTAAGAAAGAAGTAAGAAAGAAAGAAGTAAGAAAGAAGTAAGAAAGAAGTAAGAAAGAAGTTAGAAAGAAGTAAGAAAGAAGTAAGAAAGAAGTAAGAAGGAATGAAGAAAGAAGTAAGAAAGAAGAAAGAAAGAAGAAAGAAAGAAAGAAGAAAGAAGTAAGAAAGAAGTAAGAAAGAAGTAAGAAATAAGTAAGAAAGAAAGAAGAAAGAATTAAGAAAGAAGTAAGAAAGAAGTAAGAAAGAAGTAAGGAAGAAGTACGAAAGAAGTAAGAAAGAAGAAAGAAATAAGTAAGAAAGAAGTAAGAAAGAAGTAAGAAAGAAGTGAGAAAGAAAGAAGAAAGAAGAAAGAAAGAAGTAAGAAAGAAGTAAGAAAGAAGTAAGAATAAAGTAAGAAAGAAGTAAGAAGGAATGAAGAAAGAAGTAAGAAAGAAGTAAGAAAGAAGTAAGAAAGAAGTAAGAAAGAAAGAAGAAAGAAGTCAGAAAGAAGTAAGAAAGAAAGAAGTAAGAAAGAAGTAAGAAAGAAGAAAGAAAGAAGTAAGAAAGAAGAAAGAAAGAAGTAAGAATGAAGTAAGAAAGAACTAAGAAAGAAGTAAGAAAGAAAGAAGAAAGAAGTAAGAAAGTAGTAAGAAAGAAGAAAGAAAGAAGTAAGAAGGAATGAAGAAAGAAGTAAGAAAGAACAAAGAAAGAAGTATGAAAGAAGTAAGAAAGAAGTAAGAAAGAAAGAAGTAAGAAAGAAGTAAGAAGTAACAATGAAGTAAAAAAGAAGTTAGAAAGAAGTAAGAAAGAAGTAAGAAAGAAGTAAGAAATAAGTAAGAAAGAAGTAAGAAAGAAGTAAGAAAGAAGTAAGAAAGAAAGAAGTAAGAAAGATGTAAGAAAAAAGTAAGAAAGAAGTAAGAAAGAAGAAAAAAGAAGTTAGAAAGAAGTAAGAAAGAAGAAAGTAAGAAGAAAGAAAGAACAGAACAAAGAAGTAAGAAAGAAGTAAGAAAGAAGTAAGAAAGAAGTAAGAAAGAAGTAAGAAAGAAGAAAGAAGTAAGAAAGAAGTAAGAAAGAAGTAAGAAAGAAAGAAGAAAGAAGTAAGAAAGAAGTAAGAAAGAAGTAAGAAAGAAGAAAAAAGAAGTTGGAAAGAAGTAAGAAAGAAGTAAGAAAGAAGAAAGAAAGAAGAAAGAAAGAAAAAAGAAAGAAGTAAGAAAGAAGTAAGAAAGAAGTAAGAAAGAAGAATGAAAGAAGTAAGAAAGAAGTATGAAAGAAGTAAGAAAGAAGAAAGAAAGAAGTAAGAAAGAAGTAAGAAAGAAGTAAGAAAGAAGTAAGAAAGAAGAAGAAAGAAAGAAGTAAGCAAGAAGTAAAAAAGAAGAAAGAAAGATGTAAGAAGGAATGAATAAAGAAGTAAGAAAGAAGTTAGAAAGAAGTAAGAAAGAAGTAAGAAAGAAGTAAGAAGGAATGAAGAAAGAAGTAAGAAAGAAGAAAGAAAGAAGAAAGAAAGAAAGAAGAAAGAAGTAAGAAAGAAGTAAGAAAGAAGTAAGAAAGAAGTAAGAAATAAGTAAGAAAGAAAGAAGAAAGAATTAAGAAAGAAGTAAGAAAGAAGTAAGAAAGAAGAAAGAAAGAAGTAAGAAAGAAGTATGAAAGAAGTAAGAAAGAAGAAAGAAAGAAGTAAGAAAGAAGTAAGAAAGAAGTATGAAAGAAGTAAGAAAGCAGTAAGAAAGAAGTAAGAAAGAAAGAAGTAAGAAAGAAGTAAGAAAGAAGTAAGAAAGAAGTAAGAAAGAAGTAAGAAAGAAGTAAGAAGGAATGAAGAAAGAAGTAAGAAAGAAGAAAGAAAGAAGAAAGAAAGAAAGAAGAAAGAAGTAAGAAAGAAGTAAGAAAGAAGTAAGAAAGAAGTAAGAAAGAAGAAGAAAGAAAGAAGTAAGCAAGAAGTAAAAAAGAAGAAAGAAAGATGTAAGAAGGAATGAATAAAGAAGTAAGAAAGAAGTAAGAAAGAAGTAAGAAAGAAGAAAGAAGTAAGAAAGATGTAAGAAAGAAAGAAGAAACAAGTAAGAAAGAAGTAAGAAAGAAGTAAGAAAGAAGAAAGAAAGAAGTAAGAAAGAAGAAAGAAAGAAGTAAGAAAGAAGTAAGATAGAAGTAAGAAAGAAGTAAGAAAGAAGTAAGAAGGAATGAAGAAAGAAGTAAGAAAGAAGTAAGAAAGAAGTAAGAAAGAAGAAAAAAGAAGTTAGAAAGAAGTAATAAAGAAGTAATAAAGAAGTAAGAAAGAAAGAAGTAAGAAAGAAGTAAGAAAGAAGTAAGAAAGAAGTTTGAAAGAAGTAAGAAGGAATGAAGAAAGAAGTAAGAAAGAAGTATGAAAGAAGTAAGAAGGAATGAAGAAAGAAGTAAGAAAGTAGTAAGAAAGAAGTAAGAAAGAAGTAAGGAAGAAAGAAGTAAGAAAGAAGTAAGAAAGAAGTACGAAAGAAGTAAGAAAGAAGAAAGAAAGAAGTAAGAAAGAAGTAAGAAAGAAGTAAGAAAGAAGTGAGAAAGAAAGAAGAAAGAAGAAAGAAAGAAGTAAGAAAGAAGTAAGAAAGAAGTAAGAATAAAGTAAGAAAGAAGTAAGAAGGAATGAAGAAAGAAGTAAGAAAGAAGTAAGAAAGAAGTAAGAAAGAAGTAAGAAAGAAAGAAGAAAGAAGTCAGAAAGAAGTAAGAAAGAAGAAAGAAAGAAGAAAGAAAGAAGTAAGAAAGAAGTATGAAAGAAGTAAGAAAGAAGTAAGAAAGAAGTAAGAAGAAATGAAGAAAGAAGTAACAAAGAATTAAGAAAGAAGTAATAAAGAAGAAAAAAGAAGTTAGAAAGAAGTAATAAAGAAGTAATAAAGAAGTAAGAAAGAAAGAAGTAGAAAGAAGTAAGAAAGAAATAAGAAAGAATTTTGAAAGAAGTAAGAAGGAATGAAGAAAGAATTTAGAAAGAAGTAAGAAGTAAGAAAGAAGTAAGTAAGAAGTAAGAAGG
Organism: Columba livia; assembly: GCF_036013475.1. Taxonomy (NCBI): domain Eukaryota; kingdom Metazoa; phylum Chordata; class Aves; order Columbiformes; family Columbidae; genus Columba; species Columba livia. Next base: position 191,982 of record NW_027043077.1, read on the forward strand.
AATGAAGAAAGAAGTAAGAAAGAATTAAGAAAGAAGTAAGAAAGAAGTAAGAAAGAAGTAAGAAAGAAAGAAGAAAGAAATAAGAAAGTAGTAAGAAAGAAGAAAGAAAGAAGTAAGAAGGAATGAAGAAAGAAGTAAGAAAGAAGAAAGAAAGAAGTATGAAAGAAGTAAGAAAGAAGTAAGAAAGAAAGAAGTAAGAAAGAAGTAAGAAGTAACAATGAAGTAAAAAAGAAGTTAGAAAGAAGTAAGAAAGAATAAGAAAGAAGTAAGAAATAAGTAAGAAAGAAGTAAGAAAGAAGTAAGAAAGAAGTAAGAAAGAAAGAAGTAAGAAAGATGTAAGAAAAAAGTAAGAAAGAAGTAAGAAAGAAGAAAAAAGAAGTAAGAAAGAAGTAAGAAAGAAGTAAGAAAGAAGTAAGAAAGAAGAAAGAAGTAAGAAAGAAGTAAGAAAGAAGTAAGAAAGAAAGAAGAAAGAAGTAAGAAAGAAGTAAGAAAGAAGTAAGAAAGAAGAAAAAGAAGTTGGAAAGAAGTAAGAAAGAAGTAAGAAAGAAGAAAGAAAGAAGAAAAAAAGAAAGAAGAAAGAAGTAAGAAAGAAGTAAGAAAGAAGTAAGAAAGAAGAATGAAAGAAGTAAGAAAGAAGTATGAAAGAAGTAAGAAAGAAGAAAGAAAGAAGTAAGAAAGAAGTAAGAAAGAAGTAAGAAAGAAGTAAGAAAGAAGAAGAAAGAAAGAAGTAAGCAAGAAGTAAAAAAGAAGAAAGAAAGATGTAAGAAGGAATGAATAAAGAAGTAAGAAAGAAGTAAGAAAGAAGAAAGAAGTAAGAAAGATGTAAGAAAGAAAGAAGAAAGAAGTAAGAAAGAAGTAAGAAAGAAGTAAGAAAGAAGAAAGAAAGAAGTAAGAAAGAAGAAAGAAAGAAGTAAGAAAGAAGTAAGATAGAAGTAAGAAAGAAGTAAGAAAGAAGTAAGAAGGAATGAAGAAAGAAGTAAGAAAGAAGTAAGAAAGAAGTAAGAAAGAAGAAAAAAGAAGTTAGAAAGAAGTAATAAAGAAGTAATAAAGAAGTAAGAAAGAAAGAAGTAAGAAAGAAGTAAGAAAGAAGTAAGAAAGAAGTTTGAAAGAAGTAAGAAGGAATGAAGAAAGGAGTAAGAAAGAAGTATGAAAGAAGTAAGAAGGAATGAAGAAAGAAGTAAGAAAGAAGTAAGAAAGAAGTACGAAAGAAGTAAGAAAGAAGAAAGAAAGAAGTAAGAAAGAAGTAAGAAAGAAGTAAGAAAGAAGTGAGAAAGAAAGAAGAAAGAAGAAAGAAAGAAGTAAGAAAGAAGTAAGAAAGAAGTAAGAATAAAGTAAGAAAGAAGTAAGAAGGAATGAAGAAAGAAGTAAGAAAGAAGTAAGAAAGAAGTAAGAAAGAAGTAAGAAAGAAAGAAGAAAGAAGTCAGAAAGAAGTAAGAAAGAAGAAAGAAAGAAGAAAGAAAGAAGTAAGAAAGAAGTATGAAAGAAGTAAGAAAGAAGAAAGAAAGAAGTAAGAAAGAAGTAAGAAAGAAGTATGAAAGAAGTAAGAAAGAAGTAAGAAAGAAGTAAGAAAGAAAGAAGTAAGAAAGAAGTAAGAAAGAAGTAAGAAAGAAGTAAGAAAGAAGTAAGAAAGAAGTAAGAAAGAAGTAAGAAGGAACGAAGAAAGAAGTAAGAAAGAAGAAAGAAAGAAGAAAGAAAGAAAGAAGAAAGAAGTAAGAAAGAAGTAAGAAAGAAGTAAGAAATAAGTAAGAAAGAAAGAAGAAAGAAGTAAGAAAGAAGTAGGAAAGAAGTAAGAAAGAAGTAAGAAATGAAGAAGTAAGAAAGAAGTAAGAAAGAAGTAAGAAAGAAGTAAGAAAGAAGTAAGAAGGAATGAAGAAAGAAGTAAGAAAGAAGTAAGAAAGAAGTATGAAAGAAGTAAGAAAGAAGTAAGAAAGAAAGAAGTAAGAAAGAAGTAAGAAAGAAGTAAGAAAGAAGTTAGAAAGAAGTAAGAAAGAAGTAAGAAAGAAGTAAGAAGGAATGAAGAAAGAAGTAAGAAAGAAGAAAGAAAGAAGAAAGAAAGAAAGAAGAAAGAAGTAAGAAAGAAGTAAGAAAGAAGTAAGAAATAAGTAAGAAAGAAAGAAGAAAGAATTAAGAAAGAAGTAAGAAAGAAGTAAGAAAGAAGTAAGAAAGAAGAAAGAAAGAAGTAAGAAAGAAGTATGCAAGAAGTAAGAAAGAAGAAAGAAAGAAGTAAGAAAGAAGTAAGAAAGAAGTATGAAAGAAGTAAGAAAGAAGTAAGAAAGAAGTAAGAAAGAAAGAAGTAAGAAAGAAGTAAGAAAGAAGTAAGAAAGAAGTAAGAAAGAAGTAAGAAAGAAGTAAGAAGGAATGAAGAAAGAAGTAAGAAAGAAGAAAGAAAGAAGTAAGAAAGAAGAAAGAAGTAAGAAAGATGTAAGAAAGAAAGAAGAAAGAAGTAAGAAAGAAGTAAGAAAGAAGTAAAAAAGAAGAAAGAAAGAAGTAAGAAAGAGGAAAGAAAGAAGTAAGAAAGAAGTAAGATAGAAGTAAGAAAGAAGTAAGAAAGAAGTAAGAAGGAATGAAGAAAGAAGTAAGAAAGAAGTAAGAAAGAAGTAAGAAAGAAGAAAAAAGAAGTTAGAAAGAAGTAATAAAGAAGTAATAAAGAAGTAAGAAAGAAAGAAGTAAGAAAGAAGTAAGAAAGAAGTAAGAAAGAAGTTTGAAAGAAGTAAGAAGGAATGAAGAAAGAAGTAAGAAAGAAGTATGAAAGAAGTAAGAAGGAATGAAGAAAGAAGTAAGAAAGAAGTAAGAAAGAAGTAAGAAAGAAGTAAGGAAGAAAGAAGTAAGAAAGAAGTAAGAAAGAAGTACGAAAGAAGTAAGAAAGAAGAAAGAAAGAAGTAAGAAAGAAGTAAGAAAGAAGTAAGAAAGAAGTGAGAAAGAAAGAAGAAAGAAGAAAGAAAGAAGTAAGAAAGAAGTAAGAAAGAAGTAAGAATAAAGTAAGAAAGAAGTAAGAAGGAATAAAGAAAGAAGTAAGAAAGAAGTAAGAAAGAAGTAAGAAAGCAGTAAGAAAGAAAGAAGAAAGAAGTCAGAAAGAAGTAAGAAAGAAGAAAGAAAGAAGAAAGAAAGAAGTAAGAAAGAAGTATGAAAGAAGTAAGAAAGAAGAAAGAAAGAAGTAAGAAAGAAGTAAGAAAGAAGTATGAAAGAAGTAAGAAAGAAGTAAGATAGAAGTAAGAAAGAAAGAAGTAAGAAAGAAGTAAGAAGGAATGAAGAAAGAAGTAAGAAAGAAGTAAGAAAGAAGTAAGAAAGAAGTAAGAAAGAAGTAAGAAAGAAGTAAGAAGGAATGAAGAAAGAAGTAAGAAAGAAGTAAGAAAGAAGTATGAAAGAAGTAAGAAAGAAGTAAGAAAGAAAGAAGTAAGAAAGAAGTAAGAAAGAAGTAAGAAAGAAGTTAGAAAGAAGTAAGAAAGAAGTAAGAAAGAAGTAAGAAGGAATGAAGAAAGAAGTAAGAAAGAAGAAAGAAAAAAGAAAGAAAGAAAGAAGAAAGAAGTAAGAAAGAAGTAAGAAAGAAGTAAGAAATAAGTAAGAAAGAAAGAAGAAAGAATTAAGAAAGAAGTAAGAAAGAAGTAAGAAAGAAGTAAGGAAGAAGTACGAAAGAAGTAAGAAAGAAGAAAGAAATAAGTAAGAAAGAAGTAAGAAAGAAGTAAGAAAGAAGTGAGAAAGAAAGAAGAAAGAAGAAAGAAAGAAGTAAGAAAGAAGTAAGAAAGAAGTAAGAATAAAGTAAGAAAGAAGTAAGAAGGAATGAAGAAAGAAGTAAGAAAGAAGTAAGAAAGAAGTAAGAAAGAAGTAAGAAAGAAAGAAGAAAGAAGTCAGAAAGAAGTAAGAAAGAAAGAAGTAAGAAAGAAGTAAGAAAGAAGAAAGAAAGAAGTAAGAAAGAAGAAAGAAAGAAGTAAGAATGAAGTAAGAAAGAACTAAGAAAGAATTAAGAAAGAAAGAAGAAAGAAGTAAGAAAGTAGTAAGAAAGAAGAAAGAAAGAAGTAAGAAGGAATGAAGAAAGAAGTAAGAAAGAACAAAGAAAGAAGTATGAAAGAAGTAAGAAAGAAGTAAGAAAGAAAGAAGTAAGAAAGAAGTAAGAAGTAACAATGAAGTAAAAAAGAAGTTAGAAAGAAGTAAGAAAGAAGTAAGAAAGAAGTAAGAAATAAGTAAGAAAGAAGTAAGAAAGAAGTAAGAAAGAAGTAAGAAAGAAAGAAGTAAGAAAGATGTAAGAAAAAAGTAAGAAAGAAGTAAGAAAGAAGAAAAAAGAAGTTAGAAAGAAGTAAGAAAGAAGAAAGTAAGAAGAAAGAAAGAACAGAACAAAGAAGTAAGAAAGAAGTAAGAAAGAAGTAAGAAAGAAGTAAGAAAGAAGTAAGAAAGAATTAAGAAAGAAGAAAGAAGTAAGAAAGAAGTAAGAAAGAAGTAAGAAAGAAAGAAGAAAGAAGTAAGAAAGAAGTAAGAAAGAAGTAAGAAAGAAGAAAAAAGAAGTTGGAAAGAAGTAAGAAAGAAGTAAGAAAGAAGAAAGAAAGAAGAAAGAAAGAAAAAAGAAAGAAGTAAGAAAGAAGTAAGAAAGAAGTAAGAAAGAAGAATGAAAGAAGTAAGAAAGAAGTATGAAAGAAGTAAGAAAGAAGAAAGAAAGAAGTAAGAAAGAAGTAAGAAAGAAGTAAGAAAGAAGAAGAAAGAAAGAAGTAAGCAAGAAGTAAAAAAGAAGAAAGAAAGATGTAAGAAGGAATGAATAAAGAAGTAAGAAAGAAGTTAGAAAGAAGTAAGAAAGAAGTAAGAAAGAAGTAAGAAGGAATGAAGAAAGAAGTAAGAAAGAAGAAAGAAAGAAGAAAGAAAGAAAGAAGAAAGAAGTAAGAAAGAAGTAAGAAAGAAGTAAGAAAGAAGTAAGAAATAAGTAAGAAAGAAAGAAGAAAGAATTAAGAAAGAAGTAAGAAAGAAGTAAGAAAGAAGAAAGAAAGAAGTAAGAAAGAAGTATGAAAGAAGTAAGAAAGAAGAAAGAAAGAAGTAAGAAAGAAGTAAGAAAGAAGTATGAAAGAAGTAAGAAAGCAGTAAGAAAGAAGTAAGAAAGAAAGAAGTAAGAAAGAAGTAAGAAAGAAGTAAGAAAGAAGTAAGAAAGAAGTAAGAAAGAAGTAAGAAGGAATGAAGAAAGAAGTAAGAAAGAAGAAAGAAAGAAGAAAGAAAGAAAGAAGAAAGAAGTAAGAAAGAAGTAAGAAAGAAGTAAGAAAGAAGTAAGAAAGAAGAAGAAAGAAAGAAGTAAGCAAGAAGTAAAAAAGAAGAAAGAAAGATGTAAGAAGGAATGAATAAAGAAGTAAGAAAGAAGTAAGAAAGAAGTAAGAAAGAAGAAAGAAGTAAGAAAGATGTAAGAAAGAAAGAAGAAACAAGTAAGAAAGAAGTAAGAAAGAAGTAAGAAAGAAGAAAGAAAGAAGTAAGAAAGAAGAAAGAAAGAAGTAAGAAAGAAGTAAGATAGAAGTAAGAAAGAAGTAAGAAAGAAGTAAGAAGGAATGAAGAAAGAAGTAAGAAAGAAGTAAGAAAGAAGTAAGAAAGAAGAAAAAAGAAGTTAGAAAGAAGTAATAAAGAAGTAATAAAGAAGTAAGAAAGAAAGAAGTAAGAAAGAAGTAAGAAAGAAGTAAGAAAGAAGTTTGAAAGAAGTAAGAAGGAATGAAGAAAGAAGTAAGAAAGAAGTATGAAAGAAGTAAGAAGGAATGAAGAAAGAAGTAAGAAAGTAGTAAGAAAGAAGTAAGAAAGAAGTAAGGAAGAAAGAAGTAAGAAAGAAGTAAGAAAGAAGTACGAAAGAAGTAAGAAAGAAGAAAGAAAGAAGTAAGAAAGAAGTAAGAAAGAAGTAAGAAAGAAGTGAGAAAGAAAGAAGAAAGAAGAAAGAAAGAAGTAAGAAAGAAGTAAGAAAGAAGTAAGAATAAAGTAAGAAAGAAGTAAGAAGGAATGAAGAAAGAAGTAAGAAAGAAGTAAGAAAGAAGTAAGAAAGAAGTAAGAAAGAAAGAAGAAAGAAGTCAGAAAGAAGTAAGAAAGAAGAAAGAAAGAAGAAAGAAAGAAGTAAGAAAGAAGTATGAAAGAAGTAAGAAAGAAGAAAGAAAGAAGTAAGAAAGAAGTAAGAAAGAAGTATGAAAGAAGTAAGAAAGAAGTAAGATAGAAGTAAGAAAGAAAGAAGTAAGAAAGAAGTAAGAAAGAAGTAAGAAAGAAGTAAGAAAGAAGTAAGAAGGAATGAAGAAAGAAGAAAGGAAGAAGAAAGAAAGAAGAAAGAAAGAAAGAAGAAAGAAGTAAGAAAGAAGTAAGAAAGAAGTAAGAAAGAAGTAAGAAGGAATGAAGAAAGAAGTAAGAAAGAAGTAAGAAAGAAGTATGAAAGAAGTAAGAAAGAAGTAAGAAAGAAAGAAGTAAGAAAGAAGTAAGAAAGAAGTAAGAAAGAAGTTAGAAAGAAGTAAGAAAGAAGTAAGAAAGAAGTAAGAAGGAATGAAGAAAGAAGTAAGAAAGAAGAAAGAAAGAAGAAAGAAAGAAAGAAAGAAGAAAGAAGTAAGAAAGAAGTAAGAAAGAAGTAAGAAATAAGTAAGAAAGAAAGAAGAAAGAATTAAGAAAGAAGTAAGAAATGAAGAAGTAAGAAAGAAGTAAGAAAGAAGTAAGAAAGAAGTTTGAAAGAAGTAAGAAAGAAGTAAGAAAGAAGTAAGAAAGAAGTAAGAAAGAAGTAAGAAGGAATGAAGAAAGAAGTAAGAAAGAAGTAAGAAAGAAGTATGAAAGAAGTAAGAAAGAAGTAAGAAAGAAAGAAGTAAGAAAGAAGTAAGAAAGAAGTAAGAAAGAAGTTAGAAAGAAGTAAGAAAGAAGTAAGAAAGAAGTAAGAAAGAAGTAAGAAATAAGTAAGAAAGAAGTAAGAAAGAAGTAAGAAAGAAGTAAGAAAGAAAGAAGTAAGAAAGAAGTAAGAAAGAAGTAAGAAAGAAGTAAGAAAGAAGAAAAAAGAAGTTAGAAAGAAGTAAGAAAGAAGTAAGAAAGAAAGAAGTAAGAATGAAGTAAGAAAGAAGTAAGAAAGAAGTAAGAAAGAAGTTAGAAAGAAGTAAGAAAGAAGTAAGAAAGAAGTAAGAAAGAAGTAAGAAATAAGTAAGAAAGAAGTAAGAAAGAAAGAAGTAAGAAAGAAGTAAGAAATTAGTATGAAAGAAGTAAGAAAGAAGAAAGAACGAAGTAAGAAAGAAGTAAGAAAGAAGTAAGAAAGAAGTAAGAAAGAAAGAAGAAAGAAGAAAGAAAGAAGTAAGCAAGAAGTAAAAAAGAAGAAAGAAAGATGTAAGAAGGAATGAATAAAGAAGTAAGAAATAAGTAAGAAAGAAGTAAGAAAGAAGTAAGAAAGAAGTGAGAAAGAAAGAAGAAAGAAGAAAGAAAGAAGTAAGAAAGAAGTAAGAAAGAAGTAAGAATAAAGTAAGAAAGAAGTAAGAAGGAATGAAGAAAGAAGTAAGAAAGAAGTAAGAAAGAAGTAAGAAAGAAGTAAGAAAGAAAGAAGAAAGAAGTCAGAAAGAAGTAAGAAAGAAAGAAGTAAGAAAGAAGTAAGAAAGAAGAAAGAAAGAAGTAAGAAAGAAGAAAGAAAGAAGTAAGAATGAAGTAAGAAAGAACTAAGAAAGAAGTAAGCAAGAAAGAAGAAAGAAGTAAGAAAGTAGTAAGAAAGAAGAAAGAAAGAAGTAAGAAGGAATGAAGAAAGAAGTAAGAAAGAAGAAAGAAAGAAGTATGAAAGAAGTAAGAAAGAAGTAAGAAAGAAAGAAGTAAGAAAGAAGTAAGAAGTAACAATGAAGTAAAAAAGAAGTTAGAAAGAAGTAAGAAAGAAGTAAGAAAGAAGTAAGAAATAAGTAAGAAAGAAGTAAGAAAGAAGTAAGAAAGAAGTAAGAAAGAAAGATGTAAGAAAAAAGTAAGAAAGAAGTAAGAAAGAAGAAAAAAGAAGTTAGAAAGAAGTAAGAAAGAAGTAAGAAAGAAGAAAGTAAGAAGAAAGAAAGAACAGAACAAAGAAGTAAGAAAGAAGTAAGAAAGAAGTAAGAAAGAAGTAAGAAAGAAGTAAGAAAGAAGTAAGAAAGAAGAAAGAAGTAAGAAAGAAGTAAGAAAGAAGTAAGAAAGAAAGAAGAAAGAAGTAAGAAAGAAGTAAGAAAGAAGTAAGAAAGAAGAAAAAACAAGTTGGAAAGAAGTAAGAAAGAAGTAAGAAAGAAGAAAGAAAGAAGAAAGAAAGAAGAAAGAAGTAAGAAAGAAGTAAGAAAGAAGAATGAAAGAAGTAAGAAAGAAGTATGAAAGAAGTAAGAAAGAAGAAAGAAAGAAGTAAGAAAGAAGTAAGAAAGAAGTAAGAAAGAAGTAAGAAAGAAGAAGAAAGAAAGAAGTAAGCAAGAAGTAAAAAAGAAGAAAGAAAGATGTAAGAAGGAATGAATAAAGAAGTAAGAAAGAAGTAAGAAAGAAGTAAGAAAGAAGAAAGAAGTAAGAAAGATGTAAGAAAGAAGAAAGAAGTAAGAAAGAAGTAAGAAAGAAGTAAGAAAGAAGAAAGAAAGAAGTAAGAAAGAAGAAAGAAAGAAGTAAGAAAGAAGTAAGATAGAAGTAAGAAAGAAGTAAGAGAGAAAGAAGAAAAAAGTAAGAAAGAAGTAAGAAAGAATTAAGAAAGAAGTAAGAAAGAAGTAAGAAAGAAGTAAGAAAGAGGTAAGAAGGAATGAAGAAAGAAGGAAGAAAGAAGCAAGAAAGAAGTAAGAAAGAAGTAAGAAAGAAGTAAGAAGGAATGAAGAAAGAAGTAAGAAAGAAGTAAGAAAGAAGTAAGAAAGAAGAAAAAACAAGTTAGAAAGAAGTAATAAAGAAGTAATAAAGAAGTAAGAAGGAAAGAAGTAAGAAAGAAGTAAGAAAGAAGTAAGAAAGAAGTTTGAAAGAAGTAAGAAGGAATGAAGAAAGAAGTAAGAAAGAAGTAAGAAAGAAGTAAGAAGGAATGAAGAAAGAAGTAAGAAAGAAGTAAGAAAGAAGTAAGAAAGAAGTAAGGAAGAAAGAAGTAAGAAAGAAGTAAGAAAGAAGTACGAAAGAAGTAAGAAAGAAGAAAGAAAGAAGTAAGAATAAAGTAAGAAAGAAGTAAGAAGGAATGAAGAAAGAAGTAAGAAAGAAGTAAGAAAGAAGTAAGAAAGAAGTAAGAAAGAAAGAAGAAAGAAGTCAGAAAGAAGTAAGAAAGAAGTAAGAAAGAAGAAAGAAAGAAGTAAGAAAGAAGTATGAAAGAAGTAAGAAAGAAGAAAGAAAGAAGTAAGAAAGAAGTATGAAAGAAGTAAGAAAGAAGTAAGAAAGAAGTAAGAAAGAAAGAAGTAAGAAAGAAGTAAGAAAGAAGTAAGAAAGAAGTAAGAAAGAAGTAAGAAAGAAGTAAGAAGGAATGAAGAAAGAAGTAAGAAAGAAGAAAGAAAGAAGAAAGAAAGAAAGAAGAAAGAAGTAAGAAAGAAGTAAGAAAGAAGTAAGAAATAAGTAAGAAAGAAAGAAGAAAGAAGTAAGAAAGAAGTAGGAAAGAAGTAAGAAAGAAGTAAGAAATGAAGAAGTAAGAAAGAAGTAAGAAAGAAGTAAGAAAGAAGTTAGAAAGAAGTAAGAAAGAAGTAAGAAAGAAGTAAGAAAGAAGTAAGAAATAAGTAAGAAAGAAGAAAGAAAGAAGTAAGAAAGAAGTAAGAAAGAAGTATGAAAGAAGTAAGAAAGAAGAAAGAACGAAGTAAGAAAGAAGTAAGAAAGAAGTAAGAAAGAAGTAAGAAAGAAAGAAGAAAGAAGAAAGAAAGAAGTAAGCAAGAAGTAAAAAAGAAGAAAGAAAGATGTAAGAAGGAATGAATAAAGAAGTAAGAAAGAAGTAAGAAAGAAGTAAGAAAGAAGAAAGAAAGAAGTAAGAAAGAAGAAAGAAAGAAGTAAGAAAGAAGTAAGATAGAAGTAAGAAAGAAGTAAGAGAGAAAGAAGAAAAAAGTAAGAAAGAAGTAAGAAAGAAGTAAGAAAGAAGTAAGAAAGAAGTAAGAAAGAAGTAAGAAAGAGGTAAGAAGGAATGAAGAAAGAAGGAAGAAAGAAGTAAGAAAGAAGTGAGAAAGAAGTAAGAAAGAAGTAAGGAGGAATGAAGAAATAAGTAAGAAAGAAGTAAGAAAGAAGTAAGAAAGAAGAAAAAAGAAGTTAGAAAGAAGTAATAAAGAAGTAAGAAAGAAAGAAGTAAGAAAGAAGTAAGAAAGAAGTAAGAAAGAAGTTTGAAAGAAGTAAGAAGGAATGAAGAAAGAAGTAAGAAAGAAGTAAGAAAGAAGTAAGAAGGAATGAAGAAAGAAGTAAGAAAGAAGTAAGAAAGAAGTAAGAAAGAAGTAAGGAAGAAAGAAGTAAGAAAGAAGTAAGGAAGAAGTACGAAAGAAGTAAGAAAGAAGAAAGAAATAAGTAAGAAAGAAGTAAGAAAGAAGTAAGAAAGAAGTGAGAAAGAAAGAAGAAAGAAGAAAGAAAGAAGTAAGAAAGAAGTAAGAAAGAAGTAAGAATAAAGTAAGAAAGAAGTAAGAAGGAATGAAGAAAGAAGTAAGAAAGAAGTAAGAAAGAAGTAAGAAAGAAGTAAGAAAGAAAGAAGAAAGAAGTCAGAAAGAAGTAAGAAAGAAAGAAGTAAGAAAGAAGTAAGAAAGAAGAAAGAAAGAAGTAAGAAAGAAGAAAGAAAGAAGTAAGAATGAAGTAAGAAAGAACTAAGAAAGAAGTAAGAAAGAAAGAAGAAAGAAGTAAGAAAGTAGTAAGAAAGAAGAAAGAAAGAAGTAAGAAGGAATGAAGAAAGAAGTAAGAAAGAAGAAAGAAAGAAGTATGAAAGAAGTAAGAAAGAAGTAAGAAAGAAAGAAGTAAGAAAGAAGTAAGAAGTAACAATGAAGTAAAAAAGAAGTTAGAAAGAAGTAAGAAAGAAGTAAGAAAGAAGTAAGAAATAAGTAAGAAAGAAGTAAGAAAGAAGTAAGAAAGAAGTAAGAAAGAAAGAAGAAAGAAAGATGTAAGAAAAAAGTAAGAAAGAAGTAAGAAAGAAGTAAGAAAGAAGAAAGAAGTAAGAAAGAAGTAAGAAAGAAAGAAGAAAGAAGTAAGAAAGAAGTAAGAAAGAAGTAAGAAAGAAGAAAAAAGAAGTTGGAAAGAAGTAAGAAAGAAGTAAGAAAGAAGAAAGAAAGAAGAAAGAAAGAAAGAAGAAAGAAGTAAGAAAGAAGTAAGAAAGAAGTAAGAAAGAAGAATGAAAGAAGTAAGAAAGAAGTATGAAAGAAGTAAGAAAGAAGAAAGAAAGAAGTAAGAAAGAAGTAAGAAAGAAGTAAGAAAGAAGTAAGAAAGAAGAAGAAAGAAAGAAGTAAGCAAGAAGTAAAAAAGAAGAAAGAAAGATGTAAGAAGGAATGAATAAAGAAGTAAGAAAGAAGTAAGAAAGAAGTAAGAAAGAAGAAAGAAGTAAGAAAGATGTAAGAAAGAAAGAAGAAAGAAGTAAGAAAGAAGTAAGAAAGAAGTAAGAAAGAAGAAAGAAAGAAGTAAGAAAGAAGAAAGAAAGAAGTAAGAAAGAAGTAAGATAGAAGTAAGAAAGAAGTAAGAGAGAAAGAAGAAAAAAGTAAGAAAGAAGTAAGAAAGAATTAAGAAAGAAGTAAGAAAGAAGTAAGAAAGAAGTAAGAAAGAGGTAAGAAGGAATGAAGAAAGAAGGAAGAAAGAAGTAAGAAAGAAGTAAGAAAGAAGTAAGAAAGAAGTAAGAAGGAATGAAGAAAGAAGTAAGAAAGAAGTAAGAAAGAAGTAAGAAAGAAGAAAAAAGAAGTTAGAAAGAAGTAATAAAGAAGTAATAAAGAAGTAAGAAGGAAAGAAGTAAGAAAGAAGTAAGAAAGAAGTAAGAAAGAAGTTTGAAAGAAGTAAGAAGGAATGAAGAAAGAAGTAAGAAAGAAGTAAGAAAGAAGTAAGAAGGAATGAAGAAAGAAGTAAGAAAGAAGTAAGAAAGAAGTAAGAAAGAAGTAAGGAAGAAAGAAGTAAGAAAGAAGTAAGAAAGAAGTACGAAAGAAGTAAGAAAGAAGAAAGAAAGAAGTAAGAATAAAGTAAGAAAGAAGTAAGAAGGAATGAAGAATGAAGTAAGAAAGAAGTAAGAAAGAAGTAAGAAAGAAGTAAGAAAGAAAGAAGAAAGAAGTCAGAAAGAAGTAAGAAAGAAGTAAGAAAGAAGAAAGAAAGAAGTAAGAAAGAAGTATGAAAGAAGTAAGAAAGAAGAAAGAAAGAAGTAAGAAAGAAGTATGAAAGAAGTAAGAAAGAAGTAAGAAAGAAGTAAGAAAGAAGTAAGAAAGAAGTAAGAAAGAAGTAAGAAGGAATGAAGAAAGAAGTAAGAAAGAAGAAAGAAAGAAGAAAGAAAGAAAGAAGAAAGAAGTAAGAAAGAAGTAAGAAAGAAGTAAGAAATAAGTAAGAAAGAAAGAAGAAAGAAGTAAGAAAGAAGTAGGAAAGAAGAAAGAAAGAAGTAAGAAATGAAGAAGTAAGAAAGAAGTAAGAAAGAAGTAAGAAAGAAGTTAGAAAGAAGTAAGAAAGAAGTAAGAAAGAAGTAAGAAAGAAGTAAGAAATAAGTAAGAAAGAAGTAAGAAAGAAGGAAGTAAGAAAGAAGTAAGAAAGAAGTATGAAAGAAGTAAGAAAGAAGAAAGAACGAAGTAAGAAAGAAGTAAGAAAGAAGTAAGAAAGAAGTAAGAAAGAAAGAAGAAAGAAGAAAGAAAGAAGCAAGCAAGAAGTAAAAAAGAAGAAAGAAAGATGTAAGAAGGAATGAATAAAGAAGTAAGAAAGAAGTAAGAAAGAAGTAAGAAAGAAGAAAGAAAGAAGTAAGAAAGAAGAAAGAAAGAACTAAGAAAGAAGTAAGATAGAAGTAAGAAAGAAGTAAGAGAGAAAGAAGAAAAAAGTAAGAAAGAAGTAAGAAAGAAGTAAGAAAGAAGTAAGAAAGAGGTAAGAAGGAATGAAGAAAGAAGGAAGAAAGAAGTAAGAAAGAAGTAAGAAAGAAGTAAGAAAGAAGGAAGAAGGAATGAAGAAAGAAGTAAGAAAGAAGTAAGAAAGAAGTAAGAAAGAAGAAAAAAGAAGTTAGAAAGAAGTAATAAAGAAGTAATAAAGAAGTAAGAAAGAAAGAAGTAAGAAAGAAGTAAGAAAGAAGTAAGAAAGAAGTTTGAAAGACGTAAGAAGGAATGAAGAAAGAAGTAAGAAAGAAGGAAGAAAGAAGTAAGGAAGAAAGAAGTAAGAAAGAAGTAAGGAAGAATTACGAAAGAAGTAAGAAAGAAGAAAGAAATAAGTAAGAAAGAAGTAAGAAAGAAGTAAGAAAGAAGTGAGAAAGAAAGAAGAAAGAAGAAAGAAAGAAGTAAGAAAGAAGTAAGAAAGAAGTAAGAAGGAATGAAGAAAGAAGTAAGAAAGAAGTAAGAAAGAAGTAAGAAAGAAGTAAGAAAGAAAGAAGAAAGAAGTCAGAAAGAAGTAAGAAAGAAGTAAGAAAGAAGAAAGAAAGAAGTAAGAAAGAAGTATGAAAGAAGTAAGAAAGAAGAAAGAAAGAAGTAAGAAAGAAGTATGAAAGAAGTAAGAAAGAAGTAAGAAAGAAGTAAGAAAGAAAGAAGTAAGAAAGAAGTAAGAAAGAAGTAAGAAAGAAGTAAGAAAGAAGTAAGAAAGAAGTAAGAAGGAATGAAGAAAGAAGTAAGAAAGAAGAAAGAAAGAAGAAAGAAAGAAAGAAGAAACAAGTAAGAAAGAAGTAAGAAAGAAGTAAGAAATAAGTAAGAAAGAAAGAAGAAAGAAGTAAGAAAGAAGTAGGAAAGAAGTAAGAAAGAAGTAAGAAATGAAGAAGTAAGAAAGAAGTAAGAAAGAAGTAAGAAAGAAGTTAGAAAGAAGTAAGAAAGAAGTAAGAAAGAAGTAAGAAAGAAGTAAGAAATAAGTAAGAAAGAAGTAAGAAAGAAGGAAGTAAGAAAGAAGTAAGAAAGAAGTATGAAAGAAGTAAGAAAGCAGAAAGAACGAAGTAAGAAAGAAGTAAGAAAGAAGTAAGAAAGAAGTAAGAAAGAAAGAAGAAAGAAGAAAGAAAGAAGCAAGCAAGAAGTAAAAAAGAAGAAAGAAAGATGTAAGAAGGAATGAATAAAGAAGTAAGAAAGAAGTAAGAAAGAAGTAAGAAAGAAGAAAGAAAGAAGTAAGAAAGAAGAAAGAAAGAAGTAAGAAAGAAGTAAGAAAGAAGTAAGAAAGAAAGAAGTAAGAAAGATGTAAGAAAAAAGTAAGAAAGAAGTAAGAAAGAAGAAAAAAGAAGTTAGAAAGAAGTAAGAAAGAAGTAAGAAAGAAGAAAGTAAGAAGAAAGAAAGAACAGAACAAAGAAGTAAGAAAGAAGAAAGAAGTAATAAAGAAGTAAGAAAGAAGTAAGAAAGAAGTAAGAAAGAAGTAAGAAAGAAGAAAGAAGTAAGAAAGAAGTAAGAAAGAAGTAAGAAAGAAAGAAGAAAGAAGTAAGAAAGAAGTAAGAAAGAAGTAAGAAAGAAGAAAAAAGAAGTTGGAAAGAAGTAAGAAAGAAGTAAGAAAGAAGAAAGAAAGAAGAAAGAAAGAAAGAAGAAAGAAGTAAGAAAGAATTAAGAAAGAAGTAAGAAAGAAGAATGAAAGAAGTAAGAAAGAAGTATGAAAGAAGTAAGAAAGAAGAAAGAAAGAAGTAAGAAAGAAGTAAGAAAGAAGTAAGAAAGAATTAAGAAAGAAGAAGAAAGAAAGAAGTAAGCAAGAAGTAAAAAAGAAGAAAGAAAGATGTAAGAAGGAATGAATAAAGAAGTAAGAAAGAAGTAAGAAAGAAGTAAGAAAGAAGAAAGAAGTAAGAAAGATGTAAGAAAGAAAGAAGAAAGAAGTAAGAAAGAAGTAAGAAAGAAGTAAGAAAGAAGTAAGAATAAAGTAAGAAAGAAGTAAGAAGGAATGAAGAAAGAAGTAAGAAAGAAGTAAGAAAGAAGTAAGAAAGAAGTAAGAAAGAAAGAAGAAAGAAGTCAGAAAGAAGTAAGAAAGAAGAAAGAAAGAAGAAAGAAAGAAGTAAGAAAGAAGTATGAAAGAAGTAAGAAAGAAGAAAGAAAGAAGTAAGAAAGAAGTAAGAAAGAAGTATGAAAGAAGTAAGAAAGAAGTAAGATAGAAGTAAGAAAGAAAGAAGTAAGAAAGAAGTAAGAAAGAAGTAAGAAAGAAGTAAGAAAGAAGTAAGAAGGAATGAAGAAAGAAGAAAGGAAGAAGAAAGAAAGAAGAAAGAAAGAAAGAAGAAAGAAGTAAGAAAGAAGTAAGAAAGAAGTAAGAAATAAGTAAGAAAGAAAGAAGAAAGAAGTAAGAAAGAAGTAGGAAAGAAGTAAGAAAGAAGTAAGAAATGAAGAAGTAAGAAAGAAGTAAGAAAGAAGTAAGAAAGAAGTTTGAAAGAAGTAAGAAGGAATGAAGAAAGAAGTAAGAAAGAAGTAAGAAAGAAGTAAGAAAGAAGTAAGAAAGAAGTAAGAAAGAAGTAAGAAGGAATGAAGAAAGAAGTAAGAAAGAAGTAAGAAAGAAGTATGAAAGAAGTAAGAAAGAAGTAAGAAAGAAAGAAGTAAGAAAGAAGTAAGAAAGAAGTAAGAAAGAAGTTAGAAAGAAGTAAGAAAGAAGTAAGAAAGAAGTAAGAAGGAATGAAGAAAGAAGTAAGAAAGAAGAAAGAAAGAAGAAAGAAAGAAAGAAGAAAGAAGTAAGAAAGAAGTAAGAAAGAAGTAAGAAATAAGTAAGAAAGAAAGAAGAAAGAATTAAGAAAGAAGTAAGAAATGAAGAAGTAAGAAAGAAGTAAGAAAGAAGTAAGAAAGAAGTTTGAAAGAAGTAAGAAAGAAGTAAGAAAGAAGTAAGAAAGAAGTAAGAAAGAAGTAAGAAGGAATGAAGAAAGAAGTAAGAAAGAAGTAAGAAAGAAGTATGAAAGAAGTAAGAAAGAAGTAAGAAAGAAAGAAGTAAGAAAGAAGTAAGAAAGAAGTAAGAAAGAAGTTAGAAAGAAGTAAGAAAGAAGTAAGAAAGAAGTAAGAAAGAAGTAAGAAATAAGTAAGAAAGAAGTAAGAAAGAAGTAAGAAAGAAGTAAGAAAGAAAGAAGTAAGAAAGAAGTAAGAAAGAAGTAAGAAAGAAGTAAGAAAGAAGAAAAAAGAAGTTAGAAAGAAGTAAGAAAGAAGTAAGAAAGAAAGAAGTAAGAATGAAGTAAGAAAGAAGTAAGAAAGAAGTAAGAAAGAAGTTAGAAAGAAGTAAGAAAGAAGTAAGAAAGAAGTAAGAAAGAAGTAAGAAATAAGTAAGAAAGAAGTAAGAAAGAAAGAAGTAAGAAAGAAGTAAGAAATTAGTATGAAAGAAGTAAGAAAGAAGAAAGAACGAAGTAAGAAAGAAGTAAGAAAGAAGTAAGAAAGAAGTAAGAAAGAAGTAAGAAAGAAAGAAGAAAGAAGAAAGAAAGAAGTAAGCAAGAAGTAAAAAAGAAGAAAGAAAGATGTAAGAAGGAATGAATAAAGAAGTAAGAAAGAAGTAAGAAAGAAGTAAGAAAGAAGAAAGAAAGAAGTAAGAAAGAAGAAAGAAAGAAGTAAGAAAGAAGTAAGACAGAAGTAAGAAAGAAGTAAGAGAGAAAGAAGAAAAAAGTAAGAAAGAAGTAAGAAAGAAGTAAGAAAGAAGTAAGAAAGAAGTAAGAAAGAAGTAAGAAAGAGGTAAGAAGGAATGAAGAAAGAAGGAAGAAAGAAGTAAGGAAGAAGTAAGAAAGAAGTAAGAAAGAAGTAAGAAGGAATGAAGAAAGAAGTAAGAAAGAAGTAAGAAAGAAGTAAGAAAGAAGAAAAAAGAAGTTAGAAAGAAGTAATAAAGAAGTAAGAAAGAAAGAAGTAAGAAAGAAGTAAGAAAGAAGTAAGAAAGAAGTTTGAAAGAAGTAAGAAGGAATGAAGAAAGAAGTAAGAAAGAAGTAAGAAAGAAGTAAGAAGGAATGAAGAAAGAAGTAAGAAAGAAGTAAGAAAGAAGTAAGAAAGAAGTAAGGAAGAAAGAAGTAAGAAAGAAGTAAGGAAGAAGTACGAAAGAAGTAAGAAAGAAGAAAGAAATAAGTAAGAAAGAAGTAAGAAAGAAGTAAGAAAGAAGTGAGAAAGAAAGAAGAAAGAAGAAAGAAAGAAGTAAGAAAGAAGTAAGAAAGAAGTAAGAATAAAGTAAGAAAGAAGTAAGAAGGAATGAAGAAAGAAGTAAGAAAGAAGTAAGAAAGAAGTAAGAAAGAAGTAAGAAAGAAAGAAGAAAGAAGTCAGAAAGAAGTAAGAAAGAAAGAAGTAAGAAAGAAGTAAGAAAGAAGAAAGAAAGAAGTAAGAAAGAAGAAAGAAAGAAGTAAGAATGAAGTAAGAAAGAACTAAGAAAGAAGTAAGAAAGAAAGAAGAAAGAAGTAAGAAAGTAGTAAGAAAGAAGAAAGAAAGAAGTAAGAAGGAATGAAGAAAGAAGTAAGAAAGAAGAAAGAAAGAAGTATGAAAGAAGTAAGAAAGAAGTAAGAAAGAAAGAAGTAAGAAAGAAGTAAGAAGTAACAATGAAGTAAAAAAGAAGTTAGAAAGAAGTAAGAAAGAAGTAAGAAAGAAGTAAGAAATAAGTAAGAAAGAAGTAAGAAAGAAGTAAGAAAGAAGTAAGAAAGAAAGATGTAAGAAAAAAGTAAGAAAGAAGTAAGAAAGAAGAAAAAAGAAGTTAGAAAGAAGTAAGAAAGAAGTAAGAAAGAAGAAAGTAAGAAGAAAGAAAGAACAGAACAAAGAAGTAAGAAAGAAGTAAGAAAGAAGTAAGAAAGAAGTAAGAAAGAAGTAAGAAAGAAGTAAGAAAGAAGAAAGAAGTAAGAAAGAAGTAAGAAAGAAGTAAGAAAGAAAGAAGAAAGAAGTAAGAAAGAAGTAAGAAAGAAGTAAGAAAGAAGAAAAAACAAGTTGGAAAGAAGTAAGAAAGAAGTAAGAAAGAAGAAAGAAAGAAGAAAGAAAGAAGAAAGAAGTAAGAAAGAAGTAAGAAAGAAGAATGAAAGAAGTAAGAAAGAAGTATGAAAGAAGTAAGAAAGAAGAAAGAAAGAAGTAAGAAAGAAGTAAGAAAGAAGTAAGAAAGAAGTAAGAAAGAAGTAAGAAAGAAGAAGAAAGAAAGAAGTAAGCAAGAAGTAAAAAAGAAGAAAGAAAGATGTAAGAAGGAATGAATAAAGAAGTAAGAAAGAAGTAAGAAAGAAGTAAGAAAGAAGAAAGAAGTAAGAAAGATGTAAGAAAGAAGAAAGAAGTAAGAAAGAAGTAAGAAAGAAGTAAGAAAGAAGAAAGAAAGAAGTAAGAAAGAAGAAAGAAAGAAGTAAGAAAGAAGTAAGATAGAAGTAAGAAAGAAGTAAGAGAGAAAGAAGAAAAAAGTAAGAAAGAAGTAAGAAAGAATTAAGAAAGAAGTAAGAAAGAAGTAAGAAAGAAGTAAGAAAGAGGTAAGAAGGAATGAAGAAAGAAGGAAGAAAGAAGCAAGAAAGAAGTAAGAAAGAAGTAAGAAAGAAGTAAGAAGGAATGAAGAAAGAAGTAAGAAAGAAGTAAGAAAGAAGTAAGAAAGAAGAAAAAACAAGTTAGAAAGAAGTAATAAAGAAGTAATAAAGAAGTAAGAAGGAAAGAAGTAAGAAAGAAGTAAGAAAGAAGTAAGAAAGAAGTTTGAAAGAAGTAAGAAGGAATGAAGAAAGAAGTAAGAAAGAAGTAAGAAAGAAGTAAGAAGGAATGAAGAAAGAAGTAAGAAAGAAGTAAGAAAGAAGTAAGAAAGAAGTAAGGAAGAAAGAAGTAAGAAAGAAGTAAGAAAGAAGTACGAAAGAAGTAAGAAAGAAGAAAGAAAGAAGTAAGAATAAAGTAAGAAAGAAGTAAGAAGGAATGAAGAAAGAAGTAAGAAAGAAGTAAGAAAGAAGTAAGAAAGAAGTAAGAAAGAAAGAAGAAAGAAGTCAGAAAGAAGTAAGAAAGAAGTAAGAAAGAAGAAAGAAAGAAGTAAGAAAGAAGTATGAAAGAAGTAAGAAAGAAGAAAGAAAGAAGTAAGAAAGAAGTATGAAAGAAGTAAGAAAGAAGTAAGAAAGAAGTAAGAAAGAAAGAAGTAAGAAAGAAGTAAGAAAGAAGTAAGAAAGAAGTAAGAAAGAAGTAAGAAAGAAGTAAGAAAGAAGTAAGAAGGAATGAAGAAAGAAGTAAGAAAGAAGAAAGAAAGAAGAAAGAAAGAAAGAAGAAAGAAGTGAGAAAGAAGTAAGAAAGAAGTAAGAAATAAGTAAGAAAGAAAGAAGAAAGAAGTAAGAAAGAAGTAGGAAAGAAGTAAGAAAGAAGTAAGAAATGAAGAAGTAAGAAAGAAGTAAGAAAGAAGTAAGAAAGAAGTTAGAAAGAAGTAAGAAAGAAGTAAGAAAGAAGTAAGAAAGAAGTAAGAAATAAGTAAGAAAGAAGAAAGAAAGAAGTAAGAAAGAAGTAAGAAAGAAGTATGAAAGAAGTAAGAAAGAAGAAAGAACGAAGTAAGAAAGAAGTAAGAAAGAAGTAAGAAAGAAGTAAGAAAGAAAGAAGAAAGAAGAAAGAAAGAAGTAAGCAAGAAGTAAAAAAGAAGAAAGAAAGATGTAAGAAGGAATGAATAAAGAAGTAAGAAAGAAGTAAGAAAGAAGTAAGAAAGAAGAAAGAAAGAAGTAAGAAAGAAGAAAGAAAGAAGTAAGAAAGAAGTAAGATAGAAGTAAGAAAGAAGTAAGAGAGAAAGAAGAAAAAAGTAAGAAAGAAGTAAGAAAGAAGTAAGAAAGAAGTAAGAAAGAAGTAAGAAAGAAGTAAGAAAGAGGTAAGAAGGAATGAAGAAAGAAGGAAGAAAGAAGTAAGAAAGAAGTGAGAAAGAAGTAAGAAAGAAGTAAGGAGGAATGAAGAAATAAGTAAGAAAGAAGTAAGAAAGAAGTAAGAAAGAAGAAAAAAGAAGTTAGAAAGAAGTAATAAAGAAGTAAGAAAGAAAGAAGTAAGAAAGAAGTAAGAAAGAAGTAAGAAAGAAGTTTGAAAGAAGTAAGAAGGAATGAAGAAAGAAGTAAGAAAGAAGTAAGAAAGAAGTAAGAAGGAATGAAGAAAGAAGTAAGAAAGAAGTAAGAAAGAAGTAAGAAAGAAGTAAGGAAGAAAGAAGTAAGAAAGAAGTAAGGAAGAAGTACGAAAGAAGTAAGAAAGAAGAAAGAAATAAGTAAGAAAGAAGTAAGAAAGAAGTAAGAAAGAAGTGAGAAAGAAAGAAGAAAGAAGAAAGAAAGAAGTAAGAAAGAAGTAAGAAAGAAGTAAGAATAAAGTAAGAAAGAAGTAAGAAGGAATGAAGAAAGAAGTAAGAAAGAAGTAAGAAAGAAGTAAGAAAGAAGTAAGAAAGAAAGAAGAAAGAAGTCAGAAAGAAGTAAGAAAGAAAGAAGTAAGAAAGAAGTAAGAAAGAAGAAAGAAAGAAGTAAGAAAGAAGAAAGAAAGAAGTAAGAATGAAGTAAGAAAGAACTAAGAAAGAAGTAAGAAAGAAAGAAGAAAGAAGTAAGAAAGTAGTAAGAAAGAAGAAAGAAAGAAGTAAGAAGGAATGAAGAAAGAAGTAAGAAAGAAGAAAGAAAGAAGTATGAAAGAAGTAAGAAAGAAGTAAGAAAGAAAGAAGTAAGAAAGAAGTAAGAAGTAACAATGAAGTAAAAAAGAAGTTAGAAAGAAGTAAGAAAGAAGTAAGAAAGAAGTAAGAAATAAGTAAGAAAGAAGTAAGAAAGAAGTAAGAAAGAAGTAAGAAAGAAAGAAGAAAGAAAGATGTAAGAAAAAAGTAAGAAAGAAGTAAGAAAGAAGTAAGAAAGAAGAAAGAAGTAAGAAAGAAGTAAGAAAGAAGTAAGAAAGAAAGAAGAAAGAAGTAAGAAAGAAGTAAGAAAGAAGTAAGAAAGAAGAAAAAAGAAGTTGGAAAGAAGTAAGAAAGAAGTAAGAAAGAAGAAAGAAAGAAGAAAGAAAGAAAGAAGAAAGAAGTAAGAAAGAAGTAAGAAAGAAGTAAGAAAGAAGAATGAAAGAAGTAAGAAAGAAGTATGAAAGAAGTAAGAAAGAAGAAAGAAAGAAGTAAGAAAGAAGTAAGAAAGAAGTAAGAAAGAAGTAAGAAAGAAGAAGAAAGAAAGAAGTAAGCAAGAAGTAAAAAAGAAGAAAGAAAGATGTAAGAAGGAATGAATAAAGAAGTAAGAAAGAAGTAAGAAAGAAGTAAGAAAGAAGAAAGAAGTAAGAAAGATGTAAGAAAGAAAGAAGAAAGAAGTAAGAAAGAAGTAAGAAAGAAGTAAGAAAGAAGAAAGAAAGAAGTAAGAAAGAAGAAAGAAAGAAGTAAGAAAGAAGTAAGATAGAAGTAAGAAAGAAGTAAGAGAGAAAGAAGAAAAAAGTAAGAAAGAAGTAAGAAAGAATTAAGAAAGAAGTAAGAAAGAAGTAAGAAAGAAGTAAGAAAGAGGTAAGAAGGAATGAAGAAAGAAGGAAGAAAGAAGTAAGAAAGAAGTAAGAAAGAAGTAAGAAAGAAGTAAGAAGGAATGAAGAAAGAAGTAAGAAAGAAGTAAGAAAGAAGTAAGAAAGAAGAAAAAAGAAGTTAGAAAGAAGTAATAAAGAAGTAATAAAGAAGTAAGAAGGAAAGAAGTAAGAAAGAAGTAAGAAAGAAGTAAGAAAGAAGTTTGAAAGAAGTAAGAAGGAATGAAGAAAGAAGTAAGAAAGAAGTAAGAAAGAAGTAAGAAGGAATGAAGAAAGAAGTAAGAAAGAAGTAAGAAAGAAGTAAGAAAGAAGTAAGGAAGAAAGAAGTAAGAAAGAAGTAAGAAAGAAGTACGAAAGAAGTAAGAAAGAAGAAAGAAAGAAGTAAGAATAAAGTAAGAAAGAAGTAAGAAGGAATGAAGAATGAAGTAAGAAAGAAGTAAGAAAGAAGTAAGAAAGAAGTAAGAAAGAAAGAAGAAAGAAGTCAGAAAGAAGTAAGAAAGAAGTAAGAAAGAAGAAAGAAAGAAGTAAGAAAGAAGTATGAAAGAAGTAAGAAAGAAGAAAGAAAGAAGTAAGAAAGAAGTATGAAAGAAGTAAGAAAGAAGTAAGAAAGAAGTAAGAAAGAAGTAAGAAAGAAGTAAGAAAGAAGTAAGAAGGAATGAAGAAAGAAGTAAGAAAGAAGAAAGAAAGAAGAAAGAAAGAAAGAAGAAAGAAGTAAGAAAGAAGTAAGAAAGAAGTAAGAAATAAGTAAGAAAGAAAGAAGAAAGAAGTAAGAAAGAAGTAGGAAAGAAGAAAGAAAGAAGTAAGAAATGAAGAAGTAAGAAAGAAGTAAGAAAGAAGTAAGAAAGAAGTTAGAAAGAAGTAAGAAAGAAGTAAGAAAGAAGTAAGAAAGAAGTAAGAAATAAGTAAGAAAGAAGTAAGAAAGAAGGAAGTAAGAAAGAAGTAAGAAAGAAGTATGAAAGAAGTAAGAAAGAAGAAAGAACGAAGTAAGAAAGAAGTAAGAAAGAAGTAAGAAAGAAGTAAGAAAGAAAGAAGAAAGAAGAAAGAAAGAAGCAAGCAAGAAGTAAAAAAGAAGAAAGAAAGATGTAAGAAGGAATGAATAAAGAAGTAAGAAAGAAGTAAGAAAGAAGTAAGAAAGAAGAAAGAAAGAAGTAAGAAAGAAGAAAGAAAGAACTAAGAAAGAAGTAAGATAGAAGTAAGAAAGAAGTAAGAGAGAAAGAAGAAAAAAGTAAGAAAGAAGTAAGAAAGAAGTAAGAAAGAAGTAAGAAAGAAGTAAGAAAGAAGTAAGAAAGAGGTAAGAAGGAATGAAGAAAGAAGGAAGAAAGAAGTAAGAAAGAAGTAAGAAAGAAGTAAGAAAGAAGGAAGAAGGAATGAAGAAAGAAGTAAGAAAGAAGTAAGAAAGAAGTAAGAAAGAAGAAAAAAGAAGTTAGAAAGAAGTAATAAAGAAGTAATAAAGAAGTAAGAAAGAAAGAAGTAAGAAAGAAGTAAGAAAGAAGTAAGAAAGAAGTTTGAAAGACGTAAGAAGGAATGAAGAAAGAAGTAAGAAAGAAGGAAGAAAGAAGTAAGGAAGAAAGAAGTAAGAAAGAAGTAAGGAAGAATTACGAAAGAAGTAAGAAAGAAGAAAGAAATAAGTAAGAAAGAAGTAAGAAAGAAGTAAGAAAGAAGTGAGAAAGAAAGAAGAAAGAAGAAAGAAAGAAGTAAGAAAGAAGTAAGAAAGAAGTAAGAAGGAATGAAGAAAGAAGTAAGAAAGAAGTAAGAAAGAAGTAAGAAAGAAGTAAGAAAGAAAGAAGAAAGAAGTCAGAAAGAAGTAAGAAAGAAGTAAGAAAGAAGAAAGAAAGAAGTAAGAAAGAAGTATGAAAGAAGTAAGAAAGAAGAAAGAAAGAAGTAAGAAAGAAGTATGAAAGAAGTAAGAAAGAAGTAAGAAAGAAGTAAGAAAGAAAGAAGTAAGAAAGAAGTAAGAAAGAAGTAAGAAAGAAGTAAGAAAGAAGTAAGAAAGAAGTAAGAAGGAATGAAGAAAGAAGTAAGAAAGAAGAAAGAAAGAAGAAAGAAAGAAAGAAGAAACAAGTAAGAAAGAAGTAAGAAAGAAGTAAGAAATAAGTAAGAAAGAAAGAAGAAAGAAGTAAGAAAGAAGTAGGAAAGAAGTAAGAAAGAAGTAAGAAATGAAGAAGTAAGAAAGAAGTAAGAAAGAAGTAAGAAAGAAGTTAGAAAGAAGTAAGAAAGAAGTAAGAAAGAAGTAAGAAAGAAGTAAGAAATAAGTAAGAAAGAAGTAAGAAAGAAGGAAGTAAGAAAGAAGTAAGAAAGAAGTATGAAAGAAGTAAGAAAGCAGAAAGAACGAAGTAAGAAAGAAGTAAGAAAGAAGTAAGAAAGAAGTAAGAAAGAAAGAAGAAAGAAGAAAGAAAGAAGCAAGCAAGAAGTAAAAAAGAAGAAAGAAAGATGTAAGAAGGAATGAATAAAGAAGTAAGAAAGAAGTAAGAAAGAAGTAAGAAAGAAGAAAGAAAGAAGTAAGAAAGAAGAAAGAAAGAAGTAAGAAAGAAGTAAGAAAGAAGTAAGAAAGAAAGAAGTAAGAAAGATGTAAGAAAAAAGTAAGAAAGAAGTAAGAAAGAAGAAAAAAGAAGTTAGAAAGAAGTAAGAAAGAAGTAAGAAAGAAGAAAGTAAGAAGAAAGAAAGAACAGAACAAAGAAGTAAGAAAGAAGAAAGAAGTAATAAAGAAGTAAGAAAGAAGTAAGAAAGAAGTAAGAAAGAAGTAAGAAAGAAGAAAGAAGTAAGAAAGAAGTAAGAAAGAAGTAAGAAAGAAAGAAGAAAGAAGTAAGAAAGAAGTAAGAAAGAAGTAAGAAAGAAGAAAAAAGAAGTTGGAAAGAAGTAAGAAAGAAGTAAGAAAGAAGAAAGAAAGAAGAAAGAAAGAAAGAAGAAAGAAGTAAGAAAGAAGTAAGAAAGAAGTAAGAAAGAAGAATGAAAGAAGTAAGAAAGAAGTATGAAAGAAGTAAGAAAGAAGAAAGAAAGAAGTAAGAAAGAAGTAAGAAAGAAGTAAGAAAGAAGTAAGAAAGAAGAAGAAAGAAAGAAGTAAGCAAGAAGTAAAAAAGAAGAAAGAAAGATGTAAGAAGGAATGAATAAAGAAGTAAGAAAGAAGTAAGAAAGAAGTAAGAAAGAAGAAAGAAGTAAGAAAGATGTAAGAAAGAAAGAAGAAAGAAGTAAGAAAGAAGTAAGAAAGAAGTAAGAAAGAAGTAAGAATAAAGTAAGAAAGAAGTAAGAAGGAATGAAGAAAGAAGTAAGAAAGAAGTAAGAAAGAAGTAAGAAAGAAGTAAGAAAGAAAGAAGAAAGAAGTCAGAAAGAAGTAAGAAAGAAGAAAGAAAGAAGAAAGAAAGAAGTAAGAAAGAAGTATGAAAGAAGTAAGAAAGAAGAAAGAAAGAAGTAAGAAAGAAGTAAGAAAGAAGTATGAAAGAAGTAAGAAAGAAGTAAGATAGAAGTAAGAAAGAAAGAAGTAAGAAAGAAGTAAGAAAGAAGTAAGAAAGAAGTAAGAAAGAAGTAAGAAGGAATGAAGAAAGAAGAAAGGAAGAAGAAAGAAAGAAGAAAGAAAGAAAGAAGAAAGAAGTAAGAAAGAAGTAAGAAAGAAGTAAGAAATAAGTAAGAAAGAAAGAAGAAAGAAGTAAGAAAGAAGTAGGAAAGAAGTAAGAAAGAAGTAAGAAATGAAGAAGTAAGAAAGAAGTAAGAAAGAAGTAAGAAAGAAGTTTGAAAGAAGTAAGAAGGAATGAAGAAAGAAGTAAGAAAGAAGTAAGAAAGAAGTACGAAAGAAGTAAGAAAGAAGAAAGAAAGAAGTAAGAATAAAGTAAGAAAGAAGTAAGAAGGAATGAAGAATGAAGTAAGAAAGAAGTAAGAAAGAAGTAAGAAAGAAGTAAGAAAGAAAGAAGAAAGAAGTCAGAAAGAAGTAAGAAAGAAGTAAGAAAGAAGAAAGAAAGAAGTAAGAAAGAAGTATGAAAGAAGTAAGAAAGAAGAAAGAAAGAAGTAAGAAAGAAGTATGAAAGAAGTAAGAAAGAAGTAAGAAAGAAGTAAGAAAGAAGTAAGAAAGAAGTAAGAAAGAAGTAAGAAGGAATGAAGAAAGAAGTAAGAAAGAAGAAAGAAAGAAGAAAGAAAGAAAGAAGAAAGAAGTAAGAAAGAAGTAAGAAAGAAGTAAGAAATAAGTAAGAAAGAAAGAAGAAAGAAGTAAGAAAGAAGTAGGAAAGAAGAAAGAAAGAAGTAAGAAATGAAGAAGTAAGAAAGAAGTAAGAAAGAAGTAAGAAAGAAGTTAGAAAGAAGTAAGAAAGAAGTAAGAAAGAAGTAAGAAAGAAGTAAGAAATAAGTAAGAAAGAAGTAAGAAAGAAGGAAGTAAGAAAGAAGTAAGAAAGAAGTATGAAAGAAGTAAGAAAGAAGAAAGAACGAAGTAAGAAAGAAGTAAGAAAGAAGTAAGAAAGAAGTAAGAAAGAAAGAAGAAAGAAGAAAGAAAGAAGCAAGCAAGAAGTAAAAAAGAAGAAAGAAAGATGTAAGAAGGAATGAATAAAGAAGTAAGAAAGAAGTAAGAAAGAAGTAAGAAAGAAGAAAGAAAGAAGTAAGAAAGAAGAAAGAAAGAACTAAGAAAGAAGTAAGATAGAAGTAAGAAAGAAGTAAGAGAGAAAGAAGAAAAAAGTAAGAAAGAAGTAAGAAAGAAGTAAGAAAGAAGTAAGAAAGAAGTAAGAAAGAAGTAAGAAAGAGGTAAGAAGGAATGAAGAAAGAAGGAAGAAAGAAGTAAGAAAGAAGTAAGAAAGAAGTAAGAAAGAAGGAAGAAGGAATGAAGAAAGAAGTAAGAAAGAAGTAAGAAAGAAGTAAGAAAGAAGAAAAAAGAAGTTAGAAAGAAGTAATAAAGAAGTAATAAAGAAGTAAGAAAGAAAGAAGTAAGAAAGAAGTAAGAAAGAAGTAAGAAAGAAGTTTGAAAGACGTAAGAAGGAATGAAGAAAGAAGTAAGAAAGAAGGAAGAAAGAAGTAAGGAAGAAAGAAGTAAGAAAGAAGTAAGGAAGAATTACGAAAGAAGTAAGAAAGAAGAAAGAAATAAGTAAGAAAGAAGTAAGAAAGAAGTAAGAAAGAAGTGAGAAAGAAAGAAGAAAGAAGAAAGAAAGAAGTAAGAAAGAAGTAAGAAAGAAGTAAGAAGGAATGAAGAAAGAAGTAAGAAAGAAGTAAGAAAGAAGTAAGAAAGAAGTAAGAAAGAAAGAAGAAAGAAGTCAGAAAGAAGTAAGAAAGAAGTAAGAAAGAAGAAAGAAAGAAGTAAGAAAGAAGTATGAAAGAAGTAAGAAAGAAGAAAGAAAGAAGTAAGAAAGAAGTATGAAAGAAGTAAGAAAGAAGTAAGAAAGAAGTAAGAAAGAAAGAAGTAAGAAAGAAGTAAGAAAGAAGTAAGAAAGAAGTAAGAAAGAAGTAAGAAAGAAGTAAGAAGGAATGAAGAAAGAAGTAAGAAAGAAGAAAGAAAGAAGAAAGAAAGAAAGAAGAAACAAGTAAGAAAGAAGTAAGAAAGAAGTAAGAAATAAGTAAGAAAGAAAGAAGAAAGAAGTAAGAAAGAAGTAGGAAAGAAGTAAGAAAGAAGTAAGAAATGAAGAAGTAAGAAAGAAGTAAGAAAGAAGTAAGAAAGAAGTTAGAAAGAAGTAAGAAAGAAGTAAGAAAGAAGTAAGAAAGAAGTAAGAAATAAGTAAGAAAGAAGTAAGAAAGAAGGAAGTAAGAAAGAAGTAAGAAAGAAGTATGAAAGAAGTAAGAAAGCAGAAAGAACGAAGTAAGAAAGAAGTAAGAAAGAAGTAAGAAAGAAGTAAGAAAGAAAGAAGAAAGAAGAAAGAAAGAAGCAAGCAAGAAGTAAAAAAGAAGAAAGAAAGATGTAAGAAGGAATGAATAAAGAAGTAAGAAAGAAGTAAGAAAGAAGTAAGAAAGAAGAAAGAAAGAAGTAAGAAAGAAGAAAGAAAGAAGTAAGAAAGAAGTAAGAAAGAAGTAAGAAAGAAAGAAGTAAGAAAGATGTAAGAAAAAAGTAAGAAAGAAGTAAGAAAGAAGAAAAAAGAAGTTAGAAAGAAGTAAGAAAGAAGTAAGAAAGAAGAAAGTAAGAAGAAAGAAAGAACAGAACAAAGAAGTAAGAAAGAAGAAAGAAGTAATAAAGAAGTAAGAAAGAAGTAAGAAAGAAGTAAGAAAGAAGTAAGAAAGAAGAAAGAAGTAAGAAAGAAGTAAGAAAGAAGTAAGAAAGAAAGAAGAAAGAAGTAAGAAAGAAGTAAGAAAGAAGTAAGAAAGAAGAAAAAAGAAGTTGGAAAGAAGTAAGAAAGAAGTAAGAAAGAAGAAAGAAAGAAGAAAGAAAGAAAGAAGAAAGAAGTAAGAAAGAAGTAAGAAAGAAGTAAGAAAGAAGAATGAAAGAAGTAAGAAAGAAGTATGAAAGAAGTAAGAAAGAAGAAAGAAAGAAGTAAGAAAGAAGTAAGAAAGAAGTAAGAAAGAAGTAAGAAAGAAGAAGAAAGAAAGAAGTAAGCAAGAAGTAAAAAAGAAGAAAGAAAGATGTAAGAAGGAATGAATAAAGAAGTAAGAAAGAAGTAAGAAAGAAGTAAGAAAGAAGAAAGAAGTAAGAAAGATGTAAGAAAGAAAGAAGAAAGAAGTAAGAAAGAAGTAAGAAAGAAGTAAGAAAGAAGTAAGAATAAAGTAAGAAAGAAGTAAGAAGGAATGAAGAAAGAAGTAAGAAAGAAGTAAGAAAGAAGTAAGAAAGAAGTAAGAAAGAAAGAAGAAAGAAGTCAGAAAGAAGTAAGAAAGAAGAAAGAAAGAAGAAAGAAAGAAGTAAGAAAGAAGTATGAAAGAAGTAAGAAAGAAGAAAGAAAGAAGTAAGAAAGAAGTAAGAAAGAAGTATGAAAGAAGTAAGAAAGAAGTAAGATAGAAGTAAGAAAGAAAGAAGTAAGAAAGAAGTAAGAAAGAAGTAAGAAAGAAGTAAGAAAGAAGTAAGAAGGAATGAAGAAAGAAGAAAGGAAGAAGAAAGAAAGAAGAAAGAAAGAAAGAAGAAAGAAGTAAGAAAGAAGTAAGAAAGAAGTAAGAAATAAGTAAGAAAGAAAGAAGAAAGAAGTAAGAAAGAAGTAGGAAAGAAGTAAGAAAGAAGTAAGAAATGAAGAAGTAAGAAAGAAGTAAGAAAGAAGTAAGAAAGAAGTTTGAAAGAAGTAAGAAGGAATGAAGAAAGAAGTAAGAAAGAAGTAAGAAAGAAGTAAGAAAGAAGTAAGAAAGAAGTAAGAAAGAAAGAAGTAAGAAAGAAGTAAGAAAGAAGTAAGAAAGAAGTTAGAAAGAAGTAAGAAAGAAGTAAGAAAGAAGTAAGAAGGAATGAAGAAAGAAGTAAGAAAGAAGAAAGAAAGAAGAAAGAAAGAAAGAAGAAAGAAGTAAGAAAGAAGTAAGAAAGAAGTAAGAAATAAGTAAGAAAGAAAGAAGAAAGAATTAAGAAAGAAGTAAGAAATGAAGAAGTAAGAAAGAAGTAAGAAAGAAGTAAGAAAGAAGTTTGAAAGAAGTAAGAAAGAAGTAAGAAAGAAGTAAGAAAGAAGTAAGAAAGAAGTAAGAAGGAATGAAGAAAGAAGTAAGAAAGAAGTAAGAAAGAAGTATGAAAGAAGTAAGAAAGAAGTAAGAAAGAAAGAAGTAAGAAAGAAGTAAGAAAGAAGTAAGAAAGAAGTTAGAAAGAAGTAAGAAAGAAGTAAGAAAGAAGTAAGAAAGAAGTAAGAAATAAGTAAGAAAGAAGTAAGAAAGAAGTAAGAAAGAAGTAAGAAAGAAAGAAGTAAGAAAGAAGTAAGAAAGAAGTAAGAAAGAAGTAAGAAAGAAGAAAAAAGAAGTTAGAAAGAAGTAAGAAAGAAGTAAGAAAGAAAGAAGTAAGAATGAAGTAAGAAAGAAGTAAGAAAGAAGTAAGAAAGAAGTTAGAAAGAAGTAAGAAAGAAGTAAGAAAGAAGTAAGAAAGAAGTAAGAAATAAGTAAGAAAGAAGTAAGAAAGAAAGAAGTAAGAAAGAAGTAAGAAATTAGTATGAAAGAAGTAAGAAAGAAGAAAGAACGAAGTAAGAAAGAAGTAAGAAAGAAGTAAGAAAGAAGTAAGAAAGAAGTAAGAAAGAAAGAAGAAAGAAGAAAGAAAGAAGTAAGCAAGAAGTAAAAAAGAAGAAAGAAAGATGTAAGAAGGAATGAATAAAGAAGTAAGAAAGAAGTAAGAAAGAAGTAAGAAAGAAGAAAGAAAGAAGTAAGAAAGAAGAAAGAAAGAAGTAAGAAAGAAGTAAGACAGAAGTAAGAAAGAAGTAAGAGAGAAAGAAGAAAAAAGTAAGAAAGAAGTAAGAAAGAAGTAAGAAAGAAGTAAGAAAGAAGTAAGAAAGAAGTAAGAAAGAGGTAAGAAGGAATGAAGAAAGAAGGAAGAAAGAAGTAAGGAAGAAGTAAGAAAGAAGTAAGAAAGAAGTAAGAAGGAATGAAGAAAGAAGTAAGAAAGAAGTAAGAAAGAAGTAAGAAAGAAGAAAAAAGAAGTTAGAAAGAAGTAATAAAGAAGTAAGAAAGAAAGAAGTAAGAAAGAAGTAAGAAAGAAGTAAGAAAGAAGTTTGAAAGAAGTAAGAAGGAATGAAGAAAGAAGTAAGAAAGAAGTAAGAAAGAAGTAAGAAGGAATGAAGAAAGAAGTAAGAAAGAAGTAAGAAAGAAGTAAGAAAGAAGTAAGGAAGAAAGAAGTAAGAAAGAAGTAAGGAAGAAGTACGAAAGAAGTAAGAAAGAAGAAAGAAATAAGTAAGAAAGAAGTAAGAAAGAAGTAAGAAAGAAGTGAGAAAGAAAGAAGAAAGAAGAAAGAAAGAAGTAAGAAAGAAGTAAGAAAGAAGTAAGAATAAAGTAAGAAAGAAGTAAGAAGGAATGAAGAAAGAAGTAAGAAAGAAGTAAGAAAGAAGTAAGAAAGAAGTAAGAAAGAAAGAAGAAAGAAGTCAGAAAGAAGTAAGAAAGAAAGAAGTAAGAAAGAAGTAAGAAAGAAGAAAGAAAGAAGTAAGAAAGAAGAAAGAAAGAAGTAAGAATGAAGTAAGAAAGAACTAAGAAAGAAGTAAGAAAGAAAGAAGAAAGAAGTAAGAAAGTAGTAAGAAAGAAGAAAGAAAGAAGTAAGAAGGAATGAAGAAAGAAGTAAGAAAGAAGAAAGAAAGAAGTATGAAAGAAGTAAGAAAGAAGTAAGAAAGAAAGAAGTAAGAAAGAAGTAAGAAGTAACAATGAAGTAAAAAAGAAGTTAGAAAGAAGTAAGAAAGAAGTAAGAAAGAAGTAAGAAATAAGTAAGAAAGAAGTAAGAAAGAAGTAAGAAAGAAGTAAGAAAGAAAGATGTAAGAAAAAAGTAAGAAAGAAGTAAGAAAGAAGAAAAAAGAAGTTAGAAAGAAGTAAGAAAGAAGTAAGAAAGAAGAAAGTAAGAAGAAAGAAAGAACAGAACAAAGAAGTAAGAAAGAAGTAAGAAAGAAGTAAGAAAGAAGTAAGAAAGAAGTAAGAAAGAAGTAAGAAAGAAGAAAGAAGTAAGAAAGAAGTAAGAAAGAAGTAAGAAAGAAAGAAGAAAGAAGTAAGAAAGAAGTAAGAAAGAAGTAAGAAAGAAGAAAAAACAAGTTGGAAAGAAGTAAGAAAGAAGTAAGAAAGGAGAAAGAAAGAAGAAAGAAAGAAGAAAGAAGTAAGAAAGAAGTAAGAAAGAAGAATGAAAGAAGTAAGAAAGAAGTATGAAAGAAGTAAGAAAGAAGAAAGAAAGAAGTAAGAAAGAAGTAAGAAAGAAGTAAGAAAGAAGTAAGAAAGAAGAAGAAAGAAAGAAGTAAGCAAGAAGTAAAAAAGAAGAAAGAAAGATGTAAGAAGGAATGAATAAAGAAGTAAGAAAGAAGTAAGAAAGAAGTAAGAAAGAAGAAAGAAGTAAGAAAGATGTAAGAAAGAAGAAAGAAGTAAGAAAGAAGTAAGAAAGAAGTAAGAAAGAAGAAAGAAAGAAGTAAGAAAGAAGAAAGAAAGAAGTAAGAAAGAAGTAAGATAGAAGTAAGAAAGAAGTAAGAGAGAAAGAAGAAAAAAGTAAGAAAGAAGTAAGAAAGAATTAAGAAAGAAGTAAGAAAGAAGTAAGAAAGAAGTAAGAAAGAGGTAAGAAGGAATGAAGAAAGAAGGAAGAAAGAAGCAAGAAAGAAGTAAGAAAGAAGTAAGAAAGAAGTAAGAAGGAATGAAGAAAGAAGTAAGAAAGAAGTAAGAAAGAAGTAAGAAAGAAGAAAAAACAAGTTAGAAAGAAGTAATAAAGAAGTAATAAAGAAGTAAGAAGGAAAGAAGTAAGAAAGAAGTAAGAAAGAAGTAAGAAAGAAGTTTGAAAGAAGTAAGAAGGAATGAAGAAAGAAGTAAGAAAGAAGTAAGAAAGAAGTAAGAAGGAATGAAGAAAGAAGAAAGAAAGAAGTAAGAAAGAAGTAAGAAAGAAGTAAGGAAGAAAGAAGTAAGAAAGAAGTAAGAAAGAAGTACGAAAGAAGTAAGAAAGAAGAAAGAAAGAAGTAAGAATAAAGTAAGAAAGAAGTAAGAAGGAATGAAGAAAGAAGTAAGAAAGAAGTAAGAAAGAAGTAAGAAAGAAGTAAGAAAGAAAGAAGAAAGAAGTCAGAAAGAAGTAAGAAAGAAGTAAGAAAGAAGAAAGAAAGAAGTAAGAAAGAAGTATGAAAGAAGTAAGAAAGAAGAAAGAAAGAAGTAAGAAAGAAGTATGAAAGAAGTAAGAAAGAAGTAAGAAAGAAGTAAGAAAGAAAGAAGTAAGAAAGAAGTAAGAAAGAAGTAAGAAAGAAGTAAGAAAGAAGTAAGAAAGAAGTAAGAAGGAATGAAGAAAGAAGTAAGAAAGAAGAAAGAAAGAAGAAAGAAAGAAAGAAGAAAGAAGTAAGAAAGAAGTAAGAAAGAAGTAAGAAATAAGTAAGAAAGAAAGAAGAAAGAAGTAAGAAAGAAGTAGGAAAGAAGTAAGAAAGAAGTAAGAAATGAAGAAGTAAGAAAGAAGTAAGAAAGAAGTAAGAAAGAAGTAAGAAATAAGTAAGAAAGAAGTAAGAAAGAAAGAAGTAAGAAAGAAGTAAGAAAGAAGTATGAAAGAAGTAAGAAAGAAGAAAGAACGAAGTAAGAAAGAAGTAAGAAAGAAGTAAGAAAGAAGTAAGAAAGAAAGAAGAAAGAAGAAAGAAAGAAGTAAGCAAGAAGTAAAAAAGAAGTAAGAAAGAAGTAAGAAGGAATGAAGAAAGAAGTAAGAAAGAAGTAAGAAAGAAGTAAGAAAGAAGTAAGGAAGAAAGAAGTAAGAAAGAAGTAAGGAAGAAGTACGAAAGAAGTAAGAAAGAAGAAAGAAATAAGTAAGAAAGAAGTAAGAAAGAAGTAAGAAAGAAGTGAGAAAGAAAGAAGAAAGAAGAAAGAAAGAAGTAAGAAAGAAGTAAGAAAGAAGTAAGAATAAAGTAAGAAAGAAGTAAGAAGGAATGAAGAAAGAAGTAAGAAAGAAGTAAGAAAGAAGTAAGAAAGAAGTAAGAAAGAAAGAAGAAAGAAGTCAGAAAGAAGTAAGAAAGAAAGAAGTAAGAAAGAAGTAAGAAAGAAGAAAGAAAGAAGTAAGAAAGAAGAAAGAAAGAAGTAAGAATGAAGTAAGAAAGAACTAAGAAAGAAGTAAGAAAGAAAGAAGAAAGAAGTAAGAACGTAGTAAGAAAGAAGAAAGAAAGAAGTAAGAAGGAATGAAGAAAGAAGTAAGAAAGAAGAAAGAAAGAAGTATGAAAGAAGTAAGAAAGAAGTAAGAAAGAAAGAAGTAAGAAAGAAGTAAGAAGTAACAATGAAGTAAAAAAGAAGTTAGAAAGAAGTAAGAAAGAAGTAAGAAAGATGTAAGAAATAAGTAAGAAAGAAGAAAGAAAGAAGTAAGAAAGAAGTAAGAAAGAAAGAAGTAAGAAAGATGTAAGAAAAAAGTAAGAAAGAAGTAAGAAAGAAGTAAGAAAGAAGAAAGAAGTAAGAAAGAAGTAAGAAAGAAGTAAGAAAGAAAGAAGAAAGAAGTAAGAAAGAAGTAAGAAAGAAGTAAGAAAGAAGAAAAAAGAAGTTGGAAAGAAGTAAGAAAGAAGTAAGAAAGAAGAAAGAAAGAAGAAAGAAAGAAAGAAGAAAGAAGTAAGAAAGAAGTAAGAAAGAAGTAAGAAAGAAGAATGAAAGAAGTAAGAAAGAAGTATGAAAGAAGTAAGAAAGAAGAAAGAAAGAAGTAAGAAAGAAGTAAGAAAGAAGTAAGAAAGAAGTAAGAAAGAAGAAGAAAGAAAGAAGTAAGCAAGAAGTAAAAAAGAAGAAAGAAAGATGTAAGAAGGAATGAATAAAGAAGTAAGAAAGAAGTAAGAAAGAAGTAAGAAAGAAGAAAGAAGTAAGAAAGATGTAAGAAAGAAGAAAGAAGTAAGAAAGAAGTAAGAAAGAAGTAAGAAAGAAGAAAGAAAGAAGTAAGAAAGAAGAAAGAAAGAAGTAAGAAAGAAGTAAGATAGAAGTAAGAAAGAAGTAAGAGAGAAAGAAGAAAAAAGTAAGAAAGAAGTAAGAAAGAATTAAGAAAGAAGTAAGAAAGAAGTAAGAAAGAAGTAAGAAAGAGGTAAGAAGGAATGAAGAAAGAAGGAAGAAAGAAGCAAGAAAGAAGTAAGAAAGAAGTAAGAAAGAAGTAAGAAGGAATGAAGAAAGAAGTAAGAAAGAAGTAAGAAAGAAGTAAGAAAGAAGAAAAAACAAGTTAGAAAGAAGTAATAAAGAAGTAATAAAGAAGTAAGAAGGAAAGAAGTAAGAAAGAAGTAAGAAAGAAGTAAGAAAGAAGTTTGAAAGAAGTAAGAAGGAATGAAGAAAGAAGTAAGAAAGAAGTAAGAAAGAAGTAAGAAGGAATGAAGAAAGAAGTAAGAAAGAAGTAAGAAAGAAGTAAGAAAGAAGTAAGGAAGAAAGAAGTAAGAAAGAAGTAAGAAAGAAGTACGAAAGAAGTAAGAAAGAAGAAAGAAAGAAGTAAGAATAAAGTAAGAAAGAAGTAAGAAGGAATGAAGAAAGAAGTAAGAAAGAAGTAAGAAAGAAGTAAGAAAGAAGTAAGAAAGAAAGAAGAAAGAAGTCAGAAAGAAGTAAGAAAGAAGTAAGAAAGAAGAAAGAAAGAAGTAAGAAAGAAGTATGAAAGAAGTAAGAAAGAAGAAAGAAAGAAGTAAGAAAGAAGTATGAAAGAAGTAAGAAAGAAGTAAGAAAGAAGTAAGAAAGAAAGAAGTAAGAAAGAAGTAAGAAAGAAGTAAGAAAGAAGTAAGAAAGAAGTAAGAAAGAAGTAAGAAGGAATGAAGAAAGAAGTAAGAAAGAAGAAAGAAAGAAGAAAGAAAGAAAGAAGAAAGAAGTAAGAAAGAAGTAAGAAAGAAGTAAGAAATAAGTAAGAAAGAAAGAAGAAAGAAGTAAGAAAGAAGTAGGAAAGAAGTAAGAAAGAAGTAAGAAATGAAGAAGTAAGAAAGAAGTAAGAAAGAAGTAAGAAAGAAGTTAGAAAGAAGTAAGAAAGAAGTAAGAAAGAAGTAAGAAAGAAGTAAGAAATAAGTAAGAAAGAAGTAAGAAAGAAAGAAGTAAGAAAGAAGTAAGAAAGAAGTATGAAAGAAGTAAGAAAGAAGAAAGAACGAAGTAAGAAAGAAGTAAGAAAGAAGTAAGAAAGAAGTAAGAAAGAAAGAAGAAAGAAGAAAGAAAGAAGTAAGCAAGAAGTAAAAAAGAAGAAAGAAAGATGTAAGAAGGAATGAATAAAGAAGTAAGAAAGAAGTAAGAAAGAAGTAAGAAAGAAGAAAGAAAGAAGTAAGAAAGAAGAAAGAAAGAAGTAAGAAAGAAGTAAGATAGAAGTAAGAAAGAAGTAAGAGAGAAAGAAGAAAAAAGTAAGAAAGAAGTAAGAAAGAAGTAAGAAAGAAGTAAGAAAGAAGTAAGAAAGAAGTAAGAAAGAGGTAAGAAGGAATGAAGAAAGAAGGAAGAAAGAAGTAAGAAAGAAGTGAGAAAGAAGTAAGAAAGAAGTAAGGAGGAATGAAGAAATAAGTAAGAAAGAAGTAAGAAAGAAGTAAGAAAGAAGAAAAAAGAAGTTAGAAAGAAGTAATAAAGAAGTAAGAAAGAAAGAAGTAAGAAAGAAGTAAGAAAGAAGTAAGAAAGAAGTTTGAAAGAAGTAAGAAGGAATGAAGAAAGAAGTAAGAAAGAAGTAAGAAAGAAGTAAGAAGGAATGAAGAAAGAAGTAAGAAAGAAGTAAGAAAGAAGTAAGAAAGAAGTAAGGAAGAAAGAAGTAAGAAAGAAGTAAGGAAGAAGTACGAAAGAAGTAAGAAAGAAGAAAGAAATAAGTAAGAAAGAAGTAAGAAAGAAGTAAGAAAGAAGTGAGAAAGAAAGAAGAAAGAAGAAAGAAAGAAGTAAGAAAGAAGTAAGAAAGAAGTAAGAATAAAGTAAGAAAGAAGTAAGAAGGAATGAAGAAAGAAGTAAGAAAGAAGTAAGAAAGAAGTAAGAAAGAAGTAAGAAAGAAAGAAGAAAGAAGTCAGAAAGAAGTAAGAAAGAAAGAAGTAAGAAAGAAGTAAGAAAGAAGAAAGAAAGAAGTAAGAAAGAAGAAAGAAAGAAGTAAGAATGAAGTAAGAAAGAACTAAGAAAGAAGTAAGAAAGAAAGAAGAAAGAAGTAAGAACGTAGTAAGAAAGAAGAAAGAAAGAAGTAAGAAGGAATGAAGAAAGAAGTAAGAAAGAAGAAAGAAAGAAGTATGAAAGAAGTAAGAAAGAAGTAAGAAAGAAAGAAGTAAGAAAGAAGTAAGAAGTAACAATGAAGTAAAAAAGAAGTTAGAAAGAAGTAAGAAAGAAGTAAGAAAGATGTAAGAAATAAGTAAGAAAGAAGAAAGAAAGAAGTAAGAAAGAAGTAAGAAAGAAAGAAGTAAGAAAGATGTAAGAAAAAAGTAAGAAAGAAGTAAGAAAGAAGTAAGAAAGAAGAAAGAAGTAAGAAAGAAGTAAGAAAGAAGTAAGAAAGAAAGAAGAAAGAAGTAAGAAAGAAGTAAGAAAGAAGTAAGAAAGAAGAAAAAAGAAGTTGGAAAGAAGTAAGAAAGAAGTAAGAAAGAAGAAAGAAAGAAGAAAGAAAGAAAGAAGAAAGAAGTAAGAAAGAAGTAAGAAAGAAGTAAGAAAGAAGAATGAAAGAAGTAAGAAAGAAGTATGAAAGAAGTAAGAAAGAAGAAAGAAAGAAGTAAGAAAGAAGTAAGAAAGAAGTAAGAAAGAAGTAAGAAAGAAGAAGAAAGAAAGAAGTAAGCAAGAAGTAAAAAAGAAGAAAGAAAGATGTAAGAAGGAATGAATAAAGAAGTAAGAAAGAAGTAAGAAAGAAGTAAGAAAGAAGAAAGAAGTAAGAAAGATGTAAGAAAGAAAGAAGAAAGAAGTAAGAAAGAAGTAAGAAAGAAGTAAGAAAGAAGAAAGAAAGAAGAAAGAAAGAAGAAAGAAAGAAGTAAGAAAGAAGTAAGATAGAAGTAAGAAAGAAGTAAGAGAGAAAGAAGAAAAAAGTAAGAAAGAAGTAAGAAAGAATTAAGAAAGAAGTAAGAAAGAAGTAAGAAAGAAGTAAGAAAGAGGTAAGAAGGAATGAAGAAAGAAGGAAGAAAGAAGTAAGAAAGAAGTAAGAAAGAAGTAAGAAAGAAGTAAGAAGGAATGAAGAAAGAAGTAAGAAAGAAGTAAGAAAGAAGTAAGAAAGAAAAAAAAAGAAGTTAGAAAGAAGTAATAAAGAAGTAATAAAGAAGTAAGAAGGA
The DNA here is from genome assembly GCF_036013475.1 of Columba livia. Taxonomy (NCBI): domain Eukaryota; kingdom Metazoa; phylum Chordata; class Aves; order Columbiformes; family Columbidae; genus Columba; species Columba livia. The sequence goes on from NW_027043077.1 coordinate 228,979, forward strand.
AAGAAGTAAGAAAGAAGTAAGAAAGAAGTAAGAAAGAAGTTTGAAAGAAGTAAGAAGGAATGAAGAAAGAAGTAAGAAAGAAGTAAGAAAGAAGTAAGAAGGAATGAAGAAAGAAGTAAGAAAGAAGTAAGAAAGAAGTAAGAAAGAAGTAAGGAAGAAAGAAGTAAGAAAGAAGTAAGAAAGAAGTACGAAAGAAGTAAGAAAGAAGAAAGAAAGAAGTAAGAATAAAGTAAGAAAGAAGTAAGAAGGAATGAAGAATGAAGTAAGAAAGAAGTAAGAAAGAAGTAAGAAGGAATGAAGAAAGAAGTAAGAAAGAAGTAAGAAAGAAGTAAGAAAGAAGTAAGAAAGAAAGAAGAAAGAAGTCAGAAAGAAGTAAGAAAGAAGTAAGAAAGAAGAAAGAAAGAAGTAAGAAAGAAGTATGAAAGAAGTAAGAAAGAAGAAAGAAAGAAGTAAGAAAGAAGTATGAAAGAAGTAAGAAAGAAGTAAGAAAGAAGTAAGAAAGAAAGAAGTAAGAAAGAAGTAAGAAAGAAGTAAGAAAGAAGTAAGAAAGAAGTAAGAAAGAAGTAAGAAGGAATGAAGAAAGAAGTAAGAAAGAAGAAAGAAAGAAGAAAGAAAGAAAGAAGAAACAAGTAAGAAAGAAGTAAGAAAGAAGTAAGAAATAAGTAAGAAAGAAAGAAGAAAGAAGTAAGAAAGAAGTAGGAAAGAAGAAAGAAAGAAGTAAGAAATGAAGAAGTAAGAAAGAAGTAAGAAAGAAGTAAGAAAGAAGTTAGAAAGAAGTAAGAAAGAAGTAAGAAAGAAGTAAGAAAGAAGTAAGAAATAAGTAAGAAAGAAGTAAGAAAGAAGGAAGTAAGAAAGAAGTAAGAAAGAAGTATGAAAGAAGTAAGAAAGAAGAAAGAACGAAGTAAGAAAGAAGTAAGAAAGAAGTAAGAAAGAAGTAAGAAAGAAAGAAGAAAGAAGAAAGAAAGAAGCAAGCAAGAAGTAAAAAAGAAGAAAGAAAGATGTAAGAAGGAATGAATAAAGAAGTAAGAAAGAAGTAAGAAAGAAGTAAGAAAGAAGAAAGAAAGAAGTAAGAAAGAAGAAAGAAAGAAGTAAGAAAGAAGTAAGATAGAAGTAAGAAAGAAGTAAGAGAGAAAGAAGAAAAAAGTAAGAAAGAAGTAAGAAAGAAGTAAGAAAGAAGTAAGAAAGAAGTAAGAAAGAAGTAAGAAAGAGGTAAGAAGGAATGAAGAAAGAAGGAAGAAAGAAGTAAGAAAGAAGTAAGAAAGAAGTAAGAAAGAAGGAAGAAGGAATGAAGAAAGAAGTAAGAAAGAAGTAAGAAAGAAGTAAGAAAGAAGAAAAAAGAAGTTAGAAAGAAGTAATAAAGAAGTAATAAAGAAGTAAGAAAGAAAGAAGTAAGAAAGAAGTAAGAAAGAAGTAAGAAAGAAGTTTGAAAGAAGTAAGAAGGAATGAAGAAAGAAGTAAGAAAGAAGGAAGAAAGAAGTAAGAAGGAATGAAGAAAGAAGTAAGAAAGAAGTAAGAAAGAAGTAAGAAAGAAGTAAGGAAGAAAGAAGTAAGAAAGAAGTAAGGAAGAATTACGAAAGAAGTAAGAAAGAAGAAAGAAATAAGTAAGAAAGAAGTAAGAAAGTAGTAAGAAAGAAGTGAGAAAGAAAGAAGAAAGAAGAAAGAAAGAAGTAAGAAAGAAGTAAGAAAGAAGTAAGAAGGAATGAAGAAAGAAGTAAGAAAGAAGTAAGAAAGAAGTAAGAAAGAAGTAAGAAAGAAAGAAGAAAGAAGTCAGAAAGAAGTAAGAAAGAAGTAAGAAAGAAGAAAGAAAGAAGTAAGAAAGAAGTATGAAAGAAGTAAGAAAGAAGAAAGAAAGAAGTAAGAAAGAAGTATGAAAGAAGTAAGAAAGAAGTAAGAAAGAAGTAAGAAAGAAAGAAGTAAGAAAGAAGTAAGAAAGAAGTAAGAAAGAAGTAAGAAAGAAGTAAGAAAGAAGTAAGAAGGAATGAAGAAAGAAGTAAGAAAGAAGAAAGAAAGAAGAAAGAAAGAAAGAAGAAACAAGTAAGAAAGAAGTAAGAAAGAAGTAAGAAATAAGTAAGAAAGAAAGAAGAAAGAAGTAAGAAAGAAGTAGGAAAGAAGTAAGAAAGAAGTAAGAAATGAAGAAGTAAGAAAGAAGTAAGAAAGAAGTAAGAAAGAAGTTAGAAAGAAGTAAGAAAGAAGTAAGAAAGAAGTAAGAAAGAAGTAAGAAATAAGTAAGAAAGAAGTAAGAAAGAAGGAAGTAAGAAAGAAGTAAGAAAGAAGTATGAAAGAAGTAAGAAAGAAGAAAGAACGAAGTAAGAAAGAAGTAAGAAAGAAGTAAGAAAGAAGTAAGAAAGAAAGAAGAAAGAAGAAAGAAAGAAGCAAGCAAGAAGTAAAAAAGAAGAAAGAAAGATGTAAGAAGGAATGAATAAAGAAGTAAGAAAGAAGTAAGAAAGAAGTAAGAAAGAAGAAAGAAAGAAGTAAGAAAGAAGAAAGAAAGAAGTAAGAAAGAAGTAAGATAGAAGTAAGAAAGAAGTAAGAGAGAAAGAAGAAAAAAGTAAGAAAGAAGTAAGAAAGAAGTAAGAAAGAAGTAAGAAAGAAGTAAGAAAGAAGTAAGAAAGAGGTAAGAAGGAATGAAGAAAGAAGGAAGAAAGAAGTAAGAAAGAAGTAAGAAAGAAGTAAGAAAGAAGGAAGAAGGAATGAAGAAAGAAGTAAGAAAGAAGTAAGAAAGAAGTAAGAAAGAAGAAAAAAGAAGTTAGAAAGAAGTAATAAAGAAGTAATAAAGAAGTAAGAAAGAAAGAAGTAAGAAAGAAGTAAGAAAGAAGTAAGAAAGAAGTTTGAAAGAAGTAAGAAGGAATGAAGAAAGAAGTAAGAAAGAAGTAAGAAAGAAGTAAGAAGGAATGAAGAAAGAAGTAAGAAAGAAGTAAGAAAGAAGTAAGAAAGAAGTAAGGAAGAAAGAAGTAAGAAAGAAGTAAGGAAGAATTACGAAAGAAGTAAGAAAGAAGAAAGAAATAAGTAAGAAAGAAGTAAGAAAGAAGTAAGAAAGAAGTGAGAAAGAAAGAAGAAAGAAGAAAGAAAGAAGTAAGAAAGAAGTAAGAATAAAGTAAGAAAGAAGTAAGAAGGAATGAAGAAAGAAGTAAGAAAGAAGTAAGAAAGAAGTAAGAAAGAAGTAAGAAAGAAAGAAGAAAGAAGTCAGAAAGAAGTAAGAAAGAAAGAAGTAAGAAAGAAGAAAGAAAGAAGTATGAAAGAAGTAAGAAAGAAGTAAGAAAGAAAGAAGTAAGAAAGAAGTAAGAAGTAACAATGAAGTAAAAAAGAAGTTAGAAAGAAGTAAGAAAGAAGTAAGAAAGAAGTAAGAAATAAGTAAGAAAGAAGTAAGAAAGAAGTAAGAAAGAAGTAAGAAAGAAAGAAGTAAGAAAGATGTAAGAAAAAAGTAAGAAAGAAGTAAGAAAGAAGAAAAAAGAAGTTAGAAAGAAGTAAGAAAGAAGTAAGAAAGAAGAAAGTAAGAAGAAAGAAAGAACAGAACAAAGAAGTAAGAAAGAAGAAAGAAGTAATAAAGAAGTAAGAAAGAAGTAAGAAAGAAGTAAGAAAGAAGTAAGAAAGAAGAAAGAAGTAAGAAAGAAGTAAGAAAGAAGTAAGAAAGAAAGAAGAAAGAAGTAAGAAAGAAGTAAGAAAGAAGTAAGAAAGAAGAAAAAAGAAGTTGGAAAGAAGTAAGAAAGAAGTAAGAAAGAAGAAAGAAAGAAGAAAGAAAGAAAGAAGAAAGAAGTAAGAAAGAAGTAAGAAAGAAGTAAGAAAGAAGAATGAAAGAAGTAAGAAAGAAGTATGAAAGAAGTAAGAAAGAAGAAAGAAAGAAGTAAGAAAGAAGTAAGAAAGAAGTAAGAAAGAAGTAAGAAAGAAGAAGAAAGAAAGAAGTAAGCAAGAAGTAAAAAAGAAGAAAGAAAGATGTAAGAAGGAATGAATAAAGAAGTAAGAAAGAAGTAAGAAAGAAGTAAGAAAGAAGAAAGAAGTAAGAAAGATGTAAGAAAGAAAGAAGAAAGAAGTAAGAAAGAAGTAAGAAAGAAGTAAGAAAGAAGAAAGAAAGAAGTAAGAAAGAAGAAAGAAAGAAGTAAGAAAGAAGTAAGATAGAAGTAAGAAAGAGGTAAGAAGGAATGAAGAAAGAAGGAAGAAAGAAGTAAGAAAGAAGTAAGAAAGAAGTAAGAAAGAAGTAAGAAGGAATGAAAAGAAGTAAGAAAGAAGTAAGAAAGAAGTAAGAAAGAAGAAAAAAGAAGTTAGAAAGAAGTAATAAAGAAGTAATAAAGAAGTAAGAAAGAAAGAAGTAAGAAAGAAGTAAGAAAGAAGTAAGAAAGAAGTTTGAAAGAAGTAAGAAGGAATGAAGAAAGAAGTAAGAAAGAAGTAAGAAAGAAAGAAGAAAGAAGAAAGAAAGAAGTAAGCAAGAAGTAAAAAAGAAGAAAGAAAGATGTAAGAAGGAATGAATAAAGAAGTAAGAAAGAAGTAAGAAAGAAGTAAGAAAGAAGAAAGAAAGAAGTAAGAAAGAAGAAAGAAAGAAGTAAGAAAGAAGTAAGATAGAAGTAAGAAAGAAGTAAGAGAGAAAGAAGAAAAAAGTAAGAAAGAAGTAAGAAAGAAGTAAGAAAGAAGTAAGAAAGAAGTAAGAAAGAAGTAAGAAAGAGGTAAGAAGGAATGAAGAAAGAAGGAAGAAAGAAGTAAGAAAGAAGTGAGAAAGAAGTAAGAAAGAAGTAAGGAGGAATGAAGAAAGAAGTAAGAAAGAAGTAAGAAAGAAGTAAGAAAGAAGAAAAAAGAAGTTAGAAAGAAGTAATAAAGAAGTAAGAAAGAAAGAAGTAAGAAAGAAGTAAGAAAGAAGTAAGAAAGAAGTTTGAAAGAAGTAAGAAGGAATGAAGAAAGAAGTAAGAAAGAAGTAAGAAAGAAGTAAGAAGGAATGAAGAAAGAAGTAAGAAAGAAGTAAGAAAGAAGTAAGGAAGAAAGAAGTAAGAAAGAAGTAAGGAAGAAGTACGAAAGAAGTAAGAAAGAAGAAAGAAATAAGTAAGAAAGAAGTAAGAAAGAAGTAAGAAAGAAGTGAGAAAGAAAGAAGAAAGAAGAAAGAAAGAAGTAAGAAAGAAGTAAGAAAGAAGTAAGAATAAAGTAAGAAAGAAGTAAGAAGGAATGAAGAAAGAAGTAAGAAAGAAGTAAGAAAGAAGTAAGAAAGAAGTAAGAAAGAAAGAAGAAAGAAGTCAGAAAGAAGTAAGAAAGAAAGAAGTAAGAAAGAAGAAAGAAGAAAGAAAGAAGTAAGAAAGAAGAAAGAAAGAAGTAAGAATGAAGTAAGAAAGAACTAAGAAAGAAGTAAGAAAGAAAGAAGAAAGAAGTAAGAAAGTAGTAAGAAAGAAGAAAGAAAGAAGTAAGAAGGAATGAAGAAAGAAGTAAGAAAGAAGAAAGAAAGAAGTATGAAAGAAGTAAGAAAGAAGTAAGAAAGAAGTAAGGAGGAATGAAGAAAGAAGTAAGAAAGAAGTAAGAAAGAAGTAAGAAAGAAGTAAGAAAGAAGTGAGAAAGAAGTAAGAAAGAAGTAAGGAGGAATGAAGAAAGAAGTAAGAAAGAAGTAAGAAAGAAGTAAGAAAGAAGAAAAAAGAAGTTAGAAAGAAGTAATAAAGAAGTAAGAAAGAAAGAAGTAAGAAAGAAGTAAGAAAGAAGTAAGAAAGAAGTTTGAAAGAAGTAAGAAGGAATGAAGAAAGAAGTAAGAAAGAAGTAAGAAAGAAGTAAGAAGGAATGAAGAAAGAAGTAAGAAAGAAGTAAGAAAGAAGTAAGAAAGAAGTAAGGAAGAAAGAAGTAAGAAAGAAGTAAGGAAGAAGTACGAAAGAAGTAAGAAAGAAGAAAGAAATAAGTAAGAAAGAAGTAAGAAAGAAGTAAGAAAGAAGTGAGAAAGAAAGAAGAAAGAAGAAAGAAAGAAGTAAGAAAGAAGTAAGAAAGAAGTAAGAATAAAGTAAGAAAGAAGTAAGAAGGAATGAAGAAAGAAGTAAGAAAGAAGTAAGAAAGAAGTAAGAAAGAAGTAAGAAAGAAAGAAGAAAGAAGTCAGAAAGAAGTAAGAAAGAAAGAAGTAAGAAAGAAGTAAGAAAGAAGAAAGAAAGAAGTAAGAAAGAAGAAAGAAAGAAGTAAGAATGAAGTAAGAAAGAACTAAGAAAGAAGTAAGAAAGAAAGAAGAAAGAAGTAAGAAAGTAGTAAGAAAGAAGAAAGAAAGAAGTAAGAAGGAATGAAGAAAGAAGTAAGAAAGAAGAAAGAAAGAAGTATGAAAGAAGTAAGAAAGAAGTAAGAAAGAAAGAAGTAAGAAAGAAGTAAGAAGTAACAATGAAGTAAAAAAGAAGTTAGAAAGAAGTAAGAAAGAAGTAAGAAAGAAGTAAGAAATAAGTAAGAAAGAAGTAAGAAAGAAGTAAGAAAGAAGTAAGAAAGAAAGAAGTAAGAAAGATGTAAGAAAAAAGTAAGAAAGAAGTAAGAAAGAAGAAAAAAGAAGTTAGAAAGAAGTAAGAAAGAAGTAAGAAAGAAGAAAGTAAGAAGAAAGAAAGAACAGAACAAAGAAGTAAGAAAGAAGTAAGAAAGAAGTAAGAAAGAAGTAAGAAAGAAGTAAGAAAGAAGAAAGAAGTAAGAAAGAAGTAAGAAAGAAGTAAGAAAGAAAGAAGAAAGAAGTAAGAAAGAAGTAAGAAAGAAGTAAGAAAGAAGAAAAAAGAAGTTGGAAAGAAGTAAGAAAGAAGTAAGAAAGAAGAAAGAAAGAAGAAAGAAAGAAAGAAGAAAGAAGTAAGAAAGAAGTAAGAAAGAAGTAAGAAAGAAGAATGAAAGAAGTAAGAAAGAAGTATGAAAGAAGTAAGAAAGAAGAAAGAAAGAAGTAAGAAAGAAGTAAGAAAGAAGTAAGAAAGAAGTAAGAAAGAAGAAGAAAGAAAGAAGTAAGCAAGAAGTAAAAAAGAAGAAAGAAAGATGTAAGAAGGAATGAATAAAGAAGTAAGAAAGAAGTAAGAAAGAAGTAAGAAAGAAGAAAGAAGTAAGAAAGATGTAAGAAAGAAAGAAGAAAGAAGTAAGAAAGAAGTAAGAAAGAAGTAAGAAAGAAGAAAGAAAGAAGTAAGAAAGAATAAAGAAAGAAGTAAGAAAGAAGTAAGATAGAAGTAAGAAAGAAGTAAGAGAGAAAGAAGAAAAAAGTAAGAAAGAAGTAAGAAAGAATTAAGAAAGAAGTAAGAAAGAAGTAAGAAAGAAGTAAGAAAGAGGTAAGAAGGAATGAAGAAAGAAGGAAGAAAGAAGTAAGAAAGAAGTAAGAAAGAAGTAAGAAGGAATGAAGAAAGAAGTAAGAAAGAAGTAAGAAAGAAGTAAGAAAGAAGAAAAAAGAAGTTAGAAAGAAGTAATAAAGAAGTAATAAAGAAGTAAGAAGGAAAGAAGTAAGAAAGAAGTAAGAAAGAAGTAAGAAAGAAGTTTGAAAGAAGTAAGAAGGAATGAAGAAAGAAGTAAGAAAGAAGTAAGAAAGAAGTAAGAAGGAATGAAGAAAGAAGTAAGAAAGAAGTAAGAAAGAAGTAAGAAAGAAGTAAGGAAGAAAGAAGTAAGAAAGAAGTAAGAAAGAAGTACGAAAGAAGTAAGAAAGAAGAAAGAAAGAAGTAAGAATAAAGTAAGAAAGAAGTAAGAAGGAATGAAGAAAGAAGTAAGAAAGAAGTAAGAAAGAAGTAAGAAAGAAGTAAGAAAGAAAGAAGAAAGAAGTCAGAAAGAAGTAAGAAAGAAGTAAGAAAGAAGAAAGAAAGAAGTAAGAAAGAAGTATGAAAGAAGTAAGAAAGAAGAAAGAAAGAAGTAAGAAAGAAGTATGAAAGAAGTAAGAAAGAAGTAAGATAGAAGTAAGAAAGAAAGAAGTAAGAAAGAAGTAAGAAAGAAGTAAGAAAGAAGTAAGAAAGAAGTAAGAAAGAAGTAAGAAAGAAGTAAGAAGGAATGAAGAAAGAAGTAAGAAAGAAGAAAGAAAGAAGAAAGAAAGAAAGAAGAAAGAAGTAAGAAAGAAGTAAGAAAGAAGTAAGAAAAAAGTAAGAAAGAAAGAAGAAAGAAGTAAGAAAGAAGTAGGAAAGAAGTAAGAAAGAAGTAAGAAATGAAGAAGTAAGAAAGAAGTAAGAAAGAAGTAAGAAAGAAGTTAGAAAGAAGTAAGAAAGAAGTAAGAAAGAAGTAAGAAAGAAGTAAGAAATAAGTAAGAAAGAAGTAAGAAAGAAGGAAGTAAGAAAGAAGTAAGAAAGAAGTATGAAAGAAGTAAGAAAGAAGAAAGAACGAAGTAAGAAAGTAGTAAGAAAGAAGTAAGAAAGAAGTAAGAAAGAAAGAAGAAAGAAGAAATAAAGAAGCAAGCAAGAAGTAAAAAAGAAGAAAGAAAGATGTAAGAAGGAATGAATAAAGAAGTAAGAAAGAAGTAAGAAAGAAGTAAGAAAGAAGAAAGAAAGAAGTAAGAAAGAAGAAAGAAAGAAGTAAGAAAGAAGTAAGATAGAAGTAAGAAAGAAGTAAGAGAGAAAGAAGAAAAAAGTAAGAAAGAAGTAAGAAAGAAGTAAGAAAGAAGTAAGAAAGAAGTAAGAAAGAAGTAAGAAAGAGGTAAGAAGGAATGAAGAAAGAAGGAAGAAAGAAGTAAGAAAGAAGTAAGAAAGAAGTAAGAAAGAAGGAAGAAGGAATGAAGAAAGAAGTAAGAAAGAAGTAAGAAAGAAGTAAGAAAGAAGAAAAAAGAAGTTAGAAAGAAGTAATAAAGAAGTAATAAAGAAGTAAGAAAGAAAGAAGTAAGAAAGAAGTAAGAAAGAAGTAAGAAAGAAGTTTGAAAGAAGTAAGAAGGAATGAAGAAAGAAGTAAGAAAGAAGTAAGAAAGAAGTAAGAAGGAATGAAGAAAGAAGTAAGAAAGAAGTAAGAAAGAAGTAAGAAAGAAGTAAGGAAGAAAGAAGTAAGAAAGAAGTAAGGAAGAATTACGAAAGAAGTAAGAAAGAAGAAAGAAATAAGTAAGAAAGAAGTAAGAAAGAAGTAAGAAAGAAGTGAGAAAGAAAGAAGAAAGAAGAAAGAAAGAAGTAAGAAAGAAGTAAGAATAAAGTAAGAAAGAAGTAAGAAGGAATGAAGAAAGAAGTAAGAAAGAAGTAAGAAAGAAGTAAGAAAGAAGTAAGAAAGAAAGAAGAAAGAAGTCAGAAAGAAGTAAGAAAGAAAGAAGTAAGAAAGAAGAAAGAAAGAAGTATGAAAGAAGTAAGAAAGAAGTAAGAAAGAAAGAAGTAAGAAAGAAGTAAGAAGTAACAATGAAGTAAAAAAGAAGTTAGAAAGAAGTAAGAAAGAAGTAAGAAAGAAGTAAGAAATAAGTAAGAAAGAAGTAAGAAAGAAGTAAGAAAGAAGTAAGAAAGAAAGAAGTAAGAAAGATGTAAGAAAAAAGTAAGAAAGAAGTAAGAAAGAAGAAAAAAGAAGTTAGAAAGAAGTAAGAAAGAAGTAAGAAAGAAGAAAGTAAGAAGAAAGAAAGAACAGAACAAAGAAGTAAGAAAGAAGAAAGAAGTAATAAAGAAGTAAGAAAGAAGTAAGAAAGAAGTAAGAAAGAAGTAAGAAAGAAGAAAGAAGTAAGAAAGAAGTAAGAAAGAAGTAAGAAAGAAAGAAGAAAGAAGTAAGAAAGAAGTAAGAAAGAAGTAAGAAAGAAGAAAAAAGAAGTTGGAAAGAAGTAAGAAAGAAGTAAGAAAGAAGAAAGAAAGAAGAAAGAAAGAAAGAAGAAAGAAGTAAGAAAGAAGTAAGAAAGAAGTAAGAAAGAAGAATGAAAGAAGTAAGAAAGAAGTATGAAAGAAGTAAGAAAGAAGAAAGAAAGAAGTAAGAAAGAAGTAAGAAAGAAGTAAGAAAGAAGTAAGAAAGAAGAAGAAAGAAAGAAGTAAGCAAGAAGTAAAAAAGAAGAAAGAAAGATGTAAGAAGGAATGAATAAAGAAGTAAGAAAGAAGTAAGAAAGAAGTAAGAAAGAAGAAAGAAGTAAGAAAGATGTAAGAAAGAAAGAAGAAAGAAGTAAGAAAGAAGTAAGAAAGAAGTAAGAAAGAAGAAAGAAAGAAGTAAGAAAGAAGAAAGAAAGAAGTAAGAAAGAAGTAAGATAGAAGTAAGAAAGAGGTAAGAAGGAATGAAGAAAGAAGGAAGAAAGAAGTAAGAAAGAAGTAAGAAAGAAGTAAGAAAGAAGTAAGAAGGAATGAAAAGAAGTAAGAAAGAAGTAAGAAAGAAGTAAGAAAGAAGAAAAAAGAAGTTAGAAAGAAGTAATAAAGAAGTAATAAAGAAGTAAGAAAGAAAGAAGTAAGAAAGAAGTAAGAAAGAAGTAAGAAAGAAGTTTGAAAGAAGTAAGAAGGAATGAAGAAAGAAGTAAGAAAGAAGTAAGAAAGAAAGAAGAAAGAAGAAAGAAAGAAGTAAGCAAGAAGTAAAAAAGAAGAAAGAAAGATGTAAGAAGGAATGAATAAAGAAGTAAGAAAGAAGTAAGAAAGAAGTAAGAAAGAAGAAAGAAAGAAGTAAGAAAGAAGAAAGAAAGAAGTAAGAAAGAAGTAAGATAGAAGTAAGAAAGAAGTAAGAGAGAAAGAAGAAAAAAGTAAGAAAGAAGTAAGAAAGAAGTAAGAAAGAAGTAAGAAAGAAGTAAGAAAGAAGTAAGAAAGAGGTAAGAAGGAATGAAGAAAGAAGGAAGAAAGAAGTAAGAAAGAAGTGAGAAAGAAGTAAGAAAGAAGTAAGGAGGAATGAAGAAAGAAGTAAGAAAGAAGTAAGAAAGAAGTAAGAAAGAAGAAAAAAGAAGTTAGAAAGAAGTAATAAAGAAGTAAGAAAGAAAGAAGTAAGAAAGAAGTAAGAAAGAAGTAAGAAAGAAGTTTGAAAGAAGTAAGAAGGAATGAAGAAAGAAGTAAGAAAGAAGTAAGAAAGAAGTAAGAAGGAATGAAGAAAGAAGTAAGAAAGAAGTAAGAAAGAAGTAAGGAAGAAAGAAGTAAGAAAGAAGTAAGGAAGAAGTACGAAAGAAGTAAGAAAGAAGAAAGAAATAAGTAAGAAAGAAGTAAGAAAGAAGTAAGAAAGAAGTGAGAAAGAAAGAAGAAAGAAGAAAGAAAGAAGTAAGAAAGAAGTAAGAAAGAAGTAAGAATAAAGTAAGAAAGAAGTAAGAAGGAATGAAGAAAGAAGTAAGAAAGAAGTAAGAAAGAAGTAAGAAAGAAGTAAGAAAGAAAGAAGAAAGAAGTCAGAAAGAAGTAAGAAAGAAAGAAGTAAGAAAGAAGAAAGAAGAAAGAAAGAAGTAAGAAAGAAGAAAGAAAGAAGTAAGAATGAAGTAAGAAAGAACTAAGAAAGAAGTAAGAAAGAAAGAAGAAAGAAGTAAGAAAGTAGTAAGAAAGAAGAAAGAAAGAAGTAAGAAGGAATGAAGAAAGAAGTAAGAAAGAAGAAAGAAAGAAGTATGAAAGAAGTAAGAAAGAAGTAAGAAAGAAGTAAGGAGGAATGAAGAAAGAAGTAAGAAAGAAGTAAGAAAGAAGTAAGAAAGAAGTAAGAAAGAAGTGAGAAAGAAGTAAGAAAGAAGTAAGGAGGAATGAAGAAAGAAGTAAGAAAGAAGTAAGAAAGAAGTAAGAAAGAAGAAAAAAGAAGTTAGAAAGAAGTAATAAAGAAGTAAGAAAGAAAGAAGTAAGAAAGAAGTAAGAAAGAAGTAAGAAAGAAGTTTGAAAGAAGTAAGAAGGAATGAAGAAAGAAGTAAGAAAGAAGTAAGAAAGAAGTAAGAAGGAATGAAGAAAGAAGTAAGAAAGAAGTAAGAAAGAAGTAAGAAAGAAGTAAGGAAGAAAGAAGTAAGAAAGAAGTAAGGAAGAAGTACGAAAGAAGTAAGAAAGAAGAAAGAAATAAGTAAGAAAGAAGTAAGAAAGAAGTAAGAAAGAAGTGAGAAAGAAAGAAGAAAGAAGAAAGAAAGAAGTAAGAAAGAAGTAAGAAAGAAGTAAGAATAAAGTAAGAAAGAAGTAAGAAGGAATGAAGAAAGAAGTAAGAAAGAAGTAAGAAAGAAGTAAGAAAGAAGTAAGAAAGAAAGAAGAAAGAAGTCAGAAAGAAGTAAGAAAGAAAGAAGTAAGAAAGAAGTAAGAAAGAAGAAAGAAAGAAGTAAGAAAGAAGAAAGAAAGAAGTAAGAATGAAGTAAGAAAGAACTAAGAAAGAAGTAAGAAAGAAAGAAGAAAGAAGTAAGAAAGTAGTAAGAAAGAAGAAAGAAAGAAGTAAGAAGGAATGAAGAAAGAAGTAAGAAAGAAGAAAGAAAGAAGTATGAAAGAAGTAAGAAAGAAGTAAGAAAGAAAGAAGTAAGAAAGAAGTAAGAAGTAACAATGAAGTAAAAAAGAAGTTAGAAAGAAGTAAGAAAGAAGTAAGAAAGAAGTAAGAAATAAGTAAGAAAGAAGTAAGAAAGAAGTAAGAAAGAAGTAAGAAAGAAAGAAGTAAGAAAGATGTAAGAAAAAAGTAAGAAAGAAGTAAGAAAGAAGAAAAAAGAAGTTAGAAAGAAGTAAGAAAGAAGTAAGAAAGAAGAAAGTAAGAAGAAAGAAAGAACAGAACAAAGAAGTAAGAAAGAAGTAAGAAAGAAGTAAGAAAGAAGTAAGAAAGAAGTAAGAAAGAAGAAAGAAGTAAGAAAGAAGTAAGAAAGAAGTAAGAAAGAAAGAAGAAAGAAGTAAGAAAGAAGTAAGAAAGAAGTAAGAAAGAAGAAAAAAGAAGTTGGAAAGAAGTAAGAAAGAAGTAAGAAAGAAGAAAGAAAGAAGAAAGAAAGAAAGAAGAAAGAAGTAAGAAAGAAGTAAGAAAGAAGTAAGAAAGAAGAATGAAAGAAGTAAGAAAGAAGTATGAAAGAAGTAAGAAAGAAGAAAGAAAGAAGTAAGAAAGAAGTAAGAAAGAAGTAAGAAAGAAGTAAGAAAGAAGAAGAAAGAAAGAAGTAAGCAAGAAGTAAAAAAGAAGAAAGAAAGATGTAAGAAGGAATGAATAAAGAAGTAAGAAAGAAGTAAGAAAGAAGTAAGAAAGAAGAAAGAAGTAAGAAAGATGTAAGAAAGAAAGAAGAAAGAAGTAAGAAAGAAGTAAGAAAGAAGTAAGAAAGAAGAAAGAAAGAAGTAAGAAAGAATAAAGAAAGAAGTAAGAAAGAAGTAAGATAGAAGTAAGAAAGAAGTAAGAGAGAAAGAAGAAAAAAGTAAGAAAGAAGTAAGAAAGAATTAAGAAAGAAGTAAGAAAGAAGTAAGAAAGAAGTAAGAAAGAGGTAAGAAGGAATGAAGAAAGAAGGAAGAAAGAAGTAAGAAAGAAGTAAGAAAGAAGTAAGAAAGAAGTAAGAAGGAATGAAGAAAGAAGTAAGAAAGAAGTAAGAAAGAAGTAAGAAAGAAGAAAAAAGAAGTTAGAAAGAAGTAATAAAGAAGTAATAAAGAAGTAAGAAGGAAAGAAGTAAGAAAGAAGTAAGAAAGAAGTAAGAAAGAAGTTTGAAAGAAGTAAGAAGGAATGAAGAAAGAAGTAAGAAAGAAGTAAGAAAGAAGTAAGAAGGAATGAAGAAAGAAGTAAGAAAGAAGTAAGAAAGAAGTAAGAAAGAAGTAAGGAAGAAAGAAGTAAGAAAGAAGTAAGAAAGAAGTACGAAAGAAGTAAGAAAGAAGAAAGAAAGAAGTAAGAATAAAGTAAGAAAGAAGTAAGAAGGAATGAAGAAAGAAGTAAGAAAGAAGTAAGAAAGAAGTAAGAAAGAAGTAAGAAAGAAAGAAGAAAGAAGTCAGAAAGAAGTAAGAAAGAAGTAAGAAAGAAGAAAGAAAGAAGTAAGAAAGAAGTATGAAAGAAGTAAGAAAGAAGAAAGAAAGAAGTAAGAAAGAAGTATAAAAGAAGTAAGAAAGAAGTAAGATAGAAGTAAGAAAGAAAGAAGTAAGAAAGAAGTAAGAAAGAAGTAAGAAAGAAGTAAGAAAGAAGTAAGAAAGAAGTAAGAAGGAATGAAGAAAGAAGTAAGAAAGAAGAAAGAAAGAAGAAAGAAAGAAAGAAGAAAGAAGTAAGAAAGAAGTAAGAAAGAAGTAAGAAAAAAGTAAGAAAGAAAGAAGAAAGAAGTAAGAAAGAAGTAGGAAAGAAGTAAGAAAGAAGTAAGAAATGAAGAAGTAAGAAAGAAGTAAGAAAGAAGTAAGAAAGAAGTTAGAAAGAAGTAAGAAAGAAGTAAGAAAGAAGTAAGAAAGAAGTAAGAAATAAGTAAGAAAGAAGTAAGAAAGAAGGAAGTAAGAAAGAAGTAAGAAAGAAGTATGAAAGAAGTAAGAAAGAAGAAAGAACGAAGTAAGAAAGTAGTAAGAAAGAAGTAAGAAAGAAGTAAGAAAGAAAGAAGAAAGAAGAAAGAAAGAAGCAAGCAAGAAGTAAAAAAGAAGAAAGAAAGATGTAAGAAGGAATGAATAAAGAAGTAAGAAAGAAGTAAGAAAGAAGTAAGAAAGAAGAAAGAAAGAAGTAAGAAAGAAGAAAGAAAGAAGTAAGAAAGAAGTAAGATAGAAGTAAGAAAGAAGTAAGAGAGAAAGAAGAAAAAAGTAAGAAAGAAGTAAGAAAGAAGTAAGAAAGAAGTAAGAAAGAAGTAAGAAAGAAGTAAGAAAGAGGTAAGAAGGAATGAAGAAAGAAGGAAGAAAGAAGTAAGAAAGAAGTAAGAAAGAAGTAAGAAAGAAGTAAGAAGGAATGAAGAAAGAAGTAAGAAAGAAGTAAGAAAGAAGTAAGAAAGAAGAAAAAACAAGTTAGAAAGAAGTAATAAAGAAGTAATAAAGAAGTAAGAAAGAAAGAAGTAAGAAAGAAGTAAGAAAGAAGTAAGAAAGAAGTTTGAAAGAAGTAAGAAGGAATGAAGAAAGAAGTAAGAAAGAAGTAAGAAAGAAGTAAGAAGGAATGAAGAAAGAAGTAAGAAAGAAGTAAGAAAGAAGTAAGAAAGAAGTAAGGAAGAAAGAAGTAAGAAAGAAGTAAGGAAGAAGTACGAAAGAAGTAAGAAAGAAGAAAGAAATAAGTAAGAAAGAAGTAAGAAAGAAGTAAGAAAGAAGTGAGAAAGAAAGAAGAAAGAAGAAAGAAAGAAGTAAGAAAGAAGTAAGAAAGAAGTAAGAATAAAGTAAGAAAGAAGTAAGAAGGAATGAAGAAAGAAGTAAGAAAGAAGTAAGAAAGAAGTAAGAAAGAAGTAAGAAAGAAAGAAGAAAGAAGTCAGAAAGAAGTAAGAAAGAAAGAAGTAAGAAAGAAGAAAGAAAGAAGTATGAAAGAAGTAAGAAAGAAGTAAGAAAGAAAGAAGTAAGAAAGAAGTAAGAAGTAACAATGAAGTAAAAAAGAAGTTAGAAAGAAGTAAGAAAGAAGTAAGAAAGAAGTAAGAAATAAGTAAGAAAGAAGTAAGAAAGAAGTAAGAAAGAAGTAAGAAAGAAAGAAGTAAGAAAGATGTAAGAAAAAAGTAAGAAAGAAGTAAGAAAGAAGAAAAAAGAAGTTAGAAAGAAGTAAGAAAGAAGTAAGAAAGAAGAAAGTAAGAAGAAAGAAAGAACAGAACAAAGAAGTAAGAAAGAAGAAAGAAGTAAGAAAGAAGTAAGAAAGAAGTAAGAAAGAAGTAAGAAAGAAGTAAGAAAGAAGAAAGAAGTAAGAAAGAAGTAAGAAAGAAGTAAGAAAGAAAGAAGAAAGAAGTAAGAAAGAAGTAAGAAAGAAGTAAGAAAGAAGAAAAAAGAAGTTGGAAAGAAGTAAGAAAGAAGTAAGAAAGAAGAAAGAAAGAAGAAAGAAAGAAAGAAGAAAGAAGTAAGAAAGAAGTAAGAAAGAAGTAAGAAAGAAGAATGAAAGAAGTAAGAAAGAAGTATGAAAGAAGTAAGAAAGAAGAAAGAAAGAAGTAAGAAAGAAGTAAGAAAGAAGTAAGAAAGAAGTAAGAAAGAAGAAGAAAGAAAGAAGTAAGCAAGAAGTAAAAAAGAAGAAAGAAAGATGTAAGAAGGAATGAATAAAGAAGTAAGAAAGAAGTAAGAAAGAAGTAAGAAAGAAGAAAGAAGTAAGAAAGATGTAAGAAAGAAAGAAGAAAGAAGTAAGAAAGAAGTAAGAAAGAAGTAAGAAAGAAGAAAGAAAGAAGTAAGAAAGAAGAAAGAAAGAAGTAAGAAAGAAGTAAGATAGAAGTAAGAAAGAGGTAAGAAGGAATGAAGAAAGAAGGAAGAAAGAAGTAAGAAAGAAGTAAGAAAGAAGTAAGAAAGAAGTAAGAAGGAATGAAGAAAGAAGTAAGAAAGAAGTAAGAAAGAAGTAAGA
Organism: Columba livia; assembly: GCF_036013475.1. NCBI lineage: Eukaryota > Metazoa > Chordata > Aves > Columbiformes > Columbidae > Columba > Columba livia. Next base: position 245,128 of record NW_027043077.1, read on the forward strand.
AAGAAGAAGAAAGAAGTTAGAAAGAAGTAATAAAGAAGTAATAAAGAAGTAAGAAAGAAAGAAGTAAGAAAGAATTAAGAAAGAAGTAAGAAAGAAGTAAGAAAGAAGTTTGAAAGAAGTAAGAAGGAATGAAGAAAGAAGTAAGAAAGAAGTAAGAAAGAAAGAAGAAAGAAGAAAGAAAGAAGTAAGCAAGAAGTAAAAAAGAAGAAAGAAAGATGTAAGAAGGAATGAATAAAGAAGTAAGAAAGAAGTAATAAAGAAGTAAGAAAGAAGAAAGAAAGAAGTAAGAAAGAAGAAAGAAAGAAGTAAGAAAGAAGTAAGATAGAAGTAAGAAAGAAGTAAGAGAGAAAGAAGAAAAAAGTAAGAAAGAAGTAAGAAAGAAGTAAGAAAGAAGTAAGAAAGAAGTAAGAAAGAAGTAAGAAAGAGGTAAGAAGGAATGAAGAAAGAAGGAAGAAAGAAGTAAGAAAGAAGTGAGAAAGAAGTAAGAAAGAAGTAAGGAGGAATGAAGAAAGAAGTAAGAAAGAAGTAAGAAAGAAGTAAGAAAGAAGAAAAAAGAAGTTAGAAAGAAGTAATAAAGAAGTAAGAAAGAAAGAAGTAAGAAAGAAGTAAGAAAGAAGTAAGAAAGAAGTTTGAAAGAAGTAAGAAGGAATGAAGAAAGAAGTAAGAAAGAAGTAAGAAAGAAGTAAGAAGGAATGAAGAAAGAAGTAAGGAAGAAGTAAGAAAGAAGTAAGAAAGAAGTAAGGAAGAAAGAAGTAAGAAAGAAGTAAGGAAGAAGTACGAAAGAAGTAAGAAAGAAGAAAGAAATAAGTAAGAAAGAAGTAAGAAAGAAGTAAGAAAGAAGTGAGAAAGAAAGAAGAAAGAAGAAAGAAAGAAGTAAGAAAGAAGTAAGAAAGAAGTAAGAATAAAGTAAGAAAGAAGTAAGAAGGAATGAAGAAAGAAGTAAGAAAGAAGTAAGAAAGAAGTAAGAAAGAAGTAAGAATAAAGTAAGAAAGAAGTAAGAAGGAATGAAGAAAGAAGTAAGAAAGAAGTAAGAAAGAAGTAAGAAAGAAGTAAGAAAGAAAGAAGAAAGAAGTCAGAAAGAAGTAAGAAAGAAAGAAGTAAGAAAGAAGAAAGAAAGAAGTATGAAAGAAGTAAGAAAGAAGTAAGAAAGAAAGAAGTAAGAAAGAAGTAAGAAGTAACAATGAAGTAAAAAAGAAGTTAGAAAGAAGTAAGAAAGAAGTAAGAAAGAAGTAAGAAATAAGTAAGAAAGAAGTAAGAAAGAAGTAAGAAAGAAGTAAGAAAGAAAGAAGTAAGAAAGATGTAAGAAAAAAGTAAGAAAGAAGTAAGAAAGAAGAAAAAAGAAGTTAGAAAGAAGTAAGAAAGAAGTAAGAAAGAAGAAAGTAAGAAGAAAGAAAGAACAGAACAAAGAAGTAAGAAAGAAGAAAGAAGTAAGAAAGAAGTAAGAAAGAAGTAAGAAAGAAGTAAGAAAGAAGTAAGAAAGAAGAAAGAAGTAAGAAAGAAGTAAGAAAGAAGTAAGAAAGAAAGAAGAAAGAAGTAAGAAAGAAGTAAGAAAGAAGTAAGAAAGAAGAAAAAAGAAGTTGGAAAGAAGTAAGAAAGAAGTAAGAAAGAAGAAAGAAAGAAGAAAGAAAGAAAGAAGAAAGAAGTAAGAAAGAAGTAAGAAAGAAGTAAGAAAGAAGAATGAAAGAAGTAAGAAAGAAGTATGAAAGAAGTAAGAAAGAAGAAAGAAAGAAGTAAGAAAGAAGTAAGAAAGAAGTAAGAAAGAAGTAAGAAAGAAGAAGAAAGAAAGAAGTAAGCAAGAAGTAAAAAAGAAGAAAGAAAGATGTAAGAAGGAATGAATAAAGAAGTAAGAAAGAAGTAAGAAAGAAGTAAGAAAGAAGAAAGAAGTAAGAAAGATGTAAGAAAGAAAGAAGAAAGAAGTAAGAAAGAAGTAAGAAAGAAGTAAGAAAGAAGAAAGAAAGAAGTAAGAAAGAAGAAAGAAAGATGTAAGAAAGAAGTAAGATAGAAGTAAGAAAGAGGTAAGAAGGAATGAAGAAAGAAGGAAGAAAGAAGTAAGAAAGAAGTAAGAAAGAAGTAAGAAAGAAGTAAGAAGGAATGAAGAAAGAAGTAAGAAAGAAGTAAGAAAGAAGTAAGAAAGAAGAAGAAAGAAGTTAGAAAGAAGTAATAAAGAAGGAATAAAGAAGTAAGAAAGAAAGAAGTAAGAAAGAATTAAGAAAGAAGTAAGAAAGAAGTAAGAAAGAAGTTTGAAAGAAGTAAGAAGGAATGAAGAAAGAAGTAAGAAAGAAGTAAGAAAGAAAGAAGAAAGAAGAAAGAAAGAAGTAAGCAAGAAGTAAAAAAGAAGAAAGAAAGATGTAAGAAGGAATGAATAAAGAAGTAAGAAAGAAGTAATAAAGAAGTAAGAAAGAAGAAAGAAAGAAGTAAGAAAGAAGAAAGAAAGAAGTAAGAAAGAAGTAAGATAGAAGTAAGAAAGAAGTAAGAGAGAAAGAAGAAAAAAGTAAGAAAGAAGTAAGAAAGAAGTAAGAAAGAAGTAAGAAAGAAGTAAGAAAGAAGTAAGAAAGAGGTAAGAAGGAATGAAGAAAGAAGGAAGAAAGAAGTAAGAAAGAAGTGAGAAAGAAGTAAGAAAGAAGTAAGGAGGAATGAAGAAAGAAGTAAGAAAGAAGTAAGAAAGAAGTAAGAAAGAAGAAAAAAGAAGTTAGAAAGAAGTAATAAAGAAGTAAGAAAGAAAGAAGTAAGAAAGAAGTAAGAAAGAAGTAAGAAAGAAGTTTGAAAGAAGTAAGAAGGAATGAAGAAAGAAGTAAGAAAGAAGTAAGAAAGAAGTAAGAAGGAATGAAGAAAGAAGTAAGGAAGAAGTAAGAAAGAAGTAAGAAAGAAGTAAGGAAGAAAGAAGTAAGAAAGAAGTAAGGAAGAAGTACGAAAGAAGTAAGAAAGAAGAAAGAAATAAGTAAGAAAGAAGTAAGAAAGAAGTAAGAAAGAAGTGAGAAAGAAAGAAGAAAGAAGAAAGAAAGAAGTAAGAAAGAAGTAAGAAAGAAGTAAGAATAAAGTAAGAAAGAAGTAAAAAGGAATGAAGAAAGAAGTAAGAAAGAAGTAAGAAAGAAGTAAGAAAGAAGTAAGAAAGAAAGAAGAAAGAAGTCAGAAAGAAGTAAGAAAGAAAGAAGTAAGAAAGAAGTAAGAAAGAAGAAAGAAAGAAGTAAGAAAGAAGAAAGAAAGAAGTAAGAATGAAGTAAGAAAGAACTAAGAAAGAAGTAAGAAAGAAAGAAGAAAGAAGTAAGAACGTAGTAAGAAAGAAGAAAGAAAGAAGTAAGAAGGAATGAAGAAAGAAGTAAGAAAGAAGAAAGAAAGAAGTATGAAAGAAGTAAGAAAGAAGTAAGAAAGAAAGAAGTAAGAAAGAAGTAAGAAGTAACAATGAAGTAAAAAAGAAGTTAGAAAGAAGTAAGAAAGAAGTAAGAAAGATGTAAGAAATAAGTAAGAAAGAAGAAAGAAAGAAGTAAGAAAGAAGTAAGAAAGAAAGAAGTAAGAAAGATGTAAGAAAAAAGTAAGAAAGAAGTAAGAAAGAAGAAAAAAGAAGTTAGAAAGAAGTAAGAAAGAAGTAAGAAAGAAGAAAGTAAGAAGAAAGAAAGAACAGAACAAAGAAGTAAGAAAGAAGTAAGAAAGAAGTAAGAAAGAAGTAAGAAAGAAGTAAGAAAGAAGTAAGAAAGAAGAAAGAAGTAAGAAAGAAGTAAGAAAGAAGTAAGAAAGAAAGAAGAAAGAAGTAAGAAAGAAGCAAGAAAGAAGTAAGAAAGAAGAAAAAAGAAGTTGGAAAGAAGTAAGAAAGAAGTAAGAAAGAAGAAAGAAAGAAGAAAGAAAGAAAGAAGAAAGAAGTAAGAAAGAAGTAAGAAAGAAGTAAGAAAGAAGAATGAAAGAAGTAAGAAAGAAGTATGAAAGAAGTAAGAAAGAAGAAAGAAAGAAGTAAGAAAGAAGTAAGAAAGAAGTAAGAAAGAAGTAAGAAAGAAGAAGAAAGAAAGAAGTAAGCAAGAAGTAAAAAAGAAGAAAGAAAGATGTAAGAAGGAATGAATAAAGAAGTAAGAAAGAAGTAAGAAAGAAGTAAGAAAGAAGAAAGAAGTAAGAAAGATGTAAGAAAGAAAGTAGAAAGAAGTAAGAAAGAAGTAAGAAAGAAGAAAGAAAGAAGTAAGAAAGAAGAAAGAAAGAAGTAAGAAAGAAGTAAGATAGAAGTAAGAAAGAAGTAAGAGAGAAAGAAGAAAAAAGTAAGAAAGAAGTAAGAAAGAATTAAGAAAGAAGTAAGAAAGAAGTAAGAAAGAAGTAAGAAAGAGGTAAGAAGGAATGAAGAAAGAAGGAAGAAAGAAGTAAGAAAGAAGTAAGAAAGAAGTAAGAAAGAAGTAAGAAGGAATGAAGAAAGAAGTAAGAAAGAAGTAAGAAAGAAGTAAGAAAGAAGAAAAAAGAAGTTAGAAAGAAGTAATAAAGAAGTAATAAAGAAGTAAGAAGGAAAGAAGTAAGAAAGAAGTAAGAAAGAAGTAAGAAAGAAGTTTGAAAGAAGTAAGAAGGAATGAAGAAAGAAGTAAGAAAGAAGTAAGAAAGAAGTAAGAAGGAATGAAGAAAGAAGTAAGAAAGAAGTAAGAAAGAAGTAAGAAAGAAGTAAGGAAGAAAGAAGTAAGAAAGAAGTAAGAAAGAAGTACGAAAGAAGTAAGAAAGAAGAAAGAAAGAAGTAAGAATAAAGTAAGAAAGAAGTAAGAAGGAATGAAGAAAGAAGTAAGAAAGAAGTAAGAAAGAAGTAAGAAAGAAAGAAGAAAGAAGTCAGAAAGAAGTAAGAAAGAAAGAAGTAAGAAAGAAGTAAGAAAGAAGTAAGAAAGAAGTAAGAAAGAAGTAAGAAGGAATGAAGAAAGAAGTAAGAAAGAAGTAAGAAGGAATGAAGAAAGAAAGAAAGAAGAAAGAAGTAAGAAAGAAGTAAGAAAGAAGTAAGAAATAAGTAAGAAAGAAAGAAGAAAGAAGTAAGAAAGAAGTAGGAAAGAAGTAAGAAAGAAGTAAGAAATGAAGAAGTAAGAAAGAAGTAAGAAAGAAGTAAGAAAGAAGTTAGAAAGAAGTAAGAAAGAAGTAAGAAAGAAGTAAGAAAGAAGTAAGAAATAAGTAAGAAAGAAGTAAGAAAGAAGGAAGTAAGAAAGAAGTAAGAAAGAAGTATGAAAGAAGTAAGAAAGAAGAAAGAACGAAGTAAGAAAGAAGTAAGAAAGAAGTAAGAAAGAAGTAAGAAAGAAAGAAGAAAGAAGAAAGAAAGAAGCAAGCAAGAAGTAAAAAAGAAGAAAGATGTAAGAAGGAATGAATAAAGAAGTAAGAAAGAAGTAAGAAAGAAGTAAGAAAGAAGAAAGAAAGAAGTAAGAAAGAAGAAAGAAAGAAGTAAGAAAGAAGTAAGATAGAAGTAAGAAAGAAGTAAGAGAGAAAGAAGAAAAAAGTAAGAAAGAAGTAAGAAAGAAGTAAGAAAGAAGTAAGAAAGAAGTAAGAAAGAAGTAAGAAAGAGGTAAGAAGGAATGAAGAAAGAAGGAAGAAAGAAGTAAGAAAGAAGTAAGAAAGAAGTAAGAAAGAATTAAGAAGGAATGAAGAAAGAAGTAAGAAAGAAGTAAGAAAGAAGTAAGAAGGAATGAAGAAAGAAGTAAGAAAGAAGTAAGAAAGAAGTAAGAAAGAAGTAAGGAAGAAAGAAGTAAGAAAGAAGTAAGGAAGAAGTACGAAAGAAGTAAGAAAGAAGAAAGAAATAAGTAAGAAAGAAGTAAGAAAGAAGTAAGAAAGAAGTGAGAAAGAAAGAAGAAAGAAGAAAGAAAGAAGTAAGAAAGAAGTAAGAAAGAAGTAAGAAAGAAGTAAGAATAAAGTAAGAAAGAAGTAAGAAGGAATGAAGAAAGAAGTAAGAAAGAAGTAAGAAAGAAGTAAGAAAGAAGTAAGAAAGAAAGAAGAAAGAAGTCAGAAAGAAGTAAGAAAGAAAGAAGTAAGAAAGAAGAAAGAAAGAAGTATGAAAGAAGTAAGAAAGAAGTAAGAAAGAAAGAAGTAAGAAAGAAGTAAGAAGTAACAATGAAGTAAAAAAGAAGTTAGAAAGAAGTAAGAAAGAAGTAAGAAAGAAGTAAGAAATAAGTAAGAAAGAAGTAAGAAAGAAGTAAGAAAGAAGTAAGAAAGAAAGAAGTAAGAAAGATGTAAGAAAAAAGTAAGAAAGAAGTAAGAAAGAAGAAAAAAGAAGTTAGAAAGAAGTAAGAAAGAAGTAAGAATGAAGAAAGTAAGAAGAAAGAAAGAACAGAACAAAGAAGTAAGAAAGAAGAAAGAAGTAAGAAAGAAGTAAGAAAGAAGTAAGAAAGAAGTAAGAAAGAAGAAAGAAGTAAGAAAGAAGTAAGAAAGAAGTAAGAAAGAAAGAAGAAAGAAGTAAGAAAGAAGTAAGAAAGAAGTAAGAAAGAAGAAAAAAGAAGTTGGAAAGAAGTAAGAAAGAAGTAAGAAAGAAGAAAGAAAGAAGAAAGAAAGAAAGAAGAAAGAAGTAAGAAAGAAGTAAGAAAGAAGTAAGAAAGAAGAATGAAAGAAGTAAGAAAGAAGTATGAAAGAAGTAAGAAAGAAGAAAGAAAGAAGTAAGAAAGAAGTAAGAAAGAAGTAAGAAAGAAGTAAGAAAGAAGAAGAAAGAAAGAAGTAAGCAAGAAGTAAAAAAGAAGAAAGAAAGATGTAAGAAGGAATGAATAAAGAAGTAAGAAAGAAGTAAGAAAGAAGTAAGAAAGAAGAAAGAAGTAAGAAAGATGTAAGAAAGAAAGAAGAAAGAAGTAAGAAAGAAGTAAGAAAGAAGTAAGAAAGAAGAAAGAAAGAAGTAAGAAAGAAGAAAGAAAGAAGTAAGAAAGAAGTAAGATAGAAGTAAGAAAGAGGTAAGAAGGAATGAAGAAAGAAGGAAGAAAGAAGTAAGAAAGAAGTAAGAAAGAAGTAAGAAAGAAGTAAGAAGGAATGAAGAAAGAAGTAAGAAAGAAGTAAGAAAGAAGTAAGAAAGAAGAAAAAAGAAGTTAGAAAGAAGTAATAAAGAAGTAATAAAGAAGTAAGAAAGAAAGAAGTAAGAAAGAAGTAAGAAAGAAGTAAGAAAGAAGTTTGAAAGAAGTAAGAAGGAATGAAGAAAGAAGTAAGAAAGAAGTAAGAAAGAAGTAAGAAGGAATGAAGAAAGAAGTAAGAAAGAAGTAATAAAGAGGTAAGAAAGAATTAAGGAAGAAAGAAGTAAGAAAGAAGTAAGAAAGAAGTACGAAAGAAGTAAGAAAGAAGAAAGAAAGAAGTAAGAAAGAAGTAAGAAAGAAGTAAGAAAGAAGTGAGAAAGAAAGAAGAAAGAAGAAAGAAAGAAGTAAGAAAGAAGTAAGAAAGAAGTAAGAATAAAGTAAGAAAGAAGTAAGAAGGAATGAAGAAAGAAGTAAGAAAGAAGTAAGAAAGAAGTAAGAAAGAAGTAAGAAAGAAAGAAGAAAGAAGTCAGAAAGAAGTAAGAAAGAAGTAAGAAAGAAGAAAGAAAGAAGTAAGAAAGAAGTATGAAAGAAGTAAGAAAGAAGAAAGAAAGAAGTAAGAAAGAAGTAAGAAAGAAGTATGAAAGAAGTAAGAAAGAAGTAAGAAAGAAGTAAGAAAGAAAGAAGTAAGAAAGAAGTAAGAAAGAAGTAAGAAAGAAGTAAGAAGGAATGAAGAAAGAAGTAAGAAAGAAGAAAGAAAGAAGAAAGAAAGAAAGAAGAAAGAAGTAAGAAAGAAGTAAGAAAGAAGTAAGAAATAAGTAAGAAAGAAAGAAGAAAGAAGTAAGAAAGAAGTAGGAAAGAAGTAAGAAAGAAGTAAGAAATGAAGAAGTAAGAAAGAAGTAAGAAAGAAGTAAGAAAGAAGTAAGAAAGAAGTAAGAAAGAAGTAAGAAAGAAGTAAGAAGGAATGAAGAAAGAAGTAAGAAAGAAGAAAGAAAGAAGAAAGAAAGAAAGAAGAAAGAAGTAAGAAAGAAGTATGAAAGAAGTAAGAAAGAAGTAAGAAAGAAAGAAGTAAGAAAGAAGTAAGAAAGAAGTAAGAAAGAAGTTAGAAAGAAGTAAGAAAGAAGTAAGAAAGAAGTAAGGAATGAAGAAAGAAGTAAGAAAGAAGAAAGAAAGAAGAAAGAAAGAAAGAAGAAAGAAGTAAGAAAGAAGTAAGAAAGAAGTAAGAAATAAGTAAGAAAGAAAGAAGAAAGAAGTAAGAAAGAAGTAAGAAAGAAGTAAGAAAGAAGTAAGAAAGAAGTAAGAAAGAAGTAAGAAAGAAGTAAGAAAGAAGTAAGAAAGAAGTAAGAAGGAATGAAGAAAGAAGTAAGAAAGAAGTAAGAAAGAAGTATGAAAGAAGTAAGAAAGAAGTAAGAAAGAAGAAAAAAGAAGTTAGAAAGAAGTAAGAAAGAAGTAAGAAAGAAGAAAGTAAGAAGAAAGAAAGAACAGAACAAAGAAGTAAGAATGAAGTAAGAAAGAAGTAAGAAAGAAGTCAGAAAGAAGTAAGAAAGAAAGAAGTAAGAAAGAAGTAAGAAAGAAGTAAGAAAGAAGTAAGAAAGAAGAAAAAAGAAGTTAGAAAGAAGTAAGAAAGAAGTAAGAAAGAAAGAAGTAAGAAAGAAGTAAGAAAGAAGTAAGAAAGAAGTAAGAAAGAAGTTAGAAAGAAGTAAGAAAGAAGTAAGAAAGAAGTAAGAAAGAAGTAAGAAATAAGTAAGAAAGAAGTAAGAAAGAAAGAAGTAAGAAAGAAGTAAGAAAGAAGTATGAAAGAAGTAAGAAAGAAGAAAGAACGAAGTAAGAAAGAAGTAAGAAAGAAGTAAGAAAGAAAGAAGAAAGAAGAAAGAAAGAAGTAAGCAAGAAGTAAAAAAGAAGAAAGATGTAAGAAGGAATGAATAAAGAAGTAAGAAAGAAGTAAGAAAGAAGTAAGAAAGAAGAAAGAAAGAAGTAAGAAAGAAGAAAGAATGAAGTAAGAAAGAAGTAAGATAGAAGTAAGAAAGAAGTAAGAGAGAAAGAAGAAAGAAGTAAGAAAGAAGTAAGAAAGAAGTAAGAAAGAAGTAAGAAAGAAGTAAGAAAGAAGTAAGAAAGAGGTAAGGAGGAATGAAGAAAGAAGGAAGAAAGAAGTAAGAAAGAAGTAAGAAAGAAGTAAGAAAGAAGTAAGAAGGAATGAAGAAAGAAGTAAGAAAGAAGTAAGAAAGAAGTAAGAAAGAAGTAAGAAAGAAAGAAGAAAGAAGTCAGAAAGAAGTAAGAAAGAAAGAAGTAAGAAAGAAGAAAGAAAGAAGTATGAAAGAAGTAAGAAAGAAGTAAGAAAGAAAGAGGTAAGAAAGAAGTAAGAAGTAACAATGAAGTAAAAAAGAAGTTAGAAAGAAGTAAGAAAGAAGTAAGAAAGAAGTAAGAAATAAGTAAGAAAGAAGTAAGAAAGAAGTAAGAAAGAAGTAAGAAAGAAAGAAGTAAGAAAGATGTAAGAAAAAAGTAAGAAAGAAGTAAGAAAGAAGAAAAAAGAAGTTAGAAAGAAGTAAGAAAGAAGTAAGAATGAAGAAAGTAAGAAGAAAGAAAGAACAGAACAAAGAAGTAAGAAAGAAGAAAGAAGTAAGAAAGAAGTAAGAAAGAAGTAAGAAAGAAGTTAGAAAGAAGTAAGAAAGAAGTAAGAAAGAAGTAAGAAAGAAGTAAGAAATAAGTAAGAAAGAAGTAAGAAAGAAAGAAGTAAGAAAGAAGTAAGAAAGAAGTATGAAAGAAGTAAGAAAGAAGAAAGAACGAAGTAAGAAAGAAGTAAGAAAGAAGTAAGAAAGAAAGAAGAAAGAAGAAAGAAAGAAGTAAGCAAGAAGTAAAAAAGAAGAAAGATGTAAGAAGGAATGAATAAAGAAGTAAGAAAGAAGTAAGAAAGAAGTAAGAAAGAAGAAAGAAAGAAGTAAGAAAGAAGAAAGAAAGAAGTAAGAAAGAAGTAAGATAGAAGTAAGAAAGAAGTAAGAGAGAAAGAAGAAAGAAGTAAGAAAGAAGTAAGAAAGAAGTAAGAAAGAAGTAAGAAAGAAGTAAGAAAGAAGTAAGAAAGAAGTAAGAAAGAGGTAAGGAGGAATGAAGAAAGAAGGAAGAAAGAAGTAAGAAAGAAGTAAGAAAGAAGTAAGAAGGAATGAAGAAAGAAGTAAGAAAGAAGTAAGAAAGAAGTAAGAAAGAAGTAAGAAAGAAAGAAGAAAGAAGTCAGAAAGAAGTAAGAAAGAAAGAAGTAAGAAAGAAGAAAGAAAGAAGTATGAAAGAAGTAAGAAAGAAGTAAGAAAGAAAGAAGTAAGAAAGAAGTAAGAAGTAACAATGAAGTAAAAAAGAAGTTAGAAAGAAGTAAGAAAGAAGTAAGAAAGAAGTAAGAAATAAGTAAGAAAGAAGTAAGAAAGAAGTAAGAAAGAATTAAGAAAGAAAGAAGTAAGAAAGATGTAAGAAAAAAGTAAGAAAGAAGTAAGAAAGAAGAAAAAAGAAGTTAGAAAGAAGTAAGAAAGAAGTAAGAATGAAGAAAGTAAGAAGAAAGAAAGAACAGAACAAAGAAGTAAGAAAGAAGAAAGAAGTAAGAAAGAAGTAAGAAAGAAGTAAGAAAGAAGTAAGAAAGAAGAAAGAAGTAAGAAAGAAGTAAGAAAGAAGTAAGAAAGAAAGAAGAAAGAAGTAAGAAAGAAGTAAGAAAGAAGTAAGAAAGAAGAAAAAAGAAGTTGGAAAGAAGTAAGAAAGAAGTAAGAAAGAAGAAAGAAAGAAGAAAGAAAGAAAGAAGAAAGAAGTAAGAAAGAAGTAAGAAAGAAGAATGAAAGAAGTAAGAAAGAAGTATGAAAGAAGTAAGAAAGAAGAAAGAAAGAAGTAAGAAAGAAGTAAGAAAGAAGTAAGAAAGAAGTAAGAAAGAAGAAGAAAGAAAGAAGTAAGCAAGAAGTAAAAAAGAAGAAAGAAAGATGTAAGAAGGAATGAATAAAGAAGTAAGAAAGAAGTAAGAAAGAAGTAAGAAAGAAGAAAGAAGTAAGAAAGATGTAAGAAAGAAAGAAGAAAGAAGTAAGAAAGAAGTAAGAAAGAAGTAAGAAAGAAGAAAGAAAGAAGTAAGAAAGAAGAAAGAAAGAAGTAAGAAAGAAGTAAGATAGAAGTAAGAAAGAGGTAAGAAGGAATGAAGAAAGAAGGAAGAAAGAAGTAAGAAAGAAGTAAGAAAGAAGTAAGAAGGAATGAAGAAAGAAGTAAGAAAGAAGTAAGAAAGAAGTAAGAAAGAAGTAAGAAAGAAGAAAAAAGAAGTTAGAAAGAAGTAATAAAGAAGTAATAAAGAAGTAAGAAAGAAGTAAGAAAGAAGTAAGAAAGAAGTAAGAAAGAAGTTTGAAAGAAGTAAGAAGGAATGAAGAAAGAAGTAAGAAAGAAGTAAGAAAGAAGTAAGAAGGAATGAAGAAAGAAGTAAGAAAGAAGTAATAAAGATGTAAGAAAGAAGTAAGGAAGAAAGAAGTAAGAAAGAAGTAAGAAAGAAGTACGAAAGAAGTAAGAAAGAAGAAAGAAAGAAGTAAGAAAGAAGTAAGAAAGAAGTAAGAAAGAAGTGAGAAAGAAAGAAGAAAGAAGAAAGAAAGAAGTAAGAAAGAAGTAAGAAAGAAGTAAGAATAAAGTAAGAAAGAAGTAAGAAGGAATGAAGAAAGAAGTAAGAAAGAAGTAAGAAAGAAGTAAGAAAGAAGTAAGAAAGAAAGAAGAAAGAAGTCAGAAAGAAGTAAGAAAGAAGTAAGAAAGAAGAAAGAAAGAAGTAAGAAAGAAGTATGAAAGAAGTAAGAAAGAAGAAAGAAAGAAGTAAGAAAGAAGTAAGAAAGAAGTATGAAAGAAGTAAGAAAGAAGTAAGAAAGAAGTAAGAAAGAAAGAAGTAAGAAAGAAGTAAGAAAGAAGTAAGAAAGAAGTAAGAAAGAAGTAAGAAAGAAGTAAGAAGGAATGAAGAAAGAAGTAAGAAAGAAGAAAGAAAGAAGAAAGAAAGAAAGAAGAAAGAAGTAAGAAAGAAGTAAGAAAGAAGTAAGAAATAAGTAAGAAAGAAAGAAGAAAGAAGTAAGAAAGGAGTAGGAAAGAAGTAAGAAAGAAGTAAGAAATGAAGAAGTAAGAAAGAAGTAAGAAAGAAGTAAGAAAGAAGTAAGAAAGAAGTAAGAAAGAAGTAAGAAAGAAGTAAGAAGGAATGAAGAAAGAAGTAAGAAAGAAGAAAGAAAGAAGAAAGAAAGAAAGAAAGAAGAAAGAAGTAAGAAAGAAGTATGAAAGAAGTAAGAAAGAAGTAAGAAAGAAAGAAGTAAGAAAGAAGTAAGAAAGAAGTAAGAAAGAAGTTAGAAAGAAGTAAGAAAGAAGTAAGAAAGAAGTAAGAAGGAATGAAGAAAGAAGTAAGAAAGAAGAAAGAAAGAAGAAAGAAAGAAAGAAGAAAGAAGTAAGAAAGAAGTAAGAAATAAGTAAGAAATAAGTAAGAAAGAAGTAAGAAAGAAGTAAGAAAGAAGTAAGAAAGAAGTAAGAAAGAAGTAAGAAAGAAGTAAGAAAGAAGTAAGAAAGAAGTAAGAAGGAATGAAGAAAGAAGTAAGAAAGAAGTAAGAAAGAAGTATGAAAGAAGTAAGAAAGAAGTAAGAAAGAAGAAAAAAGAAGTTAGAAAGAAGTAAGAAAGAAGTAAGAAAGAAGAAAGTAAGAAGAAAGAAAGAACAGAACAAAGAAGTAAGAATGAAGTAAGAAAGAAGTAAGAAAGAAGTCAGAAAGAAGTAAGAAAGAAAGAAGTAAGAAAGAAGTAAGAAAGAAGTAAGAAAGAAGTAAGAAAGAAGAAAAAAGAAGTTAGAAAGAAGTAAGAAAGAAGTAAGAAAGAAAGAAGTAAGAAAGAAGTAAGAAAGAAGTAAGAAAGAAGTAAGAAAGAAGTTAGAAAGAAGTAAGAAAGAAGTAAGAAAGAAGTAAGAAAGAAGTAAGAAATAAGTAAGAAAGAAGTAAGAAAGAAAGAAGTAAGAAAGAAGTAAGAAAGAAGTATGAAAGAAGTAAGAAAGAAGAAAGAACGAAGTAAGAAAGAAGTAAGAAAGAAGTAAGAAAGAAAGAAGAAAGAAGAAAGAAAGAAGTAAGCAAGAAGTAAAAAAGAAGAAAGATGTAAGAAGGAATGAATAAAGAAGTAAGAAAGAAGTAAGAAAGAAGTAAGAAAGAAGAAAGAAAGAAGTAAGAAAGAAGAAAGAAAGAAGTAAGAAAGAAGTAAGATAGAATTAAGAAAGAAGTAAGAGAGAAAGAAGAAAGAAGTAAGAAAGAAGTAAGAAAGAAGTAAGAAAGAAGTAAGAAAGAAGTAAGAAAGAAGTAAGAAAGAGGTAAGGAGGAATGAAGAAAGAAGGAAGAAAGAAGTAAGAAAGAAGTAAGAAAGAAGTAAGAAGGAATGAAGAAAGAAGTAAGAAAGAAGTAAGAAAGAAGTAAGAAAGAAGTAAGAAAGAAAGAAGAAAGAAGTCAGAAAGAAGTAAGAAAGAAAGAAGTAAGAAAGAAGAAAGAAAGAAGTATGAAAGAAGTAAGAAAGAAGTAAGAAAGAAAGAAGTAAGAAAGAAGTAAGAAGTAACAATGAAGTAAAAAAGAAGTTAGAAAGAAGTAAGAAAGAAGTAAGAAAGAAGTAAGAAATAAGTAAGAAAGAAGAAAGAAGTAAGAAAGAAGTAAGAAAGAAAGAAGTAAGAAAGATGTAAGAAAAAAGTAAGAAAGAAGTAAGAAAGAAGAAAAAAGAAGTTAGAAAGAAGTAAGAAAGAAGTAAGAATGAAGAAAGTAAGAAGAAAGAAAGAACAGAACAAAGAAGTAAGAAAGAAGAAAGAAGTAAGAAAGAAGTAAGAAAGAAGTAAGAAAGAAGTAAGAAAGAAGAAAGAAGTAAGAAAGAAGTAAGAAAGAAGTAAGAAAGAAAGAAGAAAGAAGTAAGAAAGAAGTAAGAAAGAAGTAAGAAAGAAGAAAAAAGAAGTTGGAAAGAAGTAAGAAAGAAGTAAGAAAGAAGAAAGAAAGAAGAAAGAAAGAAAGAAGAAAGAAGTAAGAAAGAAGTAAGAAAGAAGAATGAAAGAAGTAAGAAAGAAGTATGAAAGAAGTAAGAAAGAAGAAAGAAAGAAGTAAGAAAGAAGTAAGAAAGAAGTAAGAAAGAAGTAAGAAAGAAGAAGAAAGAAAGAAGTAAGCAAGAAGTAAAAAAGAAGAAAGAAAGATGTAAGAAGGAATGAATAAAGAAGTAAGAAAGAAGTAAGAAAGAAGTAAGAAAGAAGAAAGAAGTAAGAAAGATGTAAGAAAGAAAGAAGAAAGAAGTAAGAAAGAAGTAAGAAAGAAGTAAGAAAGAAGAAAGAAAGAAGTAAGAAAGAAGAAAGAAAGAAGTAAGAAAGAAGTAAGATAGAAGTAAGAAAGAGGTAAGAAGGAATGAAGAAAGAAGGAAGAAAGAAGTAAGAAAGAAGTAAGAAGGAATGAAGAAAGAAGTAAGAAAGAAGTAAGAAAGAAGTAAGAAAGAAGTAAGAAAGAAGAAAAAAGAAGTTAGAAAGAAGTAATAAAGAAGTAATAAAGAAGTAAGAAAGAAAGAAGTAAGAAAGAAGTAAGAAAGAAGTAAGAAAGAAGTTTGAAAGAAGTAAGAAGGAATGAAGAAAGAAGTAAGAAAGAAGTAAGAAAGAAGTAAGAAGGAATGAAGAAAGAAGTAAGAAAGAAGTAATAAAGATGTAAGAAAGAAGTAAGGAAGAAAGAAGTAAGAAAGAAGTAAGAAAGAAGTACGAAAGAAGTAAGAAAGAAGAAAGAAAGAAGTAAGAAAGAAGTAAGAAAGAAGTAAGAAAGAAGTGAGAAAGAAAGAAGAAAGAAGAAAGAAAGAAGTAAGAAAGAAGTAAGAAAGAAGTAAGAATAAAGTAAGAAAGAAGTAAGAAGGAATGAAGAAAGAAGTAAGAAAGAAGTAAGAAAGAAGTAAGAAAGAAGTAAGAAAGAAAGAAGAAAGAAGTCAGAAAGAAGTAAGAAAGAAGTAAGAAAGAAGAAAGAAAGAAGTAAGAAAGAAGTATGAAAGAAGTAAGAAAGAAGAAAGAAAGAAGTAAGAAAGAAGTAAGAAAGAAGTATGAAAGAAGTAAGAAAGAAGTAAGAAAGAAGTAAGAAAGAAAGAAGTAAGAAAGAAGTAAGAAAGAAGTAAGAAAGAAGTAAGAAAGAAGTAAGAAGGAATGAAGAAAGAAGTAAGAAAGAAGAAAGAAAGAAGAAAGAAAGAAAGAAGAAAGAAGTAAGAAAGAAGTAAGAAAGAAGTAAGAAATAAGTAAGAAAGAAAGAAGAAAGAAGTAAGAAAGAAGTAGGAAAGAAGTAAGAAAGAAGTAAGAAATGAAGAAGTAAGAAAGAAGTAAGAAAGAAGTAAGAAAGAAGTAAGAAAGAAGTAAGAAAGAAGTAAGAAAGAAGTAAGAAGGAATGAAGAAAGAAGTAAGAAAGAAGAAAGAAAGAAGAAAGAAAGAAAGAAGAAAGAAGTAAGAAAGAAGTAAGAAAGAAGTAAGAAAGAAGTAAGAAAGAAAGAAGTAAGAAAGAAGTAAGAAAGAAGTAAGAAAGAAGTTAGAAAGAAGTAAGAAAGAAGTAAGAAAGAAGTAAGAAGGAATGAAGAAAGAAGTAAGAAAGAAGAAAGAAAGAAAGAAGAAAGAAGTAAGAAAGAAGTAAGAAAGAAGTAAGAAATAAGTAAGAAAGAAGTAAGAAAGAAGTAAGAAAGAAGTAAGAAAGAAGTAAGAAAGAAGTAAGAAAGAAGTAAGAAAGAAGTAAGAAAGAAGTAAGAAGGAATGAAGAAAGAAGTAAGAAAGAAGTAAGAAAGAAGTATGAAAGAAGTAAGAAAGAAGTAAGAAAGAAGAAAAAAGAAGTTAGAAAGAAGTAAGAAAGAAAGAAGAAAGAAGAAAGTAAGAAGAAAGAAAGAACAGAACAAAGAAGTAAGAATGAAGTAAGAAAGAAGTAAGAAAGAAGTCAGAAAGAAGTAAGAAAGAAAGAAGTAAGAAAGAAGTAAGAAAGAAGTAAGAAAGAAGTAAGAAAGAAGAAAAAAGAAGTTAGAAAGAAGTAAGAAAGAAGTAAGAAAGAAAGAAGTAAGAAAGAAGTAAGAAAGAAGTAAGAAAGAAGTAAGAAAGAAGTTAGAAAGAAGTAAGAAAGAAGTAAGAAAGAAGTAAGAAAGAAGTAAGAAATAAGTAAGAAAGAAGTAAGAAAGAAAGAAGTAAGAAAGAAGTAAGAAAGAAGTATGAAAGAAGTAAGAAAGAAGAAAGAACGAAGTAAGAAAGAAGTAAGAAAGAAGTAAGAAAGAAAGAAGAAAGAAGAAAGAAAGAAGTAAGCAAGAAGTAAAAAAGAAGAAAGATGTAAGAAGGAATGAATAAAGAAGTAAGAAAGAAGTAAGAAAGAAGTAAGAAAGAAGAAAGAAAGAAGTAAGAAAGAAGAGAGAAAGAAGTAAGAAAGAAGTAAGATAGAAGTAAGAAAGAAGTAAGAGAGAAAGAAGAAAGAAGTAAGAAAGAAGTAAGAAAGAAGTAAGAAAGAAGTAAGAAAGAAGTAAGAAAGAGGTAAGGAGGAATGAAGAAAGAAGGAAGAAAGAAGTAAGAAAGAAGTAAGAAAGAAGTAAGAAAGAAGTAAGAAGGAATGAAGAAAGAAGTAAGAAAGAAGTAAGAAAGAAGTAAGAAAGAAGAAAAAAGAAGTTAGAAAGAAGTAATAAAGAAGTAATAAAGAAGTAAGAAAGAAAGAAGTAAGAAAGAAGTAAGAAAGAAGTAAGAAAGAAGTTTGAAAGGAGTAAGAAGGAATGAAGAAAGAAGTAAGAAAGAAGTAAGAAAGAAGTAAGAAGGAATGAAGAAAGAAGTAAGAAAGAAGTAAGAAAGAAGTAAGAAAGAAGTAAGGAAGAAAGAAGTAAGAAAGAAGTAAGGAAGAAGTACGAAAGAAGTAAGAAAGAAGTAAGAAAGAAAGAAGAAAGAACTCAGAAAGAAGTAAGAAAGAAGTAAGAAAGAAGAAAGAAAGAAGTAAGAAAGAAGTATGAAAGAAGTAAGAAAGAAGAAAGAAAGAAGTAAGAAAGAAGTAAGAAAGAAGTATGAAAGAAGTAAGAAAGAAGTAAGAAAGAAGTAAGAAAGAAAGAAGTAAGAAAGAAGTAAGAAAGAAGTAAGAAAGAAGTAAGAAAGAAGTAAGAAAGAAGTAAGAAGGATGAAGAAAGAAGTAAGAAAGAAGAAAGAAAGAAGAAAGAAAGAAAGAAGAAAGAAGTAAGAAAGAAGTAAGAAAGAAGTAAGAAATAAGTAACAAAGAAAGAAGAAAGAAGTAAGAAAGAAGTAAGAAAGAAGTAAGAAAGAAGTAAGAAAGAAAGAAGAAAGAAGTCAGAAAGAAGTAAGAAAGAAAGAAGTAAGAAAGAAGAAAGAAAGAAGTATGAAAGAAGTAAGAAAGAAGTAAGAAAGAAAGAAGTAAGAAAGAAGTAAGAAGTAACAATGAAGTAAAAAAGAAGTTAGAAAGAAGTAAGAAAGAAGTAAGAAAGAAGTAAGAAATAAGTAAGAAAGAAGAAAGAAGTAAGAAAGAAGTAAGAAAGAAAGAAGTAAGAAAGATGTAAGAAAAATGTAAGAAAGAAGTAAGAAAGAAGAAAAAAGAAGTTAGAAAGAAGTAAGAAAGAAGTAAGAATGAAGAAAGTAAGAAGAAAGAAAGAACAGAACAAAGAAGTAAGAAAGAAGAAAGAAGTAAGAAAGAAGTAAGAAAGAAGTAAGAAAGAAGTAAGAAAGAAGAAAGAAGTAAGAAAGAAGCAAGAAAGAAGTAAGAAAGAAAGAAGAAAGAAGTAAGAAAGAAGTAAGAAAGAAGTAAGAAAGAAGAAAAAAGAAGTTGGAAAGAAGTAAGAAAGAAGTAAGAAAGAAGAAAGAAAGAAGAAAGAAAGAAAGAAGAAAGAAGTAAGAAAGAAGTAAGAAAGAAGAATGAAAGAAGTAAGAAAGAAGTATGAAAGAAGTAAGAAAGAAGAAAGAAAGAAGTAAGAAAGAAGTAAGAAAGAAGTAAGAAAGAAGTAAGAAAGAAGAAGAAAGAAAGAAGTAAGCAAGAAGTAAAAAAGAAGAAAGAAAGATGTAAGAAGGAATGAATAAAGAAGTAAGAAAGAAGTAAGAAAGAAGTAAGAAAGAAGAAAGAAGTAAGAAAGATGTAAGAAAGAAAGAAGAAAGAAGTAAGAAAGAAGTAAGAAAGAAGTAAGAAAGAAGAAAGAAAGAAGTAAGAAAGAAGAAAGAAAGAAGTAAGAAAGAAGTAAGATAGAAGTAAGAAAGAGGTAAGAAGGAATGAAGAAAGAAGGAAGAAAGAAGTAAGAAAGAAGTAAGAAAGAAGTAAGAAGGAATGAAGAAAGAAGTAAGAAAGAAGTAAGAAAGAAGTAAGAAAGAAGAAAAAAGAAGTTAGAAAGAAGTAATAAAGAAGTAATAAAGAAGTAAGAAAGAAAGAAGTAAGAAAGAAGTAAGAAAGAAGTAAGAAAGAAGTTTGAAAGAAGTAAGAAGGAATGAAGAAAGAAGTAAGAAAGAAGTAATAAAGATGTAAGAAAGAAGTAAGGAAGAAAGAAGTAAGAAAGAAGTAAGAAAGAAGTACGAAAGAAGTAAGAAAGAAGAAAGAAAGAAGTAAGAAAGAAGTAAGAAAGAAGTAAGAAAGAAGTGAGAAAGAAAGAAGAAAGAAGAAAGAAAGAAGTAAGAAAGAAGTAAGAAAGAAGTAAGAATAAAGTAAGAAAGAAGTAAGAAGGAATGAAGAAAGAAGTAAGAAAGAAGTAAGAAAGAAGTAAGAAAGAAGTAAGAAAGAAAGAAGAAAGAAGTCAGAAAGAAGTAAGAAAGAAGTAAGAAAGAAGAAAGAAAGAAGTAAGAAAGAAGTATGAAAGAAGTAAGAAAGAAGAAAGAAAGAAGTAAGAAAGAAGTAAGAAAGAAGTATGAAAGAAGTAAGAAAGAAGTAAGAAAGAAGTAAGAAAGAAAGAAGTAAGAAAGAAGTAAGAAAGAAGTAAGAAAGAAGTAAGAAAGAAGTAAGAAAGAAGTAAGAAGGAATGAAGAAAGAAGTAAGAAAGAAGAAAGAAAGAAGAAAGAAAGAAAGAAGAAAGAAGTAAGAAAGAAGTAAGAAAGAAGTAAGAAATAAGTAAGAAAGAAAGAAGAAAGAAGTAAGAAAGAAGTAGGAAAGAAGTAAGAAAGAAGTAAGAAATGAAGAAGTAAGAAAGAAGTAAGAAAGAAGTAAGAAAGAAGTAAGAAAGAAGTAAGAAAGAAGTAAGAAAGAAGTAAGAAGGAATGAAGAAAGAAGTAAGAAAGAAGAAAGAAAGAAGAAAGAAAGAAAGAAGAAAGAAGTAAGAAAGAAGTAAGAAAGAAGTAAGAAAGAAGTAAGAAAGAAAGAAGTAAGAAAGAAGTAAGAAAGAAGTAAGAAAGAAGTTAGAAAGAAGTAAGAAAGAAGTAAGAAAGAAGTAAGAAGGAATGAAGAAAGAAGTAAGAAAGAAGAAAGAAAGAAGAAAGAAAGAAAGAAGAAAGAAGTAAGAAAGAAGTAAGAAAGAAGTAAGAAAGAAGTAAGATAGAAGTAAGAAAGAAGTAAGAGAGAAAGAAGAAAGAAGTAAGAAAGAAGTAAGAAAGAAGTAAGAAAGAAGTAAGAAAGAAGTAAGAAAGAAGTAAGAAAGAAGTAAGAAGGAATGAAGAAAGAAGTAAGAAAGAAGTAAGAAAGAAGTATGAAAGAAGTAAGAAAGAAGAAAGAAAGAAGAAAAAAGAAGTTAGAAAGAAGTAAGAAAGAAAGAAGAAAGAAGAAAGTAAGAAGAAAGAAAGAACAGAACAAAGAAGTAAGAATGAAGTAAGAAAGAAGTAAGAAAGAAGTCAGAAAGAAGTAAGAAAGAAAGAAGTAAGAAAGAAGTAAGAAAGAAGTAAGAAAGAAGTAAGAAAGAAGAAAAAAGAAGTTAGAAAGAAGTAAGAAAGAAGTAAGAAAGAAAGAAGTAAGAAAGAAGTAAGAAAGAAGTAAGAAAGAAGTAAGAAAGAAGTTAGAAAGAAGTAAGAAAGAAGTAAGAAAGAAGTAAGAAAGAAGTAAGAAATAAGTAAGAAAGAAGTAAGAAAGAAAGAAGTAAGAAAGAAGTAAGAAAGAAGTATGAAAGAAGGAAGAAAGAAGAAAGAACGAAGTAAGAAAGAAGTAAGAAAGAAGTAAGAAAGAAAGAAGAAAGAAGAAAGAAAGAAGTAAGCAAGAAGTAAAAAAGAAGAAAGATGTAAGAAGGAATGAATAAAGAAGTAAGAAAGAAGTAAGAAAGAAGTAAGAAAGAAGAAAGAAAGAAGTAAGAAAGAAGAAAGAAAGAAGTAAGAAAGAAGTAAGATAGAAGTAAGAAAGAAGTAAGAGAGAAAGAAGAAAGAAGTAAGAAAGAAGTAAGAAAGAAGTAAGAAAGAAGTAAGAAAGAAGTAAGAAAGAAGTAAGAAAGAGGTAAGGAGGAATGAAGAAAGAAGGAAGAAAAAAGTAAGAAAGAAGTAAGAAAGAAGTAAGAAAGAAGTAAGAAGGAATGAAGAAAGAAGTAAGAAAGAAGTAAGAAAGAAGTAAGAAAGAAGAAAAAAGAAGTTAGAAAGAAGTAATAAAGAAGTAATAAAGAAGTAAGAAAGAAAGAAGTAAGAAAGAAGTAAGAAAGAAGTAAGAAAGAAGTTTGAAAGGAGTAAGAAGGAATGAAGAAAGAAGTAAGAAAGAAGTAAGAAAGAAGTAAGAAGGAATGAAGAAAGAAGTAAGAAAGAAGTAAGAAAGAAGTAAGAAAGAAGTAAGGAAGAAAGAAGTAAGAAAGAAGTAAGGAAGAAGTACGAAAGAAGTAAGAAAGAAGTAAGAAAGAAAGAAGAAAGAACTCAGAAAGAAGTAAGAAAGAAGTAAGAAAGAAGAAAGAAAGAAGTAAGAAAGAAGTATGAAAGAAGTAAGAAAGAAGAAAGAAAGAAGTAAGAAAGAAGTAAGAAAGAAGTATGAAAGAAGTAAGAAAGAAGTAAGAAAGAAGTAAGAAAGAAAGAAGTAAGAAAGAAGTAAGAAAGAAGTAAGAAAGAAGTAAGAAAGAAGTAAGAAAGAAGTAAGAAGGATGAAGAAAGAAGTAAGAAAGAAGAAAGAAAGAAGAAAGAAAGAAAGAAGAAAGAAGTAAGAAAGAAGTAAGAAAGAAGTAAGAAATAAGTAACAAAGAAAGAAGAAAGAAGTAAGAAAGAAGTAAGAAAGAAGTAAGAAAGAAGTAAGAAAGAAAGAAGAAAGAAGTCAGAAAGAAGTAAGAAAGAAAGAAGTAAGAAAGAAGAAAGAAAGAAGTATGAAAGAAGTAAGAAAGAAGTAAGAAAGAAAGAAGTAAGAAAGAAGTAAGAAGTAACAATGAAGTAAAAAAGAAGTTAGAAAGAAGTAAGAAAGAAGTAAGAAAGAAGTAAGAAATAAGTAAGAAAGAAGAAAGAAGTAAGAAAGAAGTAAGAAAGAAAGAAGTAAGAAAGATGTAAGAAAAAAGTAAGAAAGAAGTAAGAAAGAAGAAAAAAGAAGTTAGAAAGAAGTAAGAAAGAAGTAAGAATGAAGAAAGTAAGAAGAAAGAAAGAACAGAACAAAGAAGTAAGAAAGAAGAAAGAAGTAAGAAAGAAGTAAGAAAGAAGTAAGAAAGAAGTAAGAAAGAAGAAAGAAGTAAGAAATAAGTAAGAAAGAAGTAAGAAAGAAAGAAGAAAGAAGTAAGAAAGAAGTAAGAAAGAAGTAAGAAAGAAGAAAAAAGAAGTTGGAAAGAAGTAAGAAAGAAGTAAGAAAGAAGAAAGAAAGCAGAAAGAAAGAAAGAAGAAAGAAGTAAGAAAGAAGTAAGAAAGAAGAATGAAAGAAGTAAGAAAGAAGTATGAAAGAAGTAAGAAAGAAGAAAGAAAGAAGTAAGAAAGAAGTAAGAAAGAAGTAAGAAAGAAGTAAGAAAGAAGAAGAAAGAAAGAAGTAAGCAAGAAGTAAAAAAGAAGAAAGAAAGATGTAAGAAGGAATGAATAAAGAAGTAAGAAAGAAGTAAGAAAGAAGTAAGAAAGAAGAAAGAAGTAAGAAAGATGTAAGAAAGAAAGAAGAAAGAAGTAAGAAAGAAGTAAGAAAGAAGTAAGAAAGAAGAAAGAAAGAAGTAAGAAAGAAGAAAGAAAGAAGTAAGAAAGAAGTAAGATAGAAGTAAGAAAGAGGTAAGAAGGAATGAAGAAAGAAGGAAGAAAGAAGTAAGAAAGAAGTAAGAAAGAAGTAAGAAGGAATGAAGAAAGAAGTAAGAAAGAAGTAAGAAAGAAGTAAGAAAGAAGTAAGAAAGAAGAAAAAAGAAGTTAGAAAGAAGTAATAAAGAAGTAATAAAGAAGTAAGAAAGAAAGAAGTAAGAAAGAAGTAAGAAAGAAGTAAGAAAGAAGTTTGAAAGAAGTAAGAAGGAATGAAGAAAGAAGTAAGAAAGAAGTAAGAAAGAAGTAAGAAGGAATGAAGAAAGAAGTAAGAAAGAAGTAATAAAGATGTAAGAAAGAAGTAAGGAAGAAAGAAGTAAGAAAGAAGTAAGAAAGAAGTACGAAAGAAGTAAGAAAGAAGAAAGAAAGAAGTAAGAAAGAAGTAAGAAAGAAGTAAGAAAGAAGTGAGAAAGAAAGAAGAAAGAAGAAAGAAAGAAGTAAGAAAGAAGTAAGAAAGAAGTAAGAATAAAGTAAGAAAGAAGTAAGAAGGAATGAAGAAAGAAGTAAGAAAGAAGTAAGAAAGAAGTAAGAAAGAAGTAAGAAAGAAAGAAGAAAGAAGTCAGAAAGAAGTAAGAAAGAAGTAAGAAAGAAGAAAGAAAGAAGTAAGAAAGAAGTATGAAAGAAGTAAGAAAGAAGAAAGAAAGAAGCAAGAAAGAAGTAAGAAAGAAGTATGAAAGAAGTAAGAAAGAAGTAAGAAAGAAGTAAGAAAGAAAGAAGTAAGAAAGAAGTAAGAAAGAAGTAAGAAAGAAGTAAGAAAGAAGTAAGAAAGAAGTAAGAAGGAATGAAGAAAGAAGTAAGAAAGAAGAAAGAAAGAAGAAAGAAAGAAAGAAGAAAGAAGTAAGAAAGAAGTAAGAAAGAAGTAAGAAATAAGTAAGAAAGAAAGAAGAAAGAAGTAAGAAAGAAGTAGGAAAGAAGTAAGAAAGAAGTAAGAAATGAAGAAGTAAGAAAGAAGTAAGAAAGAAGTAAGAAAGAAGTAAGAAAGAAGTAAGAAAGAAGTAAGAAAGAAGTAAGAAGGAATGAAGAAAGAAGTAAGAAAGAAGAAAGAAAGAAGAAAGAAAGAAAGAAGAAAGAAGTAAGAAAGAAGTAAGAAAGAAGTAAGAAAGAAGTAAGAAAGAAAGAAGTAAGAAAGAAGTAAGAAAGAAGTAAGAAAGAAGTTAGAAAGAAGTAAGAAAGAAGTAAGAAAGAAGTAAGAAGGAATGAAGAAAGAAGTAAGAAAGAAGAAAGAAAGAAGAAAGAAAGAAAGAAGAAAGAAGTAAGAAAGAAGTAAGAAAGAAGTAAGAAATAAGTAAGAAAGAAGTAAGAAAGAAGAAAGAAGTAAGAAAGAAGTAAGAAAGAAGTAAGAAAGAAGTAAGAAAGAAGTAAGAAAGAAGTAAGAAAGAAGTAAGAAAGAAGTAAGAAGGAATGAAGAAAGAAGTAAGAAAGAAGTAAGAAAGAAGTATGAAAGAAGTAAGAAAGAAGTAAGAAAGAAGAAAAAAGAAGTTAGAAAGAAGTAAGAAAGAAGTAAGAAAGAAGAAAGTAAGAAGAAAGAAAGAACAGAACAAAGAAGTAAGAATGAAGTAAGAAAGAAGTAAGAAAGAAGTCAGAAAGAAGTAAGAAAGAAAGAAGTAAGAAAGAAGTAAGAAAGAAGTAAGAAAGAAGTAAGAAAGAAGAAAAAAGAAGTTAGAAAGAAGTAAGAAAGAAGTAAGAAAGAAAGAAGTAAGAAAGAAGTAAGAAAGAAGTAAGAAAGAAGTAAGAAAGAAGTTAGAAAGAAGTAAGAAAGAAGTAAGAAAGAAGTAAGAAAGAAGTAAGAAATAAGTAAGAAAGAAGTAAGAAAGAAAGAAGTAAGAAAGAAGTAAGAAAGAAGTATGAAAGAAGTAAGAAAGAAGAAAGAACGAAGTAAGAAAGAAGTAAGAAAGAAGTAAGAAAGAAAGAAGAAAGAAGAAAGAAAGAAGTAAGCAAGAAGTAAAAAAGAAGAAAGATGTAAGAAGGAATGAATAAAGAAGTAAGAAAGAAGTAAGAAAGAAGTAAGAAAGAAGAAAGAAAGAAGTAAGAAAGAAGAAAGAAAGAAGTAAGAAAGAAGTAAGATAGAAGTAAGAAAGAAGTAAGAGAGAAAGAAGAAAGAAGTAAGAAAGAAGTAAGAAAGAAGTAAGAAAGAAGTAAGAAAGAAGTAAGAAAGAAGTGAGAAAGAGGTAAGGAGGAATGAAGAAAGAAGGAAGAAAGAAGTAAGAAAGAAGTAAGAAAGAAGTAAGAAAGAAGTAAGAAGGAATGAAGAAAGAAGTAAGAAAGAAGTAAGAAAGAAGTAAGAAAGAAGAAAAAAGAAGTTAGAAAGAAGTAATAAAGAAGTAATAAAGAAGTAAGAAAGAAAGAAGTAAGAAAGAAGTAAGAAAGAAGTAAGAAAGAAGTTTGAAAGGAGTAAGAAGGAATGAAGAAAGAAGTAAGAAAGAAGTAAGAAAGAAGTAAGAAGGAATGAAGAAAGAAGTAAGAAAGAAGTAAGAAAGAAGTAAGAAAGAAGTAAGGAAGAAAGAAGTAAGAAAGAAGTAAGGAAGAAGTACGAAAGAAGTAAGAAAGAAGTAAGAAAGAAAGAAGAAAGAACTCAGAAAGAAGTAAGAAAGAAGTAAGAAAGAAGAAAGAAAGAAGTAAGAAAGAAGTATGAAAGAAGTAAGAAAGAAGAAAGAAAGAAGTAAGAAAGAAGTAAGAAAGAAGTATGAAAGAAGTAAGAAAGAAGTAAGAAAGAAGTAAGAAAGAAAGAAGTAAGAAAGAAGTAAGAAAGAAGTAAGAAAGAAGTAAGAAAGAAGTAAGAAAGAAGTAAGAAGGATGAAGAAAGAAGTAAGAAAGAAGAAAGAAAGAAGAAAGAAAGAAAGAAGAAAGAAGTAAGAAAGAAGTAAGAAAGAAGTAAGAAATAAGTAACAAAGAAAGAAGAAAGAAGTAAGAAAGAAGTAAGAAAGAAGTAAGAAAGAAGTAAGAAATGAAGAAGTGAGAAAGAAGTAAGAAAGAAGTAAGAAAGAAGTTTGAAAGAAGTAAGAAGGAATAAAGAAAGAAGTAAGAAAGAAGTAAGAACGAAGTAAGAAGGAATGAAGAAAGAAGAAAGAAGTAAGAAAGAAGTAAGAAAGAAGTATGAAAGAAGTAAGAAAGAAAGAAGTAAGAAAGAAGTAAGAAAGAAGTAAGAAAGAAGTAAGAAAGAAGTAAGAAAGAAAGAAGTAAGAAAGAAGTAAGAAAGAAGTAAGAAAGAAGTAAGAAAGAAGAAAAAAGAAGTTAGAAAGAAGTAAGAAAGAAGTAAGAAAGAAAGAAGTAAGAAAGAAGTAAGAAAGAAGTAAGAAAGAAGTTAGAAAGAAGTAAGAAAGAAGTAAGAAAGAAGTAAGAAAGAAGTAAGAAATAAGTAAGAAAGAAGTAAGAAAGAAAGAAGTAAGAAAGAAGTAAGAAAGAAGTATGAAAGAAGTAAGAAAGAAGAAAGAACGAAGTAAGAAAGAAGTAAGAAAGAAGTAAGAAAGAAGTAAGAAAGAAGTAAGAAGGAAAGAAGAAAGAAGAAAGAAGAAAGAAAGAAGTAAGAAAGAAGTAAGAAAGAAGTAAGAAAGAAGAAAGAAAGAAGTTTGAAAGAGGTAAGAAGGAATGAAGAAAGAAGTAAGAAAGAAGTAAGAAAAAGTAAGAAAGAAGTAAGAAAGAAGTAAGAAGGAATGAAGAAAGAAGTAAGAAAGAAGTAAGAAAGAAGTAAGAAAGATGTAAGAAAGAAAAAAGAAAGAAGTAAGGAAGAAGAAAAAAAGAAGTATGAAAGAAGTAAGAAAGAAGTAAGAGAGAAACAAGTAAGAAAGAAGTAAGAAAGAAGTAAGAAAGAAGTAAGAAAGAAGAAAAAAGAAGTTAGAAAGAAGTAAGAAAGACGTAAGAAAGAAGTAAGAAAGAAGAAAGTAAGAAGAAAGAAAGAAAGAACAAAGAAGAAAGAAAGAAGTAAGAAAGAAGTAAGAAAGTAGTAAGAAAGAAGTAAGAAAGAAGTAAGAAAGAAGTAAGGAAGAAAGAAGTAAGAAAGAAGTAAGAAAGAAGTATGAAAGAAGTAAGAAAGAAGAAAGAAAGAAGTAAGAAAGAAGTAAGAAAGAAGTAAGAAAGAAGTAAGAAAGAAAGAAGAAAGAAGAAAGAAAGAAGTAAGAAAGAAGTAAGAAAGAAGTAAGAATGAAGTAAGAAAGAAGTAAGAAGGAATGAAGAAAGAAGTAAGAAAGAAGTAAGAAAGAAGTAAGAAAGAAGTAAGAAAGAAAGAAGAAAGAAGTAAGAAAGAAGTAAGAAAGAAGTAAGAAAGAATAAAGAAAGAAGTAAGAAAGAAGTATGAAAGAAGTAAGAAAGAAGAAAGAAAGAGGAAAGAAAGAAGTAAGTAAGAAGTATGAAAGAACAGAACAAAGAAGTAAGAAAGAAGTAAGAATGAAGTAAGAAAGAGTAAGAAAGAAGTAAGAAAGAAGTAAGAAAGAAGTAAGAAAGAAGTAAGAAAGAAGTAAGGAAGAAGTAAGAAAGAAGTAAGGAAGAAAGAAGTAAGAAAGAAGTTAGAAAGAAGTTACAAATAAGTATGAAAGAAGTAAGAAAGAAGTAAGAAAGGTTAGAAAGAAGTAAGAAAGAAGTAAGAAAGAAGTTAGAAAGAAGTTACAAATAAGTAAGAAAGAAGTAAGAAAGAAGTAAGAAAGAAAGAAGTAAGAAAGAAGTAAGAAAGAAGAAGGAAAGAAGTAAGAAAGAAGAAAGAAAGAAGTAAGAAAGAAATAAGAAAGAAGTAAGAAAGAAATAAGAAAGAAAGAAGTAAGAAGGAATGAAGAAAAAAGAAAGAAAGAAGTAAGAAGGAATGAAGAAAGAAGTAAGAAAGAAGAAAGAAAGAAGTATGAAAGAAGTAAGAAAGAAGTAAGAAAGAAAGAAGTAAGAAAGAAGTAAGAAAGAAGTAACAAAGAAGTAAGAAAGAAGTTAGAAAAAGTAAGAAAGAAGTTAGAAAGAAGTAAGAAAGAAGTAAGAAAGAAAGAAGTAAGAAAGAAGTAAGAAAGAAGTAAGAAAGAAGTAAGAAAGAATAAAAAAGTAGTTAGAAAGAAGTAAGAAAGAAGTAAGAAAGAAGTAAGAAAGTAGAAAGTAAGAAGACAGAACAGAACAAAGAAGTAAGAAAGAAGTAAGAAAGAAAGAAGTAACAAAGAAGAAAGAAAGAAGTAAGAAGGAAGTAAGAATGAAGTAAGAAAGAAGTAAGAAAGAAAGAAGAAAGGAGAAAGAAGTAAGAAAGAATTAAGAAAGAAGTAAGAAAGAAGTAAGAAAGAAGTAAGAAGGAATGAAGAAAGAAGTAAGAAAGAAGTAAGAAAGAAGTAAGAAAGAAGTAAGAAAGAAGTTAGAAAGAAGTAAGAAGTAAGAAAGAAGTAAGAAAGAAGTAAGAAAGAAGAAAGAAGTAAGAAAGAAGTAAGAAAGAAGTAAGAAAGAAGAAAGAAAGAAGTAAGAAAGAAGTATGAAAGAGGTAAGAAAGAAGAAAGAAAGAAGTAAGAAAGAAGTAAGAAAGAAGTAAGAAAGAAGTAAGAAAGAAAGAAGTAAGAAAGAAGTAAGAAAGAAGTAAGAAAGAAGTAAGAAAGAAGAAAAAAGAAGTTAGAAAGAAGTAAGAAAGAAGTAAGAAAGAAGTAAGAAAGAAGAAAGAAAGAAGAAAGAAAGAAAGAAGAAAGAAGTAAGAAAGAAGTAAGAAAGAAGTTAGAAAGAAAGAAGTAAGAAAGAAGTAAGAGAGAAGTAAGAAAGAAGTAAGAAAGAAGAAAAAAGAAGTTAGAAAGAAGTAAGAAAGAAGTAAGAAAGAAGTAAGAAATAAGAAAGAAAGAAGAAAGAAAGAAAGAAGAAAGAAGTAAGAAAGAAGTAAGAAAGAAGTAAGAAAGAAAGAAGAAAGAAGTAATAAAGAAGTAAGAAAGAAGTAAGAAAGAAGTAGGAAAGAAGAATGAAAGAAGAAAGAACGAAGTAAGAAAGAAGTAAGAAAGAAGTAAGAAAGAAAGAAGAAAGAAGAAAGAAAGAAGTAAGCAAGAAGTAAAAAAGAAGAAAGATGTAAGAAGGAATGAATAAAGAAGTAAGAAAGAAGTAAGAAAGAAGTAAGAAAGAAGAAAGAAAGAAGTAAGAAAGAAGAAAGAAAGAAGTAAGAAAGAAGTAAGATAGAAGTAAGAAAGAAGTAAGAGAGAAAGAAGAAAGAAGTAAGAAAGAAGTAAGAAAGAAGTAAGAAAGAAGTAAGAAAGAAGTAAGAAAGAAGTAAGAAAGAGGTAAGGAGGAATGAAGAAAGAAGGAAGAAAGAAGTAAGAAATAAGTAAGAAAGAAGTAAGAAAGAAGTAAGAAGGAATGAAGAAAGAAGTAAGAAAGAAGTAAGAAAGAAGTAAGAAAGAAGAAAAAAGAAGTTAGAAAGAAGTAATAAAGAAGTAATAAAGAAGTAAGAAAGAAAGAAGTAAGAAAGAAGTAAGAAAGAAGTAAGAAAGAAGTTTGAAAGGAGTAAGAAGGAATGAAGAAAGAAGTAAGAAAGAAGTAAGAAAGAAGTAAGAAGGAATGAAGAAAGAAGTAAGAAAGAAGTAAGAAAGAAGTAAGAAAGAAGTAAGGAAGAAAGAAGTAAGAAAGAAGTAAGGAAGAAGTACGAAAGAAGTAAGAAAGAAGAAAGAAATAAGTAAGAAAGAAGTAAGAAAGAAGTAAGAAAGAAGTGAGAAAGAAAGAAGAAAGAAGAAAGAAAGAAGTAAGAAAGAAGTAAGAAAGAAGTAAGAATAAAGTAAGAAAGAAGTAAGAAGTAATGAAGAAAGAAGTAAGAAAGAAGTAAGAAAGAAGTAAGAAAGAAGTAAGAAAGAAAGAAGAAAGAACTCAGAAAGAAGTAAGAAAGAAGTAAGAAAGAAGAAAGAAAGAAGTAAGAAAGAAGTATGAAAGAAGTAAGAAAGAAGTAAGAAAGAAGTAAGAAAGAAAGAAGTAAGAAAGAAGTAAGAAAGAAGTAAGAAAGAAGTAAGAAAGAAGTAAGAAAGAAGTAAGAAGGATGAAGAAAGAAGTAAGAAAGAAGAAAGAAAGAAGAAAGAAAGAAAGAAGAAAGAAGTAAGAAAGAAGTAAGAAAGAAGTAAGAAATAAGTAACAAAGAAAGAAGAAAGAAGTAAGAAAGAAGTAAGAAAGAAGTAAGAAAGAAGTAAGAAATGAAGA
Source organism: Columba livia (assembly GCF_036013475.1). Lineage (NCBI taxonomy): Eukaryota > Metazoa > Chordata > Aves > Columbiformes > Columbidae > Columba > Columba livia. The sequence goes on from NW_027043077.1 coordinate 274,223, forward strand.
AGTGAGAAAGAAGTAAGAAAGAAGTAAGAAAGAAGTTTGAAAGAAGTAAGAAGGAATAAAGAAAGAAGTAAGAAAGCAGTAAGAACGAAGTAAGAAGGAATGAAGAAAGAAGAAAGAAGTAAGAAAGAAGTAAGAAAGAAGTATGAAAGAAGTAAGAAAGAAAGAAGTAAGAAAGAAGTAAGAAAGAAGTAAGAAAGAAGTAAGAAAGAAGTAAGAAAGAAAGAAGTAAGAAAGAAGTAAGAAAGAAGTAAGAAAGAAGTAAGAAAGAAGAAAAAAGAAGTTAGAAAGAAGTAAGAAAGAAGTAAGAAAGAAAGAAGTAAGAAAGAAGTAAGAAAGAAGTAAGAAAGAAGTTAGAAAGAAGTAAGAAAGAAGTAAGAAAGAAGTAAGAAAGAAGTAAGAAATAAGTAAGAAAGAAGTAAGAAAGAAAGAAGTAAGAAAGAAGTAAGAAAGAAGTATGAAAGAAGTAAGAAAGAAGAAAGAACGAAGTAAGAAAGAAGTAAGAAAGAAGTAAGAAAGAAGTAAGAAGGAAAGAAGAAAGAAGAAAGAAGAAAGAAAGAAGTAAGAAAGAAGTAAGAAAGAAGTAAGAAAGAAGAAAGAAAGAAGTTTGAAAGAGGTAAGAAGGAATGAAGAAAGAAGTAAGAAAGAAGTAAGAAAAAGTAAGAAAGAAGTAAGAAAGAAGTAAGAAGGAATGAAGAAAGAAGTAAGAAAGAAGTAAGAAAGAAGTAAGAAAGATGTAAGAAAGAAAAAAGAAAGAAGTAAGGAAGAAGAAAAAAAGAAGTATGAAAGAAGTAAGAAAGAAGTAAGAGAGAAACAAGTAAGAAAGAAGTAAGAAAGAAGTAAGAAAGAAGTAAGAAAGAAGAAAAAAGAAGTTAGAAAGAAGTAAGAAAGACGTAAGAAAGAAGTAAGAAAGAAGAAAGTAAGAAGAAAGAAAGAAAGAACAAAGAAGAAAGAAAGAAGTAAGAAAGAAGTAAGAAAGAAGTAAGAAAGAAGTAAGAAAGAAGTAAGAAAGAAGTAAGGAAGAAAGAAGTAAGAAAGAAGTAAGAAAGAAGTATGAAAGAAGTAAGAAAGAAGAAAGAAAGAAGTAAGAAAGAAGTAAGAAAGAAGTAAGAAAGAAGTAAGAAAGAAAGAAGAAAGAAGAAAGAAAGAAGTAAGAAAGAAGTAAGAAAGAAGTAAGAATGAAGTAAGAAAGAAGTAAGAAGGAATGAAGAAAGAAGTAAGAAAGAAGTAAGAAAGAAGTAAGAAAGAAGTAAGAAAGAAAGAAGAAAGAAGTAAGAAAGAAGTAAGAAAGAAGTAAGAAAGAATAAAGAAAGAAGTAAGAAAGAAGTATGAAAGAAGTAAGAAAGAAGAAAGAAAGAGGAAAGAAAGAAGTAAGTAAGAAGTATGAAAGAACAGAACAAAGAAGTAAGAAAGAAGTAAGAATGAAGTAAGAAAGAGTAAGAAAGAAGTAAGAAAGAAGTAAGAAAGAAGTAAGAAAGAAGTAAGAAAGAAGTAAGAAAGAAGTAAGGAAGAAGTAAGAAAGAAGTAAGGAAGAAAGAAGTAAGAAAGAAGTTAGAAAGAAGTTACAAATAAGTATGAAAGAAGTAAGAAAGAAGTAAGAAAAGTTAGAAAGAAGTAAGAAAGAAGTAAGAAAGAAGTTAGAAAGAAGTTACAAATAAGTAAGAAAGAAGTAAGAAAGAAGTAAGAAAGAAAGAAGTAAGAAAGAAGTAAGAAAGAAGAAGGAAAGAAGTAAGAAAGAAGAAAGAAAGAAGTAAGAAAGAAATAAGAAAGAAGTAAGAAAGAAATAAGAAAGAAAGAAGTAAGAAGGAATGAAGAAAAAAGAAAGAAAGAAGTAAGAAGGAATGAAGAAAGAAGTAAGAAAGAAGAAAGAAAGAAGTATGAAAGAAGTAAGAAAGAAGTAAGAAAGAAAGAAGTAAGAAAGAAGTAAGAAAGAAGTAACAAAGAAGTAAGAAAGAAGTTAGAAAAAGTAAGAAAGAAGTAAGAAAGAAGTAAGAAATAAGTAAGAAAGAAGTTAGAAAGAAGTAAGAAAGAAGTAAGAAAGAAAGAAGTAAGAAAGAAGTAAGAAAGAAGTAAGAAAGAAGTAAGAAAGAATAAAAAAGTAGTTAGAAAGAAGTAAGAAAGAAGTAAGAAAGAAGTAAGAAAGTAGAAAGTAAGAAGAAAGAACAGAACAAAGAAGTAAGAAAGAAGTAAGAAAGAAAGAAGTAACAAAGAAGAAAGAAAGAAGTAAGAAGGAAGTAAGAATGAAGTAAGAAAGAAGTAAGAAAGAAAGAAGAAAGGAGAAAGAAGTAAGAAAGAATTAAGAAAGAAGTAAGAAAGAAGTAAGAAAGAAGTAAGAAGGAATGAAGAAAGAAGTAAGAAAGAAGTAAGAAAGAAGTAAGACAGAAGTAAGAAAGAAGTTAGAAAGAAGTAAGAAGTAAGAAAGAAGTAAGAAAGAAGTAAGAAAGAAGAAAGAAGTAAGAAAGAAGTAAGAAAGAAGTAAGAAAGAAGAAAGAAAGAAGTAAGAAAGAAGTATGAAAGAGGTAAGAAAGAAGAAAGAAAGAAGTAAGAAAGAAGTAAGAAAGAAGTAAGAAAGAAGTAAGAAAGAAAGAAGTAAGAAAGAAGTAAGAAAGAAGTAAGAAAGAAGTAAGAAAGAAGAAAAAAGAAGTTAGAAAGAAGTAAGAAAGAAGTAAGAAAGAAGTAAGAAAGAAGAAAGAAAGAAGAAAGAAAGAAAGAAGAAAGAAGTAAGAAAGAAGTAAGAAAGAAGTTAGAAAGAAAGAAGTAAGAAAGAAGTAAGAGAGAAGTAAGAAAGAAGTAAGAAAGAAGAAAAAAGAAGTTAGAAAGAAGTAAGAAAGAAGTAAGAAAGAAGTAAGAAATAAGAAAGAAAGAAGAAAGAAAGAAAGAAGAAAGAAGTAAGAAAGAAGTAAGAAAGAAGTAAGAAAGAAAGAAGAAAGAAGTAATAAAGAAGTAAGAAAGAAGTAAGAAAGAAGTAGGAAAGAAGAATGAAAGAAGTAAGCAAGAAGTAAGAAAGAAGTAAGAAAGAAGTAAGAAAGAAAGAAGAAAGAAGTAAGAAAGAAGTAAGAAAGAAGTAAGAAAGAAGAAAGAAAGAAGTAAGAAAGAAGAAAGAAAGAAGTAAGAAAGGAGTAAGAAAGAAGTAAGAAATATGTAAGAGAGAAAGAAGAAAAAAGTAAGAAAGAAGTAAGAAAGAAGTAAGAAAGAAGAAAAAAGAAGTAAGAAAGAAGTAAGAAAGAAGTAAGAAAGAAGTAAGAAAGAAGTAAGGAAGAATGCAGTAAGAAAGAAGTAAGAAAGAAGTATGAAAGAAGTAAGAAAGAATTAAGAAAGAAGTAAGAAAGAAGTAGGAAAGAAGAATGAAAGAAGTAAGCAAGAAGTAAGAAAGAAGTAAGAAGGAATGAATAAAGAAGTAAGAAAGAAGTAAGAAAGAAGTAAGAAAGAAATAAGAAAGAAGTAAGAAAGAAGTAAGAAAGAAGAAAGAAAGAAGTAAGAAAGAAGAAAGAAAGAAGTAAGAAAGGAGTAAGAAAGAAGTAAGAAATATGTAAGAGAGAAAGAAGAAAAAAGTAAGAAAGAAGTAAGAAAGAAGTAAGAAAGAAGAAAAAAGAAGTAAGAAAGAAGTAAGAAAGAAGTAAGAAAGAAGTAAGAAAGAAGTAAGGAAGAATGAAGTAAGAAAGAAGTAAGAAAGAAGTATGAAAGAAGTAAGAAAGAAGAAAGAAAGAAGTAAGAAAGAAGTAAGAAAGAAGTAAGAATGAAGTAAGAAAGAAAGAAGAAAGGAGAAAGAAGTAAGAAAGAAGTAAGAAAGATGTAAGAAAGAAGTAAGAAGGAATGAAGAAAGAAGTAAGAAAGAAGTAAGAAAGAAGTAAGAAAGAAGTAAGAAAGAAGTAAGAAAGAAGTTAGAAAGAAGTAAGAAAGAAGTAAGAAAGAAGTAAGAAAGAAGTAAGAAAGAAGAAAGAAGTAAGAAAGTAGTAAGAAAGAAGTAAGAAAGAAGAAAGAAAGAAGTAAGAAAGAAGTATGAAAGAAGTAAGAAGGAATGAAGAAAGAAGTAAGAAAGAAGTAAGAAAGAAGAAAGGAAGAAGTAAGAAAGAAGAAAGAAAGAAGTAAGCAAGAAGTAAGAAAGAAGTAAGAAAGAGAACGAAGAAAGAAGTAAGAAAGAAGTGAGAAAGAAAGAAGAAAGAAGTAAGAAAGAAGTAAGAAAGAAGTAAGAAAGAAGAAAAAAGAGGTTAGAAAGAAGTAAGAAAGAAGTATGAAAGAAGTAAGAAAGAAGAAAGAAAGAAGTAAGAAAGAAGTAAGAAAGAAGTAAAAAAGAAGTAAGAAAGAAGTAAGAAAGAAGTTTGAAAGATGTTAGAAGGAATGAAGAAAGAAGTAAGAAAGAAGTATAAAGAAGTAAGAAAGAAGTAAGAAAGAAGTAAGAAAGAAGTAAGAAAGAAGTAAGAAGGAATGAAGAAAGAAGTAAGAAAGAAGTAAGAAAGAAGTAAGAAAGAAGTAAGAAAGATGTAAGAAAGAAAGGAGAAAGAAGTAAGGAAGAAGAAAGAAAGAAAGAAGTATGAAAGATGCAAGAAAGAAGTAAGAAAGAAAGGAGTAAGAAAGAAGTAAGAAAGAAGTTAGAAAGAAGTAAGAAAGTAGTAAGAAAGAAGTTAGAAGAAGTAAGAAATAAGTAAGAAAGAAGTAAGAAAGAAGTAAGAAGAAGTAAGAAAGAAGTAAGAAAGAAAGAAGTAAGAAAGAAGAAATAAACAAGTAAGAAAGAAGAAAGAAAGAAGTAAGAAAGTAGTAAGAAAGAAGTAAGAAAGAAGTAAGAAAGAAAGAAGAAAGAAGTAAGAAAGAAGTAAGAAAGAAGAAAGAAAGAAGTAAGAAGGAATGAAGAAAGAAGGAAGAAAGAAGAAAGAAAGAAGTATGAAAGAAGTAAAAAAGAAGAAAGTAAGAAGAAAGAAAGAACAGAACAAAGAAGTAAGAAAGAAGTAAGAAAGAAGTAAGAAAGAAGTAAGAAAGAAGTAAGAAAGAAGTAAGAAAGAAGTAAGAGAGAAGTAAGAAAGAAGTATGAAAGAAGTAAGAAAGAAGAAAGAAAGAAGTAAGAAAGAAGTTAGAAAGAAGTAAGAAAGAAGTAAGAAAGAAGTTAGAAAGAAGTTACAAATAAGTATGAAAGAAGTAAGAAAGAAGTAAGAAAGAAGTAAGAAAGAAAGAAGTAAGAAAGAAGTAAGAAAGAAGAAAGAAAGAAGTAAGAAAGAAGTAATAAATAAGTAAGAAAGACGTAAGAAAGAAAGAAGAAAGACGTAAGAAAGAAAGAAGAAAGAAGTAAGAAAGAAGTAAGAAAGAAAGAAGAAAGAAGTAAGAAAGAAGAAAGAAAGAAGAAAGAAAGAAGTAAGAAGGAATGAAGAAAGAAGTAAGAAAGAAGAAAGAAAGAAGTATGAAAGAAGTAAGAAAGAAGTAAGAAAGAAAGAAGTAAGAAAGAAGTAAGAAAGAAGTAACAATGAAGTAAGAAAGAAGTTAGAAAGAAGTAAGAAAGAAGTAAGAAAGAAGTAAGAAATAAGTAAGAAAGAAGTAAGAGAGAAGGAAGAAAAAAGTAAGAAAGAAGTAAGAAAGAAGTAAGAAAGAAGAAAAAAGAAGTTAGAAGGAAATAAGAAAGAAGTAAGAAAGAGGTTAGAAAGAAGTAATAAAGAAGAAAGAAAGAAGTAAGAAAGAAAATAGTAAGAAAGAAGAAAGTAAGAAAGAATCAAGAAGTAAGAAAGAGTTAAGAAAGAAGTAAGAAAGAAGTAAGAAGGAATGAAGAAAGAAGTAAGAAAGAAGTAAGAAAGAAGTAAGAAAGATGTAAGAAAGAAAAAAGAAAGAAGTAAGGAAGAAGAAAAAAAGAAGTATGAAAGAATTAAGAAAGAAGTAAGAAAGAAAGAAGTAAGAAAGAAGTAAGAAAGAAGTAAGAAAGAAGTAAGAAAGAAGTAAGAAAGAAGTAAGAAAGAAGTAAGAAAGAAGAAAAAAGAAGTTAGAAAGAAGTAAGAAAGACGTAAGAAAGAAGTAAGAAAGAAGAAAGTAAGAAGAAAGAAAGAAAGAACAAAGAAGAAAGAAAGAAGTAAGAAAGAAGTATAAAGAAGTAAGAAAGAAGTAAGAAAGAAGTAAGAAAGAAGTAAGGAAGAAAGAAGTAAGAAAGAAGTAAGAAAGAAGTATGAAAGAAGTAAGAAAGAAGAAAGAAAGAAGTAAGAAAGAAGTAAGAAAGAAGTAAGAAAGAAAGAAGAAAGAAGAAAGAAAGAAGTAAGAAAGAAGTAAGAAAGAAGTAAGAATGAAGTAAGAAAGAAGTAAGAAGGAATGAAGAAAGAAGTAAGAAAGAAGCAAGAAAGAAGTAAGAAAGAAGTAAGAAAGAAAGAAGAAAGAAGTAAGAAAGAAGTAAGAAAGAAGTAAGAAAGAAGAAAGAAAGAAGTAAGAAAGAAGTATGAAAGAAGTAAGAAAGAAGAAAGAAAGAAGTAAGAAAGAAGTAAGAAAGAAGTATGAAAGAACAGAACAAAGAAGTAAGAAAGAAGTAAGAATGAAGTAAGAAAGAGTAAGAAAGAAGTGAGAAAGAAGTAAGAAAGAAGTAAGAAAGAAGTAAGAAAGAAGTAAGGAAGAAGTAAGAAAGAAGTAAGGAAGAAAGAAGTAAGAAAGAAGTTAGAAAGAAGTTACAAATAAGTATGAAAGAAGTAAGAAAGAAGTAAGAAAGAAGTTAGAAAGAAGTAAGAAAGAAGTAAGAAAGAAGTTAGAAAGAAGTAAGAAAGAAGTAAGAAAGAAGTAAGAAATAAGTAAGAAAGAAGTAAGAGAGAAGGAAGAAAAAAGTAAGAAAGAAGTAAGAAAGAAGTAAGAAAGAAGAAAAAAGAAGTTAGAAGGAAATAAGAAAGAAGTAAGAAAGAGGTTAGAAAGAAGTAATAAAGAAGAAAGAAAGAAGTAAGAAAGAAAATAGTAAGAAAGAAGAAAGTAAGAAAGAATCAAGAAGTAAGAAAGAGTTAAGAAAGAAGTAAGAAAGAAGTAAGAAGGAATGAAGAAAGAAGTAAGAAAGAAGTAAGAAAGAAGTAAGAAAGATGTAAGAAAGAAAAAAGAAAGAAGTAAGGAAGAAGAAAAAAAGAAGTATGAAAGAATTAAGAAAGAAGTAAGAAAGAAAGAAGTAAGAAAGAAGTAAGAAAGAAGTAAGAAAGAAGTAAGAAAGAAGTAAGAAAGAAGTAAGAAAGAAGTAAGAAAGAAGTAAGAAAGAAGAAAAAAGAAGTTAGAAAGAAGTAAGAAAGACGTAAGAAAGAAGTAAGAAAGAAGAAAGTAAGAAGAAAGAAAGAAAGAACAAAGAAGAAAGAAAGAAGTAAGAAAGAAGTATAAAGAAGTAAGAAAGAAGTAAGAAAGAAGTAAGAAAGAAGTAAGGAAGAAAGAAGTAAGAAAGAAGTAAGAAAGAAGTATGAAAGAAGTAAGAAAGAAGAAAGAAAGAAGTAAGAAAGAAGTAAGAAAGAAGTAAGAAAGAAAGAAGAAAGAAGAAAGAAAGAAGTAAGAAAGAAGTAAGAAAGAAGTAAGAATGAAGTAAGAAAGAAGTAAGAAGGAATGAAGAAAGAAGTAAGAAAGAAGCAAGAAAGAAGTAAGAAAGAAGTAAGAAAGAAAGAAGAAAGAAGTAAGAAAGAAGTAAGAAAGAAGTAAGAAAGAAGAAAGAAAGAAGTAAGAAAGAAGTATGAAAGAAGTAAGAAAGAAGAAAGAAAGAAGTAAGAAAGAAGTAAGAAAGAAGTATGAAAGAACAGAACAAAGAAGTAAGAAAGAAGTAAGAATGAAGTAAGAAAGAGTAAGAAAGAAGTGAGAAAGAAGTAAGAAAGAAGTAAGAAAGAAGTAAGAAAGAAGTAAGGAAGAAGTAAGAAAGAAGTAAGGAAGAAAGAAGTAAGAAAGAAGTTAGAAAGAAGTTACAAATAAGTATGAAAGAAGTAAGAAAGAAGTAAGAAAGAAGTTAGAAAGAAGTAAGAAAGAAGTAAGAAAGAAGTTAGAAAGAAGTTACAAATAAGTAAGAAAGAAGTAAGAAAGAAGTAAGAAAGAAAGAAGTAAGAAAGAAGTAAGAAAGAAGAAGGAAAGAAGTAAGAAAGAAGAAAGAAAGAAGTAAGAAAGAAGTAAGAAAGAAGTAAGAAAGAAATAAGAAAGAAAGAAGTAAGAAGGAATGAAGAAAGAAGAAAGAAAGAAGTAAGAAGGAATGAAGAAAGAAGTAAGAAAGAAGAAAGAAAGAAGTATGAAAGAAGTAAGAAAGAAGTAAGAAAGAAAGAAGTAAGAAAGAAGTAAGAAAGAAGTAAGAAAGAAGTAAGAAAGAAGTAAGAAAGAAGTAAGAAAGAAGAAAAAAGAAGTTAGAAAGAAGTAAGAAAGACGTAAGAAAGAATTAAGAAAGAAGAAAGTAAGAAGAAAGAAAGAAAGAACAAAGAAGAAAGAAAGAAGTAAGAAAGAAGTAAGAAAGAAGTAAGAAAGAAGTAAGAAAGAAGTAAGGAAGAAAGAAGTAAGAAAGAAGTAAGAAAGAAGTATGAAAGAAGTAAGAAAGAAGAAAGAAAGAAGTAAGAAAGAAGTAAGAAAGAAGTAAGAAAGAAGTAAGAAAGAAAGAAGAAAGAAGAAAGAAAGAAGTAAGAAAGAAGTAAGAAAGAAGTAAGAATGAAGTAAGAAAGAAGTAAGAAGGAATGAAGAAAGAAGTAAGAAAGAAGTAAGAAAGAAGTAAGAAAGAAGTAAGAAAGAAAGAAGAAAGAAGTAAGAAAGAAGTAAGAAAGAAGTAAGAAAGAAGAAAGAAAGAAGTAAGAAAGAAGTATGAAAGAAGTAAGAAAGAAGAAAGAAAGAAGTATGAAAGAAGTAAGAAAGAAGTAAGAAAGAAAGAAGTAAGAAAGAAGTAAGAAAGAAGTAAGAAAGAAGTAAGAAAGAAGTAAGAAAGAAGTAAGAAAAAAGAAAAAAGAAGTTAGAAAGAAGTAAGAAAGACGTAAGAAAGAAGTAAGAAAGAAGAAAGTAAGAAGAAAGAAAGAAAGAACAAAGAAGAAAGAAAGAAGTAAGAAAGAAGTAAGAAAGAAGTAAGAAAGAAGTAAGAAAGAAGTAAGAAAGAAGGAAGAAAGAAGTAAGAAAGAAGTAAGAAAGAAGTGTGAAAGAAGTAAAAAAGAAGAAAGAAAGAAGAAAGAAAGAAGTAAGAAAGATGTAAGAAAGAAGTAAGAAAGAAAGAAGAAAGAAGAAAGAAAGAAGTAAGAAAGAAGTAAGAAAGAAGTAAGAAAGAAGTAAGAATGAAGTAAGAAAGAAGTAAGAAGGAATGAAGAAAGAAGTAAGAAAGAAGTAAGAAAGAAGTAAGAAAGAAGTAAGAAAGAAAGAAGAAAGAAGTAAGAAAGAAGTAAGAAAGAAGTAAGAAAGAAGAAAGAAAGAAGTATGAAAGAAGTAAGAAAGAAGAAAGAAAGAAGTAAGAAAGAAGTAAGAAAGAAGTAAGAAAGAAGTTAGAAAGAAGTAAGAAAGAAGTAAGAAAGAAGTAAGAAAGAAGTAAGAAAGAAGAAAGAAGAAAGAAAGAAGTAAGAAAGAAGTAAGAAAGAAGAAAGAAAGAAGTAAGAAAGAGGTATGAAAGAAGTAAGAAAGAAGAAAGAAAGAAGTAAGAAAGAAGAAAAAAGAAGTTACAAGGAAGTAAGAAAGAAGTAAGAAAGAGGTTAGAATGAAGTAATAAAGAAGTAAGAAAGAAGTAAGATAGAAAGAAGTAAGAAAGAAGAAAGAAAGAAAGAATCAAGAAGTAAGAAAGAAGTAAGAAAGAAGTAAGAAAGAAGTAAGAAAGAAGTAAGAAAGAAGTAAGAAGGAATGAAGAAAGAAGTAAGAAAGAAGTAAGAAAGAAGAAAGGAAGAAGTAAGAAAGAAGAAAGAAAGAAGTAAGCAAGAAGTAAGAAAGAAGTAAGAAAGAGAAAGAAGAAAGAAGTAAGAAAGAAGTGAGAAAGAAAGAAGAAAGAAGTAAGAAAGAAGTAAGAAAGAAGTAAGAAAGAAGTAAGAAAGAAGAAAAAAGAGGTTAGAAAGAAGTAAGAAAGAAGTATGAAAGAAGTAAGAAAGAAGAAAGAAAGAAGTAAGAAAGAAGTAAGAAAGAAGTAAAAAAGAAGTAAGAAAGAAGTAAGAAAGAAGTTTGAAAGATGTTAGAAGGAATGAAGAAAGAAGTAAGAAAGAAGTATAAAGAAGTAAGAAAGAAGTAAGAAAGAAGTAAGAAAGAAGTAAGAAAGAAGTAAGAAGGAATGAAGAAAGAAGTAAGAAAGAAGTAAGAAAGAAGTAAGAAAGAAGTAAGAAAGAAAGGAGAAAGAAGTAAGGAAGAAGAAAGAAAGAAAGAAGTATGAAAGAAGCAAGAAAGAAGTAAGAAAGAAAGGAGTAAGAAAGAAGTAAGAAAGAAGTTAGAAAGAAGTAAGAAAGTAGTAAGAAAGAAGTTAGAAGAAGTAAGAAATAAGTAAGAAAGAAGTAAGAAAGAAGTAAGAAGAAGTAAGAAAGAAGTAAGAAAGAAAGAAGTAAGAAAGAAGAAATAAACAAGTAAGAAAGAAGAAAGAAAGAAGTAAGAAAGTAGTAAGAAAGAAGTAAGAAAGAAGTAAGAAAGAAAGAAGAAAGAAGTAAGAAAGAAGTAAGAAAGAAGAAAGAAAGAAGTAAGAAGGAATGAAGAAAGAAGGAAGAAAGAAGAAAGAAAGAAGTATGAAAGAAGTAAGAAAGAAGAAAGTAAGAAGAAAGAAAGAACAGAACAAAGAAGTAAGAAAGAAGTAAGAAAGAAGTAAGAAAGAAGTAAGAAAGAAAGAAGAAAGAAGTAAGAAAGAAGTAAGAAAGAAGTAAGAAAGAAGAAAGAAAGAAGTAAGAAAGAAGTATGAAAGAAGTAAGAAAGAAGAAAGAAAGAAGTAAGAAAGAAGTAAGAAAGAAGTATGAAAGAACAGAACAAAGAAGTAAGAAAGAAGTAAGAATGAAGTAAGAAAGAGTAAGAAAGAAGTGAGAAAGAAGTAAGAAAGAAGTAAGAAAGAAGTAAGAAAGAAGTAAGGAAGAAGTAAGAAAGAAGTAAGGAAGAAAGAAGTAAGAAAGAAGTTAGAAAGAAGTTACAAATAAGTATGAAAGAAGTAAGAAAGAAGTAAGAAAGAAGTTAGAAAGAAGTAAGAAAGAAGTAAGAAAGAAGTTAGAAAGAAGTAAGAAAGAAGTAAGAAAGAAGTAAGAAATAAGTAAGAAAGAAGTAAGAGAGAAGGAAGAAAAAAGTAAGAAAGAAGTAAGAAAGAAGTAAGAAAGAAGAAAAAAGAAGTTAGAAGGAAATAAGAAAGAAGTAAGAAAGAGGTTAGAAAGAAGTAATAAAGAAGAAAGAAAGAAGTAAGAAAGAAAATAGTAAGAAAGAAGAAAGTAAGAAAGAATCAAGAAGTAAGAAAGAGTTAAGAAAGAAGTAAGAAAGAAGTAAGAAGGAATGAAGAAAGAAGTAAGAAAGAAGTAAGAAAGAAGTAAGAAAGATGTAAGAAAGAAAAAAGAAAGAAGTAAGGAAGAAGAAAAAAAGAAGTATGAAAGAATTAAGAAAGAAGTAAGAAAGAAAGAAGTAAGAAAGAAGTAAGAAAGAAGTAAGAAAGAAGTAAGAAAGAAGTAAGAAAGAAGTAAGAAAGAAGTAAGAAAGAAGTAAGAAAGAAGAAAAAAGAAGTTAGAAAGAAGTAAGAAAGACGTAAGAAAGAAGTAAGAAAGAAGAAAGTAAGAAGAAAGAAAGAAAGAACAAAGAAGAAAGAAAGAAGTAAGAAAGAAGTATAAAGAAGTAAGAAAGAAGTAAGAAAGAAGTAAGAAAGAAGTAAGGAAGAAAGAAGTAAGAAAGAAGTAAGAAAGAAGTATGAAAGAAGTAAGAAAGAAGAAAGAAAGAAGTAAGAAAGAAGTAAGAAAGAAGTAAGAAAGAAAGAAGAAAGAAGAAAGAAAGAAGTAAGAAAGAAGTAAGAAAGAAGTAAGAATGAAGTAAGAAAGAAGTAAGAAGGAATGAAGAAAGAAGTAAGAAAGAAGCAAGAAAGAAGTAAGAAAGAAGTAAGAAAGAAAGAAGAAAGAAGTAAGAAAGAAGTAAGAAAGAAGTAAGAAAGAAGAAAGAAAGAAGTAAGAAAGAAGTATGAAAGAAGTAAGAAAGAAGAAAGAAAGAAGTAAGAAAGAAGTAAGAAAGAAGTATGAAAGAACAGAACAAAGAAGTAAGAAAGAAGTAAGAATGAAGTAAGAAAGAGTAAGAAAGAAGTGAGAAAGAAGTAAGAAAGAAGTAAGAAAGAAGTAAGAAAGAAGTAAGGAAGAAGTAAGAAAGAAGTAAGGAAGAAAGAAGTAAGAAAGAAGTTAGAAAGAAGTTACAAATAAGTATGAAAGAAGTAAGAAAGAAGTAAGAAAGAAGTTAGAAAGAAGTAAGAAAGAAGTAAGAAAGAAGTTAGAAAGAAGTTACAAATAAGTAAGAAAGAAGTAAGAAAGAAGTAAGAAAGAAAGAAGTAAGAAAGAAGTAAGAAAGAAGAAGGAAAGAAGTAAGAAAGAAGAAAGAAAGAAGTAAGAAAGAAGTAAGAAAGAAGTAAGAAAGAAATAAGAAAGAAAGAAGTAAGAAGGAATGAAGAAAGAAGAAAGAAAGAAGTAAGAAGGAATGAAGAAAGAAGTAAGAAAGAAGAAAGAAAGAAGTATGAAAGAAGTAAGAAAGAAGTAAGAAAGAAAGAAGTAAGAAAGAAGTAAGAAAGAAGTAAGAAAGAAGTAAGAAAGAAGTAAGAAAGAAGTAAGAAAGAAGAAAAAAGAAGTTAGAAAGAAGTAAGAAAGACGTAAGAAAGAATTAAGAAAGAAGAAAGTAAGAAGAAAGAAAGAAAGAACAAAGAAGAAAGAAAGAAGTAAGAAAGAAGTAAGAAAGAAGTAAGAAAGAAGTAAGAAAGAAGTAAGGAAGAAAGAAGTAAGAAAGAAGTAAGAAAGAAGTATGAAAGAAGTAAGAAAGAAGAAAGAAAGAAGTAAGAAAGAAGTAAGAAAGAAGTAAGAAAGAAGTAAGAAAGAAAGAAGAAAGAAGAAAGAAAGAAGTAAGAAAGAAGTAAGAAAGAAGTAAGAATGAAGTAAGAAAGAAGTAAGAAGGAATGAAGAAAGAAGTAAGAAAGAAGTAAGAAAGAAGTAAGAAAGAAGTAAGAAAGAAAGAAGAAAGAAGTAAGAAAGAAGTAAGAAAGAAGTAAGAAAGAAGAAAGAAAGAAGTAAGAAAGAAGTATGAAAGAAGTAAGAAAGAAGAAAGAAAGAAGTATGAAAGAAGTAAGAAAGAAGTAAGAAAGAAAGAAGTAAGAAAGAAGTAAGAAAGAAGTAAGAAAGAAGTAAGAAAGAAGTAAGAAAGAAGTAAGAAAAAAGAAAAAAGAAGTTAGAAAGAAGTAAGAAAGACGTAAGAAAGAAGTAAGAAAGAAGAAAGTAAGAAGAAAGAAAGAAAGAACAAAGAAGAAAGAAAGAAGTAAGAAAGAAGTAAGAAAGAAGTAAGAAAGAAGTAAGAAAGAAGTAAGAAAGAAGGAAGAAAGAAGTAAGAAAGAAGTAAGAAAGAAGTGTGAAAGAAGTAAAAAAGAAGAAAGAAAGAAGAAAGAAAGAAGTAAGAAAGATGTAAGAAAGAAGTAAGAAAGAAAGAAGAAAGAAGAAAGAAAGAAGTAAGAAAGAAGTAAGAAAGAAGTAAGAAAGAAGTAAGAATGAAGTAAGAAAGAAGTAAGAAGGAATGAAGAAAGAAGTAAGAAAGAAGTAAGAAAGAAGTAAGAAAGAAGTAAGAAAGAAAGAAGAAAGAAGTAAGAAAGAAGTAAGAAAGAAGTAAGAAAGAAGAAAGAAAGAAGTATGAAAGAAGTAAGAAAGAAGAAAGAAAGAAGTAAGAAAGAAGTAAGAAAGAAGTAAGAAAGAAGTTAGAAAGAAGTAAGAAAGAAGTAAGAAAGAAGTAAGAAAGAAGTAAGAAAGAAGAAAGAAGAAAGAAAGAAGTAAGAAAGAAGTAAGAAAGAAGAAAGAAAGAAGTAAGAAAGAGGTATGAAAGAAGTAAGAAAGAAGAAAGAAAGAAGTAAGAAAGAAGAAAAAAGAAGTTACAAGGAAGTAAGAAAGAAGTAAGAAAGAGGTTAGAATGAAGTAATAAAGAAGTAAGAAAGAAGTAAGATAGAAAGAAGTAAGAAAGAAGAAAGAAAGAAAGAATCAAGAAGTAAGAAAGAAGTAAGAAAGAAGTAAGAAAGAAGTAAGAAAGAAGTAAGAAAGAAGTAAGAAGGAATGAAGAAAGAAGTAAGAAAGAAGTAAGAAAGAAGAAAGGAAGAAGTAAGAAAGAAGAAAGAAAGAAGTAAGCAAGAAGTAAGAAAGAAGTAAGAAAGAGAAAGAAGAAAGAAGTAAGAAAGAAGTGAGAAAGAAAGAAGAAAGAAGTAAGAAAGAAGTAAGAAAGAAGTAAGAAAGAAGTAAGAAAGAAGAAAAAAGAGGTTAGAAAGAAGTAAGAAAGAAGTATGAAAGAAGTAAGAAAGAAGAAAGAAAGAAGTAAGAAAGAAGTAAGAAAGAAGTAAAAAAGAAGTAAGAAAGAAGTAAGAAAGAAGTTTGAAAGATGTTAGAAGGAATGAAGAAAGAAGTAAGAAAGAAGTATAAAGAAGTAAGAAAGAAGTAAGAAAGAAGTAAGAAAGAAGTAAGAAAGAAGTAAGAAGGAATGAAGAAAGAAGTAAGAAAGAAGTAAGAAAGAAGTAAGAAAGAAGTAAGAAAGAAAGGAGAAAGAAGTAAGGAAGAAGAAAGAAAGAAAGAAGTATGAAAGAAGCAAGAAAGAAGTAAGAAAGAAAGGAGTAAGAAAGAAGTAAGAAAGAAGTTAGAAAGAAGTAAGAAAGTAGTAAGAAAGAAGTTAGAAGAAGTAAGAAATAAGTAAGAAAGAAGTAAGAAAGAAGTAAGAAGAAGTAAGAAAGAAGTAAGAAAGAAAGAAGTAAGAAAGAAGAAATAAACAAGTAAGAAAGAAGAAAGAAAGAAGTAAGAAAGTAGTAAGAAAGAAGTAAGAAAGAAGTAAGAAAGAAAGAAGAAAGAAGTAAGAAAGAAGTAAGAAAGAAGAAAGAAAGAAGTAAGAAGGAATGAAGAAAGAAGGAAGAAAGAAGAAAGAAAGAAGTATGAAAGAAGTAAGAAAGAAGAAAGTAAGAAGAAAGAAAGAACAGAACAAAGAAGTAAGAAAGAAGTAAGAAAGAAGTAAGAAAGAAGTAAGAAAGAAGTAAGAAAGAAGTAAGAAAGAAGTAAGAAAGAAGTAAGAAAGAAGTAAGAAAGAAGTAAGGAAGAAAGAAGTAAGAAAGAAGTAAGAAAGAAGTATGAAAGAAGTAAGAAAGAAGAAAGAAAGAAGTAAGAAAGAAGTTAGAAAGAAGTAAGAAAGAAGTAAGAAAGAAGTTAGAAAGAAGTTACAAATAAGTATGAAAGAAGTAAGAAAGAAGTAAGAAAGAAGTAAGAAAGAAAGAAGTAAGAAAGAAGAAAGAAAGAAGAAAGAAAGAAGTAAGAAGGAATGAAGAAAGAAGTAAGAAAGAAGTAAGAAAGAAGTATGAAAGAAGTAAGAAAGAAGAAAGAAAGAAGTAAGAAAGAAGTAAGAAAGAAGTAAGAAAGAAGTAAGAAAGAAAGAAGAAAGAAGAAAGAAAGAAGTAAGAAAGAAGTAAGAAAGAAGTAAGAATGAAGTAAGAAAGAAGTAAGAAGGAATGAAGAAAGAAGTAAGAAAGAAGTAAGAAAGAAGTAAGAAAGAAGTAAGAAAGAAAGAAGAAAGAATTAAGAAAGAAGTAAGAAAGAAGTAAGAAAGAAGAAAGAAAGAAGTAAGAAAGAAGTATGAAAGAAGTAAGATAGAAGAAAGAAAGAAGTAAGAAAGAAGTAAGAAAGAAGTATGAAAGAACAGAACAAAGAAGTAAGAAAGAAGTAAGAATGAAGTAAGAAAGAGTAAGAAAGAAGTAAGAAAGAAGTAAGAAAGAAGTAAGAAAGAAGTAAGAAAGAAGTAAGGAAGAAGTAAGAAAGAAGTAAGGAAGAAAGAAGTAAGAAAGAAGTTAGAAAGAAGTTACAAATAAGTATGAAAGAAGTAAGAAAGAAGTAAGAAAGAAGATAGAAAGAAGTAAGAAAGAAGTAAGAAAGAAGTTAGAAAGAAGTTACAAATAAGTTAGAAAGTAGTAAGAAAGAAGTAAGAAAGAAAGAAGTAAGAAAGAAGTAAGAAAGAAGAAGGAAGGAAGTAAGAAAGAAGAAAGAAAGAAGTAAGAAAGATTTAAGAAAGAAGTAAGAAAGAAATAAGAAAGAAAGAAGTAAGAAGGAATGAAGAAAGAAGAAAGAAAGAAGTAAGAAGGAATGAAGAAAGAAGTAAGAAAGAAGAAAGAAAGAAGTATGAAAGAAGTAAGAAAGAAGTAAGAAAGAAAGAAGTAAGAAAGAAGTAAGAAAGAAGTAAGAAAGAAGTAAGAAAGAAGTTACAAATAAGTATGAAAGAAGTAAGAAAGAAGTAAGAAAGAAAGAAGTAAGAAAGAAGAAAGAAAGAAGAAAGAAAGAAGTAAGAAAGAAGTAAGAAAGAAGTAAGAAAGAAATAAGAAAGAAAGAAGTAAGAAGGAATGAAGAAAGAAGAAAGAAAGAAGTAAGAAGGAATGAAGAAAGAAGTAAGAAAGAAGAAAGAAAGAAGTATGAAAGAAGTAAGAAAGAAGTTAGAAAGAAGTTAGAAAGAAGAAAGAAGTAAGAAAGAAGTTAGAAAGAAGTTACAAATAAGTATGAAAGAAGTAAGAAAGAAGTAAGAAAGAAGTAAGAAAGAAAGAAGTAAGAAAGAAGTAAGAAAGAAGAAAGAAAGAAGTAAGAAAGAAGAAAGAAAGAAGTAAGAAAGACGTAAGAAAGAAAGAAGAAAGAAGTAAGAAAGAAGTAAGAAAGAAAGAAGAAAGAAGTAAGAAAGAAGAAAGAAAGAAGAAAGAAAGAAGTAAGAAGGAATGAAGAAAGAAGTAAGAAAGAAGAAAGAAAGAAGTATGAAAGAAGTAAGAAAGAATAAAGAAAGAAGTAACAATGAAGTAAGAAAGAAGTTAGAAAGAAGTAAGAAAGAAGTAAGAAAGAAGTAAGAAAGAAGTAAGAAAGAAGTAAGAGAGAAGGAAGAAAAAAGTAAGAAAGAAGTAAGAAAGAAGTAAGAAAGAAGAAAAAAGAAGTTAGAAGGAAATAAGAAAGAAGTAAGAAAGAGGTTAGAAAGAAGTAATAAAGAAGAAAGAAAGAAGTAAGAAAGAAAGAAGTAAGAAAGAAGAAAGTAAGAAAGAATCAAGAAGTAAGAAAGAGTTAAGAAAGAAGTAAGAAAGAAGTAAGAAGGAATGAAGAAAGAAGTAAGAAAGAAGTAAGAAAGAAGTAAGAAAGATGTAAGAAAGAAAAAAGAAAGAAGTAAGGAAGAAGAAAAAAAGAAGTATGAAAGAAGTAAGAAAGAAGTAAGAAAGAAAGAAGTAAGAAAGAAGTAAGAAAGAAGTAAGAAAGAAGTAAGAAAGAAGTAAGAAAGAAGTAAGAAAGAAGAAAAAAGAAGTTAGAAAGAAGTAAGAAAGACGTAAGAAAGAAGTAAGAAAGAAGAAAGTAAAAAGAAAGAAAGAAAGAACAAAGAAGAAAGAAAGAAGTAAGAAAGAAGTAAGAAAGAAGTAAGAAAGAAGTAAGAAAGAAGTAAGAAAGAAGTAAGAAAGAAGTAAGGAAGAAAGAAGTAAGAAAGAAGTAAGAAAGAAGTATGAAAGAAGTAAGAAAGAAGAAAGAAAGAAGTAAGAAAGAAGTAAGAAAGAAGTAAGAAAGAAGTAAGAAAGAAAGAAGAAAGAAGAAAGAAAGAAGTAAGAAAGAAGTAAGAAAGAAGTAAGAATGAAGTAAGAAAGAAGTAAGAAGGAATGAAGAAAGAAGTAAGAAAGAAGTAAGAAAGAAGTAAGAAAGAAGTAAGAAAGAAAGAGGAAAGAAGTAAGAAAGAAGTAAGAAAGGAGTAAGAAAGAAGAAAGGAAGAAGTAAGAAAGAAGTATGAAAGAAGTAAGAAAGAAGAAAGAAAGAAGTAAGAAAGAAGTAAGAAAGAAGTATGAAAGAACAGAACAAAGAATTAAGAAAGAAGTAAGAATGAAGTAAGAAAGAGTAAGAAAGAAGTAAGAAAGAAGTAAGAAAGAAATAAGAAAGAAGTAAGAAAGAAGTAAGGAAGAAGTAAGAAAGAAGTAAGGAAGAAAGAAGTAAGAAAGAAGTTAGAAAGAAGTTACAAATAAGTATGAAAGAAGTAAGAAAGAAGTAAGAAAGAAGTTAGAAAGAAGTAAGAAAGAAGTAAGAAAGAAGTTAGAAAGAAGTTACAAATAAGTAAGAAAGAAGTAAGAAAGAAGTAAGAAAGAAAGAAGTAAGAAAGAAGTAAGAAAGAAGAAGGAAAGAAGTAAGAAAGAAGAAAGAAAGAAGTAAGAAAGAAGTAAGAAAGAAGTAAGAAAGAAATAAGAAAGAAAGAAGTAAGAAGGAATGAAGAAAGAAGAAAGAAAGAAGTAAGAACGAATGAAGAAAGAAGTAAGAAAGAAGAAAGAAAGAAGTATGAAAGAAGTAAGAAAGAAGTAAGAAAGAAAGAAGTAAGAAGGAATGAAGAAAGAAGTAAGAAAGAAGTAAGAAAGAAGAAAGGAAGAAGTAAGAAAGAAGAAAGAAAGAAGTAAGCAAGAAGTAAGAAAGAAGTAAGAAAGAGAAAGAAGAAAGAAGTAAGAAAGAAGTGAGAAAGAAAGAAGAAAGAAGTAAGAAAGAAGTAAGAAAGAAGTAAGAAAGAAGTAAGAAAGAAATAAGAAAGAAGTAAGGAAGAATGTAGTAAGAAAGAAGTAAGAAAGAAGTATGAAAGAAGTAAGAAAGAAGTAAGAAATATGTAAGAAAGAAAGGAGAAAGAAGTAAGGAAGAAGAAAGAAAGAAGTAAGAAAGAAGTAAGAAAGAAGTAAGAAAGAAGTAAGAAAGAAATAAGAAAGAAGTAAGGAAAAATGTAGTAAGAAAGAAGTAAGAAAGAAGTATGAAAGAAGTAAGAAAGAAGTAAAAAAGATGTAAGAAAGAAAGGAGAGAGAAGTAAGGAAGAAGAAAGAAAGAAGTATGAAAGAAGCAAGAAAGAAGTAAGAAAGAAAGGAGTAAGAAAGAAGTAAGAAAGAAGTTAGAAAGAAGTAAGAAAGAAGTAAGAAAGAAGTTAGAAGAAGTAAGAAACAAGTAAGAAAGAAGTAAGAAAGAAGTAAGAAGAAGTAAGAAAGAAGTAAGAAAGAAAGAAGTAAGAAAGAAGAAATAAACAAGTAAGAAAGAAGAAAATAAGAAGTAAGAAAGTAGTAAGAAAGAAGTAAGAAAGAAGTAAGAAAGAAAGAAGAAAGAAGTAAGAAAGAAGTAAGAAAGAAGAAAGAAAGAAGTAAGAAGGAATGTAGAAAGAAGTAAGAAAGAAGAAAGAAAGAAGTATGAAAGAAGTAAGAAAGAAGTAAGAAGGAATGAAGAAAGAAGTAAGAAAGAAGTAAGAAAGAAGTAAGAAAGATGTAAGAAAGAAAAAAGAAATAAGTAAGGAAGACGAAAGAAAGAAGTATGAAAGAAGTAAGAAAGAAGTAAGAAAGAAAGAAGTAAGAAAGAAGAAAGAAGTTAGAAAGAAGTAAGAAAGAAGTAAGAAAGAAGTTAGAAAGAAGTTACAAATAAGTAAGAAGGAAGTCAGAAAGAAGTAAGAAAGAAGTAAGAAAGAAAGAAGTAAGAAAGAAGTAAGAAAGAAGAAAGAATGAAGTAAGAAAGAAGAAATAAAGAAGTAAGAAAGAAGTAAGAAAGAAGTAAGAAAGAAGTAAGAAAGAAAGAAGAAAGAAGTAAGAAATTAGTAAGAAAGAAGAAAGAAAGAAGTAAGAAGGAATGAAGAAAGAAGTAAGAAAGAAGAAAGAAAGAAGTATGAAAGAAGTAAGAAAGAAGTAAGAAAGAAGAAAAAAGAAGTTAGAAAGAAGTAAGAAAGAAGTAAGAAAGAAGAAAGTAAGAAGAAAGAAAGAACAGAACAAAGAAGTAAGAATGAAGTAAGAAAGAAGTAAGAAAGTAGTCAGAAAGAAGTAAGAAAGAAGTAAGAAAGAAGTAAGAAAGAAGTAAGGAATAAGTAAGAAAGAAGTAAGAAAGAAGTTAGAAAGAAGTTACAAATAAGTATGAAAGAAGTAAGAAAGAAGTAAGAAAGAAGTAAGAAAGAAAGAAGTAAGAAAGAAGTAAGAAAGAAGAAAGAAAGAAGTAAGAAAGAAGAAAGAAAGAAAGAAGAAAGAAGTAAGAAAGAAGTAAGAAAGAAGTAAGAAAGAAGAAAGAAAGAAGTAAGAAAGAAGTAAGAAAGAAGTAAGAAAGAAGAAAAAAGAAGTTAGAAAGAAGTAAGAAAGAAGTAAGAAATAAGAAAGCAAGAAGAAAGAAAGAAAGAAGAAAGAAGTAAGAAAGAAGTAAGAAAGAAGTAAGAAAGAAGTAAGAAATAAGTAAGAAAGAAGTAAGAGAGAAGGAAGAAAAAAGTAAGAAAGAAGTAAGAAAGAATTAAGAAAGAAGAAAAAAGAAGTTAGAAGGAAATAAGAAAGAAGTAAGAAAGAGGTTAGAAAGAAGTAATAAAGAAGTAAGAAAGAAGTAAGAAAGAAGTAAGAAAGAAAGAAGTAGGAAAGAAGAAAGTAAGAAAGAATCAAGAAGTAAGAAAGAAGTAAGAAAGAAGTTTGAAAGAAGTTAGAAGGAATGAAGAAAGAAGTAAGAAAGAAGTAAGAAAGAAGTAAGAAAGAAGTAAGAAAGAAGTAAGAAAGAAAGGAGTAAGAAAGAAGTAAGAAAGAAGTTAGAAAGAAGTAAGAAAGAAGTAAGAAAGAAGTAAGAAGAAGTAAGAAAGAAGTAAGAAAGAAAGAAGTAAGAAAGAAGAAATAAACAAGTAAGAAAGAAGAAAGAAAGAAGTAAGAAAGTAGTAAGAAAGAAGTAAGAAAGAAGTAAGAAAGAAAGAAGAAAGAAGTAAGAAAGAAGTAAGAAAGAAGAAAGAAAGAAGTAAGAAAGAATGTAGAAAGAAGTAAGAAAGAAGAAAGAAAGAAGTATGAAAGAAGTAAGAAAGAAGTAAGAAGGAATGAAGAAAGAAGTAAGAAAGAAGTAAGAAAGAAGTAAGAAAGAAGTAAGAAAGATGCAAGAAAGAAAAAAGAAATACGTAAGGAAGAAGAAAGAAAGAAGTATGAAAGAAGTAAGAAAGAAGTAAGAAAGAAAGAAGTAAGAAAGAAGAAAGAAGTTAGAAAGAAGTAAGAAAGAAGTAAGAAAGAAGTTAGAAAGAAGTTACAAATAAGTAAGAAGGAAGTAAGAAAGAAGTAAGAAAGAAGTAAGAAAGAAAGAAGTAAGAAAGAAGTAATAAAGAAGAAAGAATGAAGTAAGAAAGAAGAAATAAAGAAGTAAGAAAGAAGTAAGAAAGAAGTAAGAAAGAAGTAAGAAATTAAGAAGAAAGAAGTAAGAAATTAGTAAGAAAGAAGAAAGAAAGAAGTAAGAAGGAATGAAGAAAGAAGTAAGAAAGAAGAAAGAAAGAAGTATGAAAGAAGTAAGAAAGAAGTAAGAAAGAAGAAAAAAGAAGTTAGAAAGAAGTAAGAAAGAAGTAAGAAAGAAGAAAGTAAGAAGAAAGAAAGAACAGAACAAAGAAGTAAGAAAGAAGTAAGAAAGAAGTAAGAAAGAAGTAAGAAAGAAGAAAGAAAGAAGTAAGAAAGAAGTATGAAAGAAGTAAGAAAGAAGTAAGAAAGAAGAAAAAAGAAGTTAGAAAGAAGTAAGAAAGAAGTAAGAAAGAAGAAAGTAAGAAGAAAGAAAGAACAGAACAAAGAAGTAAGAAAGAAGTAAGAAAGAAGTAAGAAAGAAGTAAGAAAGAAGAAAGAAAGAAGTAAGAAAGAAGTATGAAAGAAGTAAGAAAGAAGTAAGAAAGAAGTAAGAAAGAAGTAAGAAAGAAGTAAGAAAGAAGTAAGAAAGAAGTAAGAAAGAAGAAAAAAGAAGTTAGAAAGAAGTAAGAAAGAAGTAAGAAATAAGAAAGAAAGAAGAAAGAAAGAAAGAAGAAAGAAGTAAATAAGAAGTAAGAAAGAAGTAAGAAAGAAAGAAGAAAGAAGTAAGAAAGAAGTAAGAAAGAAGTAAGAAAGAAGTAGGAAAGAAGAATGAAAGAAGTAAGCAAGAAGTAAGAAAGAAGTAAGAAGGAATGAATAAAGAAGTAAGAAAGAAGTAAGAAAGAAGTAAGAAAGAAAGAAGAAAGAAGTAAGAAAGAAGTAAGAAAGAAGTAAGAAAGAAGAAAGAAAGAAGTAAGAAAGAAGAAAGAAAGAAGTAAGAAAGGAGTAAGAAAGAAGTAAGAAAGAAGTATGAAAGAACAGAACAAAGAAGTAAGAAAGAAGTAAGAATGAAGTAAGAAAGAGTAAGAAAGAAGTAAGAAAGAAGTAAGAAAGAAGTAAGAAAGAAGTAAGAAAGAAGTAAGGAAGAAGTAAGAAAGAAGTAAGGAAGAAAGAAGTAAGAAAGAAGTTAGAAAGAAGTTACAAATAAGTATGAAAGAAGTAAGAAAGAAGTAAGAAAGAAGTTAGAAAGAAGTAAGAAAGAAGTAAGAAAGAAGTAAGAAAGAAGTTAGAAAGAAGTTACAAATAAGTAAGAAAGAAGTAAGAAAGAAGTAAGAAAGAAAGAAGTAAGAAAGAAGTAAGAAAGAAGAAGGAAAGAAGTAAGAAAGATGAAAGAAAGAAGTAAGAAAGAAGTAAGAAAGAAGTAAGAAATAAATAAGAAAGAAAGAAGTAAGAAGGAATGAAGAAAGAAGAAAGAAAGAAGTAAGAAGGAATGAAGAAAGAAGTAAGAAAGAAGAAAGAAAGAAGTATGAAAGAAGTAAGAAAGAAGTAAGAAAGAAAGAAGTAAGAAGGAATGAAGAAAGAAGTAAGAAAGAAGTAAGAAAGAAGAAAGGAAGAAGTAAGAAAGAAGAAAGAAAGAAGTAAGCAAGAAGTAAGAAAGAAGTAAGAAAGAGAAAGGAGAAAGAAGTAAGAAAGAAGTGAGAAAGAAAGAAGAAAGAAGTAAGAAAGAAGTAAGAAAGAAGTAAGAAAGAAGTAAGAAAGAAATAAGAAAGAAGTAAGGAAGAAGTAAGAAAGATGTAAGAAAGAAAGGAGAAAGAAGTAAGGAAGAAGAAAGAAAGAAGTAAGAAAGAAGTAAGAAAGAAGTAAGAAAGAAGTAAGAAAGAAATAAGAAAGAAGTAAGGAAGAATGTAGTAAGAAAGAAGTAAGAAAGAAGTATGAAAGAAGTAAGAAAGAAGTAAGAAAGATGTAAGAAAGAAAGGAGAAAGAAGTAAGGAAGAAGAAAGAAAGAAGTATGAAAGAAGCAAGAAAGAAGTAAGAAAGAAAGGAGTAAGAAAGAAGTAAGAAAGAAGTTAGAAAGAAGTAAGAAAGAAGTAAGAAAGAAGTTAGAAGAAGTAAGAAATAAGTAAGAAAGAAGTAAGAAAGAATTAAGAAGAAGTAAGAAAGAAGTAAGAAAGAAAGAAGTAAGAAAGAAGAAATAAACAAGTAAGAAAGAAGAAAATAAGAAGTAAGAAAGTAGTAAGAAAGAAGTAAGAAAGAAGTAAGAAAGAAAGAAGAAAGAAGTAAGAAAGAAGTAAGAAAGAAGAAAGAAAGAAGTAAGAAGGAATGTAGAAAGAAGTAAGAAAGAAGAAAGAAAGAAGTATGAAAGAAGTAAGAAAGAAGTAAGAAGGAATGAAGAAAGATGTAAGAAAGAAGTAAGAAAGAAGTAAGAAAGATGTAAGAAAGAAAAAAGAAATAAGTAAGGAAGAAGAAGGAAAGAAGTATGAAAGAAGTAAGAAAGAAGTATGAAAGAAAGAAGTAAGAAAGAAGAAAGAAGTTAGAAAGAAGTAAGAAAGAAGTAAGAAAGAAGTTAGAAAGAAGTTACAAATAAGTAAGAAGGAAGTCAGAAAGAAGTAAGAAAGAAGTAAGAAAGAAAGAAGTAAGAAAGAAGTAAGAAAGAAGAAAGAATGAAGTAAGAAAGAAGAAATAAAGAAGTAAGAAAGAAGTAAGAAAGAAGTAAGAAAGAAGTAAGAAAGAAAGAAGAAAGAAGTAAGAAATTAGTAAGAAAGAAGAAAGAAAGAAGTAAGAAGGAATGAAGAAAGAAGTAAGAAAGAAGAAAGAAAGAAGTATGAAAGAAGTAAGAAAGAAGTAAGAAAGAAGAAAAAAGAAGTTAGAAAGAAGTAAGAAAGAAGTAAGAAAGAAGAAAGTAAGAAGAAAGAAAGAACAGAACAAAGAAGTAAGAATGAAGTAAGAAAGAAGTAAGAAAGAAGTCAGAAAGAAGTAAGAAAGAAGTAAGAAAGAAGTAAGAAAGAAGTAAGGAATAAGTAAGAAAGAAGTAAGAAAGAAGTTAGAAAGAAGTTACAAATAAGTATGAAAGAAGTAAGAAAGAAGTAAGAAAGAAGTAAGAAAGACAGAAGTAAGAAAGAAGTAAGAAAGAAGAAAGAAAGAAGTAAGAAAGAAGAAAGAAAGAAAGAAGAAAGAAGTAAGAAAGAAGTAAGAAAGAAGTAAGAAAGAAGAAAGAAAGAAGTAAGAAAGAAGTAAGAAAGAAGTAAGAAAGAAGAAAAAAGAAGTTAGAAAGAAGTAAGAAAGAAGTAAGAAATAAGAAAGAAAGAAGAAAGAAAGAAAGAAGAAAGAAGTAAGAAAGAAGTAAGAAAGAAGTAAGAAAGAAGTAAGAAATAAGTAAGAAAGAAGTAAGAGAGAAGGAAGAAAAAAGTAAGAAAGAAGTAAGAAAGAATTAAGAAAGAAGAAAAAAGAAGTTAGAAGGAAATAAGAAAGAAGTAAGAAAGAGGTTAGAAAGAAGTAATAAAGAAGTAAGAAAGAAGTAAGAAAGAAGTAAGAAAGAAAGAAGTAAGAAAGAAGAAAGTAAGAAAGAATCAAGAAGTAAGAAAGAAGTAAGAAAGAAGTAAGAAAGAAGTAAGAAAGAAGTAAGAAGGAATGAAGAAAGAAGTAAGAAAGAAGAAAGAAAGAAGAAAGGAAGAAGTAAGAAAGAAGAAAGAAAGAAGTAAGCAAGAAGTAAGAAAGAAGTAAGAAAGAAGTTAGAAAGAAGTAAGAAAGAAGTAAGAAAGAAGTAAGAAAGAAGAAGAAACAGGTTAGAAAGAAGTAAGAAAGAAGTATGAAAGAAGTAAGAAAGAAGAAAGAAAGAAGTAAGAAAGAAGTAAGAAAGAAGTAAAAAAGAAGTAAGAAAGAAGTAAGAAAGAAGTTTGAAAGAAGTTAGAAGGAATGAAGAAAGAAGTAAGAAAGAAGTAAGAAAGAAGTAAGAAAGTAGTAAGAAAGAAGTAAGAAAGAAAGGAGTAAGAAAGAAGTAAGAAAGAAGTTAGAAAGAAGTAAGAAAGAAGTAAGAAAGAAGTAAGAAGAAGTAAGAAAGAAGTAAGAAAGAAAGAAGTAAGAAAGAAGAAATAAACAAGTAAGAAAGAAGAAAGAAAAAGTAAGAAAGTAGTAAGAAAGAAGTAAGAAAGAAGTAAGAAAGAAAGAAGAAAGAAGTAAGAAAGAAGTAAGAAAGAAGAAAGAAAGAAGTAAGAAAGAATGTAGAAAGAAGTAAGAAAGAAGAAAGAAAGAAGTATGAAAGAAGTAAGAAAGAAGTAAGAAGGAATGAAGAAAGAAGTAAGAAAGAAGTAAGAAAGAAGTAAGAAAGAAGTAAGAAAGATGCAAGAAAGAAAAAAGAAATACGTAAGGAAGAAGAAAGAAAGAAGTATGAAAGAAGTAAGAAAGAAGTAAGAAAGAAAGAAGTAAGAAAGAAGAAAGAAGTTAGAAAGAAGTAAGAAAGAAGTAAGAAAGAAGTTAGAAAGAAGTTACAAATAAGTAAGAAGGAAGTAAGAAAGAAGTAAGAAAGAAGTAAGAAAGAAAGAAGTAAGAAAGAAGTAAGAAAGAAGAAAGAATGAAGTAAGAAAGAAGAAATAAAGAAGTAAGAAAGAAGTAAGAAAGAAGTAAGAAAGAAGTAAGAAATTAAGAAGAAAGAAGTAAGAAATTAGTAAGAAAG